>NC_055963.1:29489633-29602133 GCF_018492685.1 Alosa sapidissima
GTGTGTGCTGGGTAGGCCATCCGAAGGGAAGGGGCAGTTTGTGGGGCAGGGAGGGGAAGGGCAAGAGCATGGGTGTGGGTGGTTGAAGGGGCGGGACTGGACTTGGGGGTCTGTGGAGGAGGCAGCACTCAGATTCTACACTCATGACAGGGGTGAGCTAGAACAGTGAACTTGGGCATGCTTTTTCATTTTTTTCATCTGATTATGATCTCATTTTTTCCATTTTTTTTGTTTTCTACAGTACGGGATGTGGATGTATGATACTAGAGTTAACCAGGGTTTTATTCTTCAATTCATTTTTCATTTTATTTGTGTGTGTGTGTGTGTGGGTGGGTGGGTGTGAGTGTTACTGTGTGTGTGTGTGTGTGTGTGTGTGCAAGAGGGTGCAAGCAAGCACGAGTGGGTGTGTAAGAGTGTTTGTGTGAGTGTGTTTGGGAGGGTGAGAGTGTGTATGTACAGTATGTATGTTTTGTGTGTGTGTGTGTGTGTGTGTGTGTGTGTTTGTGGGTGTGGGCGTGTGCACGTGTCTGCGCGCGTGTGTGAATGTTCACTGCAGCTTTTTATTTTGGATTTTTATCATTACCAGCACGCATGTGTTTGTATCATGCAGATGTTCATTTCTTATTTATTTTTATGACACCTGTTTCACCTCCCCCAAACTGTATTATTTGCTATGATTAAGTTGACTTTCACTTTGTATACAAATCATCCGATCTGCGTTTCTGTACCAAAAAAACAAACAAAAACACGACCCATAAAACAAAACTGCCTCCCGGTCTTTTTCGTGACATTTCACTGTCAGAAAAGGCAGTGAGGTCTGACTCTCTGCGGTAGTGCAGGCCCTGACTGGGGTTCAAAAGAAATATTCTTCATATTTGAATGCAAAATAAACACAATAACAGGACATAGATCACTTAGACTCATTCTTTTTTTTTTTGTTCGAGCAGTTGTACAATGTAAAGCATGTCAGTATGGCTTTTGGTTTGTACATTAATGATGCAATCCTAGATGAGATTTCATATCTACATTTAAAATAAACACTTTCAGAATAGATGAGTTATTTGATTGATTTGATTGAAAGTTGATTTATCATCTGAAGTAGTCTCGCACAAACACCCACACAAAAGAGGAGGGAAAGAGAGCGAGACAAACAGCAGTTGAATAACTAAGGGATTTAAGACATTATGATGGCTTTAGTTGTAGCGTTTGGATATTTGGTAGTCATTGGACAACAACATGCTAATGGAGTGATAGAAAAGGCATGTAAAAAGTGAAAATGAATGCCACTACAATTTAATTTACACTTTGTACAGAAAAATCTAAGGTGAATATATAAATAACCAATGGTCCTCAAATCTGCACATATATGTCCTCTGTACCAATGTGAGTGCCACTGGCTACTGCAATTAACTGATTTGAGTGTCACTTAATCATTCTATTTTAGTATTGTTAGAGTGCAAAAGGAAATAACATGACATTTTGTTACCAACACCAACATGCATGCTTCACATAATACCACTAGATGGCAGGAAGTAACAAGGTAAGTGGCTTTGATGCAAAAAAAGTGTGTGACGCATAAGCCCAGTGAATGGAATGATTCATTGGGAGTATTTTAAGAGTGTATAGTTTAATACTGTTGTACAATAGATACAACGATGATATTAAGAGTTACTAACATATTGTCTGAAGGGACAGGCATGCCTTCTGATGTTGTTGCTTCAGGCTGCATGTTGTAGTACACTCAAAATGGCTTTCTTTCTTTAACTACTCTGGGGAAAGCTATTTAAAAAATTGGTCACAAAGGAAGTGGTTTACCTATCCAGGAAGTGTTGCTGTGGTTCCCATAACGGCATGTTTTTGTATCATTTGTATGTGTGTGTGTAAGCATCACATATTTGGGTTTTGACCAAGTAAAACAGAAACATTTAACTATCTATGATGACTCAGAGTGTCAGACTTTGTTAGCTTAGTTAGTTTAAATGGAGGTTGTGTGAGTGTCGACGTGTGCTAGTGTTGGAAGGTGGGGTGGGGGCTGGGGATAAGCGAGCAGATCTACTGCAGTGGCTGGTGTGGTGTTTGGCAGAGCAGATCTCTGTGGAGAGATAGAGGCCCCCACAGGGGGTAACAGGGGGCAGGATGGGTGAGGCTGAGGCAGGGGTGGGTGGGTGTGTAGGTGGTGGTGGCACGGGGCTGTATTTGCGGTGGAGAGATAACAGACTAACCCGGTTAGGAAAGCCCCTCTACTTTCATTCTGTACTCAACTGTGTCTACATCAGTCACAATGGCAACTGCATACAGCAGGCTGCACACCGCCCACACACATTTGTGTACGTTTGAATCAAATTAAATGTTGTCATGTGTGGAGAAAATAATGGTTGTAAAAATAAGTTCTGCAGCATGCAATACACAGTATAGGCTACAATAACTTGGGTTACAGTTACAGTCTGAAGTGAATTGTGTGAAGTGTGATTTGATTGTGTGAATTTTAAAATGGCTACTTAATGCAAACCAACAATATAATTTACTCGTATGGTATGCAAACTTGCAATACACTGAAGGTTTTGGAGTGAATACAACTTTTGCAATTTACTGCAAAAATATTCAGAATGGAAAGGTACACTACATCAAACACTGGTTCAGTAACATTAAGACTCTAGGGTTATTGCTCATTGAATAGTGTTGCATGAGGCCCCTGACAAATATTCTGAGTCTGAGGTAGAATTCAGTTCCTGTTCAGTGGAGCTCAAAATGGCTGTTAATTTAAGGTTCCCTTTTATTTATGCGCTGCCACAGACCACAGAACTATAGGGGATAAGTGCATAAATCATTTCCTTTTGGGTGAAAGATGTCTGCCTTTTCAACCAGTATGCAATGTCATACCTACAAGACTCCTTCTCAACCCATGAGCCTGGATACAAAGATAAATGTGCAATTACAACACATATATTTACAAAGTCCTTTATTGTGAACATGTTGTATGGCTTCTGTCATACATAAATATTGTGCCACTGAGAAATGCCAACAGTATGGCAATGCCAGTACCCCAAATTACCACCCTTCCTCCCTCCCAAATCTACATCCACTTCTCACAGACCATCTAAATCTTCATCCACGTCAGGTATGTCCCTATATGGACAAGTGTCAGGCTTTCATACAGCTGTTATTAAATTATGACACTGCACCCCCGTGCTCTGAAAAGTCTTTTATTGGAATGGGCTCCACTCCTGCTGAAATAACCTCATCTAAAACCCAACATAGCAGACCTCCTCAGGCACGACGACTATGCCAGGCCTTTGTAAGCTGAGGGTGACCGTATCAGAGAAAGCCTCCAAAGAGACAGGTCTGATCGGTTATCTTCGAGAGTGACATGGAAGCACAGGTGAAACATGGATATTTGTTACTGCAATATAAATACCTTAAACATAAATACTGTATCACCTCTCCCATGGCTGTCAACATAAATATCTCCTTACTAATTATCCTGGCTTTAGATAAGTAATTATCTAAACTTACAGTGTTGTCTACCTTGGACATTTTCATCTGCCCACCACTACCAAACTGCATATTCAATTGAACAATGATTGTGTGTTGCGCATTTTGTATGAAGAAAGAGACAGAGAGAGAACGAGAGGGAGGTGGTGGTGAAAAGTGAGACAGGGAGATTTTACAGACATAAATCAGAATAGGCATGAAGGGAAAATAGCTAATTGGCTAAATTCAGGCTAATATTCTAAACCCTTCAGAATTCTAAGACATAAAGGGTCCATGTTTCATAAACAGCTGTAAAGTGAAGAATTAAGGAAATATACAAAAGGCCTCATCAAGGACAGTTTTGAAGTGGTGTGGTGTTAGGTAGTTTCACAATCAGGGGAAACACTTTGTTTTGCCAGGCCTACAAATTAAACCTTAATACATCATCATTTGTTTCTTTCTTTTGTTTTGTTTTATCTACATCCATTGAAGGAAAAAAAAAATTCATGCAACTGGTCATTGACAATTCTTATGTATACTTCTAATGTTACTGTTTGATACTTCCAAAAACTGTTTGATGTAAAACTTTAGAGTTTAAATCTTTGTTGATAGGCTGTGACGTAGTTTGATACATATCTGTAGTATTTCCTCCACTAAATAAGTTCAAGCACTTTCATTAACATGCCAAATGTAACATATTACAGAATGTCCTGGGGTAGTCCAGTTTTCTGCCTACAATAAAGTTTTGTTCATAGAATGTGCTGAAGTAGTGTAGTTTTTAAACGAAACATCAATTTGAGGGTGAAAATGGACAAAAGATGTTTTGTGCTGTTTAGCCTAGTCATTAATAACATATAGTTCTCCATAGGGCTGTCAAAATAACTGATTCATTTCGATTAATTAATTTGAGAAAAAATAACTAACTGATTAAAAAAAATAGCGCAGATTAATCGATTCTGTATGACCTTTGACCCCGAGCCGTTCTAGTCAGTAACCATTAGAATGTAAAATAAAGGAGAGAGAAGAAAATGTGCTGCCTAGATCATTGATTGGAACATTTACTTTTAAAAAAACGGCCTGATGGTGTTGATATAAAGTCCTCTGCCATGTCTGCAGCAAGGAATTTGCATATCACCGGAGTTCGTCAACTCTAAAGTCGCACATCAATGCAAAGAAATAGTGTTGACATTGAGGGGAGTGTTAATTTATTTTCATTGTGTCCCCTAGGTTATCTCTGTGGCATGAAAGGCCTTGTATGTGAAAAAAAACATCTTCCCAAAGCACTTTTGAATTTATTTCCTCAGCATATTAGGTCATATCATAGATTATTATGGCCATTATTTGAACAGTGAATAATAATAATAATAATAATAATAATAAAAGAGTTTTTGAACTTTAATGTCACTAATGCTGATTCAATTATTTATTTGAATTTAAATATTTGAAATACTTTTACAGCAAAAATTATATATGCGATACATTTAGATTAATTAATCACAGAGTATGTAATTAATTCAATTACATTTTTTAATCGATTGACAGCCCTAGTTCTCCAACATAATCATAGTACAAAGACATGTACGTGGATAATGTCAAACGCTAACCCTGATCATGAAACTACCCATACATTTACTAATAGTATTCAGTACCTCTAGACATTGGTGTATATACTGTCAGTGTGTGTGTGTATGCGTGTTTGTGTTTGTGTGCGCGCGTGTGTGTGTGTGTGTGTGTGTCTGTCTGTCTGCCTGTGCTGTGGTGCCTAAAAAAAAGAGTTAGGGTTTCAACATTTAGTTTTAAAGTAACCCTTAGCTTGTTGATCATCCACCTCCTCCATTAGTCCTGAGCAGTGGAGCTTGGCCAAGGCCCCAAAGGCCCCCCCTGCTCGAGGCCTCCTCCCTGGCCTCTCTCAGAGTCTACCTGGGGCCCCTAACCACCCCCTTATCCACACTCCAATACACAGCCAGGGCCCTGAGTCCACTGAGTTCATATAACAATTACACTACCAGCACGGACGATAACAAAGATACACAGTGAAAAATAACATTAATTATAATATTAATAAATTGTAAAAAAAATGTTCTACTAATGTTTTTTTAAACTAATGGTTGTTTTTGTTTGTTTTGCTTGTTTGTTTGTAACATAGTCCATGAACAGGAAGCCCTTTGGGTGTAACTGGGGGCTCCACTTGATGATAACAAGCCCCACTTTGATGACATCACAGCCCTTTGTCCCATCTTGATGACGTCATAGTGCAATAATCTACTCTGCTTGCCCAGTCCTCCTCACTGCAGGCGATCTGAATGCAATGGCTGGGCGGGATACTGGAGGAAGGCGGCCGCTGCAGGGTTGGAGCCTGCTGAGAGGGGGGGGTGGGAGGTGGTTCGGGGTGGCAGCAGCGGAGGGTCCAAGGGCGGTCGTGGTGGGATATGTGTAGCTGAGGAAGCCTGGCGAGGCTGCATAAGGGTACTGCTCAAAGGCGGCAGATGCGTACTGGGCGTAGGCTGTGTTGTAGTCCAGATAGGGGGAGCCTACGGTAGATGTGACCTGAGTTGGTAACACCAGACTGGGCTGGACAAAGGCCTGGGGGTACACATACTGCTGAGCCAACCTAGAGAAGGAGAAGGAGAAGGAGAAGGAGAGAGAGAGAGAGAGAGAGAGAGAGAGGAGAGAGAGAGAGAGAGAGAGAGAGAGAGGAGAGAGAGAGAGAGAGAGAGAGAGAGAGAGAGAGAGAGAGAGAGAGAGAGAGAGAGAGGGAGAGGGAGAGCAAAGGGAAAGAGAAAGAGATTATTCAATTCCTTTGTATTCTGCCACTTTTACTGAGGTTAGCACATCTGCTCAGGAAGTCACGTTTCAAAAAACAAATAAAAAACCCCCACTGAACTCAGACATTGGGCCCTAGGACTAAAGTCTCAACCCCCTAAAATAGCACAGGACACTACCTCCCACACTCAAAAAGACACAAAGACACACACACATACACACACACACACACACACGCACGCACACAAAAGGACTTTACACTCACTAATTTTGACAAGCACACTCTGCAGACACACAAACGGTTCAGCTCAAAAAACAAACACACATGCGGCACACAATTTGCTCAGAGAGAGAGAGAGAGAGAGAGAGAGAGAATGAGAGAGAGTGAAAGAGACAGAGGGAGACACCGCCCATTGAGTTTTGAGTGTGGGGAGCTGCAGGCTCATTGAGGGTGCTCAGCTGGAGGGGTTGGATTGGGGTTGGGGTGGGGTGAACGTCCTCATCTCTCCTGCGTGATGAGGTCATGCCTCTGGGAGGTAAGAGGTTGCCAGGGAGAAGAGCAAGCAGTGATGAGCACGAAAACACACTCGCACGAAAACACGCCTCACGCTCATATACACGCACACAGTGTGCACTTACACACACAGGGATGTGTGCACTCATAGGGACTTACACCCTCCTCTCACAAACACACAAATACACACACACACACACACACACACACACACACACACACAATGATGTACAACTACACTCACACCCACACATGGACACTGCCAGCCAGCTCATTGGGCTACAGTATGGACATGTGCAGATCTCATCTGATCTCATTAGAACAATGGCCCCCGGCCCACAAGCGCCTGCCATCCACAGCACCACACCCCTGGTGTTTCACTCACCTCTGGATGCAATTATCACCAGCACAGCAAACCAGAGGAGCGCTATATATAGAGGACAAGAGCTCTCCAGAGGAAGATTCATTATCACAGCCATTTGAGAACTACGCAAGCTCTCCTTCCTCCTCACACACACCCACACACACGCACGTACGCAAACGCATACACACACATATGATATGTGCACATGCATACACACACAAAAAACACACACAACACACACACACACACACATACTGAAACACAAAAAATTCCCACTCACTATGTATGCCCACAACCCCACTGAGGCAACACTCAATGAGCATTCACACATATAAACAAACATGGACGCACAGACACAACCATTAAACTAATCTTAGAGAGATCATGCTCTGGGTGAGGTTAATGTCATTTCTTGTGTTAGTGTTTGGTATCTGTTTTGTAATGGCCAGAAGTAACCATATAAAAACATATTGACACAAAACCTCTTCACTGGGCCTGCAATTTACTTTTCTTTCTCTCTCTCTCTCCAAACTAAACACATTAACACGCGCACACACACACACACACACACACACGCCGGTGTGATGGACAAACACACCACTGAGCACACACTGAAGATTTTGGGAACTTCTGGGTTGCTTACCCCTAAACACAGAGATCCAGGCCTGTGTGCTTACACCAAACACCCATGCCTCCCAATACACACACACACACACACACACACACACACACAGCTCCTTATCTGTCCTCCACCCCCAACCCAAGCATGCAGAAACAAGGGAATACTGAAAATCTCAAAATAGGAAACAAACACATAGCCTGAAACGTATCTGACCTCTCACTCCAACATCCTGTCACACACACACACACACACACACACACACACACAGACTGCAGTGTCATTCTCCTACTGTAGCCATGTTTTGTCCTCTGCTGTGGGCTGATGTATTGAGAGTGACAGTAGCTTTGTAGAAGAGGCAGAAGAGGAGCCCTGTGTCCTGGCTGTGCCTTCATGCTACGCTATCATACGTGATGGAAGAGAGAGAGAGAGAGAGAGAGAGAAAGAAGGGTAGAATAAAGGAATGAAGGGTAGATGGAGATACAGAGGGACAGGGGAAAAAGATAAATGCATGGATGGTGAGAGAGCCAAAGACAGAGAAAGAAGACAGATAGAGAGTAATAGAGGATGAAGATGGGGAGAGGCCAGAGAGGCAGAGAGAGAGAGAGAGAGAGAGAGAGAGAGAGAGAGAGAGAAGATTGTGGCTAATGAAGAGATGTGCGCAGGGCAGCGGGCCGAGCAATGACAAATGGAACTCGCAGAGCTGCGCTGCGGAAAAAAAACATGCCGCCCGAGCACGCAAGTGTGAAATTCTGCCCGCCGCTCATTGCCCTCCCCGCTGAGGTCACTCGGGGTCGTTTCTCCTGCCGGGGGGATAGGAAGAGAGAGCGCTGTGGCCCTGTGCAGCCTCAAGGCCTCTGCAGCACTTCAGACTCACAGGAGGATTGAGATGGAGATGGAGAGGGAGAGGGAGGGAGGGAGGCAGGGAGGGAGAAAGAAAGAAAGAGAACAGAGAGAAGGAAGGAAAAAAAGAAAAAGGAAGAAAAAAGAAAGAAAGTAGCGATCGGCCGAGTCAGTGGAGATGCACTAAAATGAGGCAATCCAGTGCCACGGCCAGAGGAAGCGGAAGATGGACAGGACGCCAGACAGCTGTGATTCCCTCATCTTCCATCCTTCATCTGCGCCTGAGAGCCAGTCCAGCTGGGGCCCAGGTGAGGGCTGAGGGCAGGTGAAGAGCACCGCAGCGGACAGGGAATCTACCCAGCACACTCTTCACCAGGGGCTCTGTTTGTTCCTGAAAGCTTCAAGCACTCATCATGAAATGAATTGAAATAAAATAAATGAGTATTATTTCCTTCTCTATTGGGTATGATGACTGTAGCACTATGCAATTGGGGAGAAAGCTACAGATGAGGTGGGCTAGCCTCTCCAGAATCTTCAGACCGGCCGAGAATCCTGTCGTATCTTAGCTTCATACTCACTCATGCAGACGGCTGATTTCATTCATTATTCTTACACCTCTGGGTAAAGCTAATTAGGCAGTCCACGCGGCTGCCCTGAAACACTGCAGAGGAGGATCTCTCCCTTTTTTCTGAACCTGGAGTGACATTCTTAGCACTTAATGAGAAATCCTCTGACCGAGGACACCCACTGCACTGCCCTCCCCGGTATGGGCTCATACAGACGGATGGAGTCAAGAGGAAGAAGAGAGCTCATGGCCCTACAGGCACTGGTTGTGAGCTCATAGGTGGTGGGTTTCGCCTAGGCTCTCAAACGTGTGGGCTTGCTGAGCGAGAGCTTTCTAATTGGCCCCCATGGGTGGGACTAGATAGAGCTGGGGGGTGGCGACAGAATAAAAGCTTCTCCCAGCTTTGGGAAGAACCAGAGAAAGAAAGAAAGAAAAAAAGAAAGAAAGAAAGAAGAGAGAGGAAGTGAGGGGGGAGGAAAAGACAGGAAACAAAGATGGAAAAGAATCACAGAGGACATACAGGCTACTTGAGAGAGATCGACTGAAGATTAAAAACTGAGGGGGAGGTGTCAGAGAGAGAGATGGGAGAGGGTTTGGAAGGGGGCACAGATGCCGTGGATGAATGATCCGCACACTGCCAGTTCAGCAAAATTAGGGTCTTTAGATTGTTCTGCAGCCAGCCACCCCCCCTCCATTCATCCCCTGCTTCGGTTTCCCAATCCTCCACTCCCACTCCCTGCCCTCCCCCACCTCTGCTCTGCCACTCCCCACACAGGGCTTTAGGTTCCCAGTGTCTCCCATACCCTAATCCTCCTCTTTAGCGCCTAGCTTAGCCTAGCTTAGCCTAGCCAGGCCTCCCCTGTGTCTGTTTGCACAGGAAATGTGAAATAGCTCTCCACCACAACACTCTTCCTCTTCACAGTTAAAAAAAAAAAGAGTTAGGAGGAAAAACAAGAGTGAGAAAGAGAGACAGAGACAGTGAGAAAATGGTGCCAGCCTCTGTGTGCCCGTCTCAAGAGAGGAGCGTGATGTGTGCCCTGCCAGTGAGCAGATGGGTGTTTGGGCCAGCGTGCCAACGCTGAGCCGTGGCCACGGGGCACAGGGCTTTTCCCCCAGAACCCCCCCAGGCTCCCCCTTTACCAAACAAGGACATGCAGACCGAACGGCCACAGAGGGAGGAAAGAATCAATTTTGCAACGGGAACAAACAAAAAAAAAAAAAAAAAAAAAAAAAAAAGAACGATGAAAACAAGGAGGTCCAAAAGCTACTTTGGATAGAGTTAATGTAAACATTGACTTCAGTAGCCTCTTGGTAAATCTGGACTACTTAGGACATGAGGTCATGTCTCAGGCTTTGCCCAGCATGTCTCTCTTTAGCATTCAAATGAGGTGTCTCTCTAAGTAAACTGCCTAAGAGCTGTGGCCCTTAGTTTAAACACCATAAGCCTCCCATAATGGACTCAGAACACCTGTCCCAACAGAGACATCTTACACAGTCAGCACAGCAGCATACAATGGCTGTGTGAGCTAGCTAGCTTAATCAGACATCATGGAGCCCTACCTTAGGCAAACACAAAAAGGATTAAAATCTGGATGTACTGGTGTTGCTTCCCTGCCCACAGCCATTTGATGTGGGTACAGTTTACCTCCTTTACAAGGTCAGAGCAAAGTCATCAATGAACAGGTCTCTTTTTTTTTTTTTTACAAAGTTTGGTTTCCTTCTAAACAATGCAACACACTCAACCCTCTGAAGAAAAGCAGATTTTCAAAAAATCCATATTATATCTTAAGAGGATGAGCGGAGAGGTGTGTGCAGCGACGCCCAGACCCCTCCAGTGCGTGGGGTACGGACGTCGTCTCATAGTCAATGCAATCAACCCACATTCACTAATTCATTAGCCCCGAAGGCCACTCCCAAATCCCCCAGAAGCAATCCTCCTCAATAATTCAAGAGTGGCAGCTGAAATTTTAATAATCATTGAGCCGTGAAGTTTAAACTGGGTCTTCTGAAAGGACCTCCTGTCCCTCTCAGAGAAAACCAGAGCCCCTTCTGGACCGGCCTCTCAGCATAACAAATGTCATCGTTTCCATGGTGACCACGAATGGAGGGGACCAAACTGTCCCTGCACTTCGTAAACATGAAGACAAATAACAAACTCATCTCAACTTTGTCTGGCTAATAATAACAGTGTTAATCATCCTTTTTTCCCCTTTGGTGTTTTTATTCAGACTCGTCACAACAGTTTCACATAGACAGAACCAGTTCCTTAGTCACAGTGGAATATTTGGGAAGCCATTATAGAGGATTGGAGAGTGTTCTCCTCTGAGACTGACAAGGGTCGTCCAATGAGAGGAGGGAGAGTAAGGAGGACATCCAATCAGAACACAGAGTGGAAGGAGAGAGAAACCTCCACCATGTCTTCCACGGCCCTGACAGCAGACAGAGGCAAGCCAAAAGCACCCCAAGCTCTCTCCCTTCTTCATGCTTCTTCTCCACTCGAAACCCTACATAAGCTGTTTATACAACAACGTCTCGGCACCAGTCACAAGTATGTGTGAGTGAGTGTAGGTGCAGGGATGTGTGCAAGTCAGTGTGTGTGCATGTGTGACAGAAAGAGGGAGAAACTGTTTGAGAGTGCATACTTGTATTGCCTGTGGGAGCTCCTATACTGCATGTTTATACATGTATGTGGGTTTGAATGTTAGAGGAGTACAGTGCATCCTGTAAATGAGGGACTGAGAAACATGTGGTGGAAAATTAATACATTCAGCGGTGTACTTGTGAGTTTGCTCCTATGATGTGTGTTTGAGTGTGTGTTATCCCAAAGTGTGTGTGTTTGTGTGTGTGCGTGTGCATGTGCGTGTGTGTGTGTGTGTGTGTGTGTGTGTGTGTGTGTGTGTGTGTGTGTGTGTGTGTGTGTGTGTGTGTGTGTGTGTGTGCGTTTGTGAATATGTGAGACTTGCTGACCCTGCTGACAAGCGGGTCAGGGCTGACGAGGAGGAGAGGGGAGCTGGACTCCTCAGCGCACTAATGGCCTGTGAAAGGAGCGGAGCGAAGAGCAGCAAGAAAAACAGGCCTGCGCCCAAAATAAAGCCACGGTAACCAGTGCCAGGATAGTAAACACACAGCCCCACACAGAGACAGAGGGGGAGGCCAGAGAGAGAGAGTGTATGTGTGTGTGTGTGTGTGTGTGAAAGAGAGGTTGTGTGTGTGTGTGTGTGTATGTGTGAGTGTAAGATAGAGAGAGAGAGAGATTGTGTTTATGTGTGTGTGTGTGCGCGTGTGTGTTTGTGTGAGATATATATAGAGAGAGATTGTGTTTGTGTTTGAGTGAGAGAGAGATTGTGTATGTGAGAGTGAGAGAAAGCCTGTGCATGTGACAGTGTGTGTGTGTGTGTGTGTGTGTGTGTGTGTATGTGCTCGTATGTGTGTGTGAATGAGCAAGTGAGTGAGTGAGTGAACAAGTAAGAGAGACAATGTCTGTGTGTGTTTATGTCTGTGTGTGTGTGTGTGTGTGTGTGTGTGTGTGTGTGTGTGTGTGTGTGTGTGTGTGTGTGTGTGTGTGTGTGTGTGTGTGTGTGTGAGAGAGAGTAAGTAGTAAGAGGGTGAATCTCTGTTGGACAAACTACACTCTTCTTCCCCTAAGATGACATTATTGTGAAGAGAAAGATATGGACAGACTGTTGTGCGGATGAGTAAAGTGCAGTGCACTCCTCTGGCTTACCCATACTGCCTCTGTAAGAGGGTGGGGTGGATCTGCTGCACTCCAATAGAGAGACCTACAGGGGACACAAAACAACACAAGATATTAGGAAGAAACAAATCACATTTCTGTAAACAAAGATAGAAAAGTGAGAGACAGAGATGGAGAGACAGAGAGGACGGGACAGAGGAATGATCACATCATACACACATTTAAAGGCAGCTGTTGTTGTTTGTGGTTGTTGTTGTTGTTTTGTTGTTTGACCATTTATATCACTTCTCCTTGATCCTTGTCTTCCCCGATTTCGCTCTTTTTTTGCTCAGATTCTTTTCTCTCCCTCCCCCACCCTTTTCCCCCAAAGCATCCACACACTCCACACACACTCCACACACACTCCACACACACTCCACTCCACCCCCTCCTCACCCCACTCCTCGGCCCTCCAGTGTTCTCATCGCTCATGCCTCTTTGCCCTCCTCTGTTCACTCACTGAACTGAAAACAGTCCAGCCTGTTTATTTGAAAGCGCAACAGCCAATCTGGAGAGACACTGATGAGAAACATCTCTCGCTTGACTAACCCTTCCTGCAGCCCTGCCCAGCTCTCTTCCCTCTCTCTTTTTCTCTCTCTCTCTCTCTTTCTACATGTCTCTTTGTTTCTCTCTCTCTCTCACACACACACAAACACAGAGACGATGAGAACACATTGGTGACTACCCAGCTCTCAACATGCATCAGCTGAGGCTGAGTCATACAGGTCAGACACACTGCTCTCTGTCCCTCTCTTTATTCTCAGCTATCGCCTCTTCTCCTCTCTGAACTCTCACAACCCTCCCCCCCCCCACCTCTATGTTATTTGGGATGAATCACTGCAAAGGTTGAATAGGCCTACAGTGAAGACATGTTCTCTTGCCCCATCTTTATCTCGGTTTCTCTCTGCATTCACGTTTTCTCTTCCTGGAGCATGCGCTAATTCAGACATCTCAATTTTCTGTCTCTCGCTCCTGCCCCCCCCCCCCCCTCTCTTTCTTGCCCCCACTTCTTCCCATTTGTTGTTGCCCTTGTTGTTGTTCAGAAGTGCGCTGTTCTCCACTTACTCAGTATCCCCAACGGAGCACGGAGCGCTGCACTCCTACACGGTGTCTGACTACACCCATTCCCCCAACCCCCCCCCACGTCACAGCGAGTGTAAAAGACGTCCTTCTGAGAAATCCTCTGCAGTCATGTCACCTCAAGGACAGCTGACACTATGACTGAGTCACGCAATGACAGCAACATGGAGACGACTTCCCCGCCCCATACACATTCTCGCACACGCACTCACATACTCGCACTCACACACTCATCACACACACACACACACACATACACACACACACAAGCACACACACACAGTGAGACATGAAATGCAGCACGGATAGTGGATCTTCAGGACTTTCAGGCTGGCGTTAACTGGTTCCTAACATGCTTGAGGGGCTTCAGGAGGAGCGCTGCACAACAACAGCAAAAGCAGATGTTTTGGGAGCGAGGCTGTCTTGAAATGTTAATTTGCAGTGAGTCAGTGTGTGTGTGTGTGTGTGTGTTCCTCCTGACTGGTAGGTGCTGTATGCATGTGAGGTGCGGGAGGGGAGAGACGCCGCTGTGAGGCAGCGAAGGAGACAGGCTGAGTATTAGCAAGGGCTGTGATTACATGACGCAACACAGACAGAGCTGTGCGGCAACACATAACCACATGCCTAAAGTTCACTGACGAGACAGGCACAGACCACAGTCATGGTACAGCGTGTCGTGTCTCGCGTCTCAGTGACCTCCTTGCCGTTAAGCTCTGGGCATGTTACGAAGGGACACGGACAGTAGACGCAAACAACCCTGTCAGAGCTGACATTTTTGTCTAACGTCTTAAAGGTGCAGTCTTTGAGCTCAACAGCCAATAAAATATACCTCAACGCTCCTCAAGCGATTGTTGTTGATTGGCTGGAACAGGGTACGGCCCATTTAGAGAACCAGGACTATCTATACTTTACCCCAGAGATGATGGAAGTTTTTTTTTTATTCAAAATGGCTGCTGCGGCAGGAATCACGACTCACCTGTTTGTGGGCTGCGAGGCTTGGCTCCCAGGTAAGCCAGGTTGACGTTGGCTTTGCGGCCGTCGATGATGGGGTTGGGGTCCTTACATGCTCGCTCAGCTGCCCCCCTGTCCATCATGGTCACCTGACACAGAAAAGAAAGCCATGTCAACAGGACATACAGTACACACACCATTGCTATACATTGCTAGTGCCAGAGTAGGATAGACATCAGAGCTGTTTAAAAAAAATCTCTCTTTCCCCATCATGTGGACCTTGTTATAAGGAACAAGTGCATGATGAAATTAAATTGATTAAGCGGCAAGATCTATGGGGAAAACCCTGCCCCCCCCCCCCTGCTGTTGCCACCATAATCTAACTAACCTATTTAAAACTCCATTTGGAGTCTTGGGAAAAATGCTTTCCAATTTGTGCTCTGAAATCTTTGTAGTTGTTAGAGCGCTTTAGCGAGTCTAGGGGGTGTAGGGTAGATTGGCAGGCATGTCCCACGAGCTAGCCTAGCCTATGAAACAGTGTGCGATCACGAGAGAGTGGAGCACAGATAGATATGGGAGTAGGATAGTTTTGACTATAGTAAAGTACAATGGAACATGGCAGAGCACAGCACACTAGTATAGTGGACTTGTTTGGCACTGATCACAGCAAAGCACTTCACAACTGAGTGAGTGGCTTTGTCAGGGGGGCAAAGTAGTTTAGGAAAGTAGGACTGAGCTAAGTATGAAAGAGAGGTACAAACTCAAGACCAGATATTCCAAGAATGTCATTAAGATCCATGTGAAGGAGTAAACACTGTGTGTGTGTGTGTGTGTGTGTGTGTGTGTGTGTGTGTGTGTGTGTGCACGCACGAGTGTGTGACCTTTGAGTTTATGAGCTTTTTTGGTTTACTAAAAATGGAAATGAAGATAAAGTCATGTGGGCTTGGTTGAACGTAGTGCCAGAGCGATATACACATAAGCAGAGTTATACACAGGGTAGGGTTGGGGTCACAGTCCCATCTGATGTAGTCCCTACTAGGAGCTTGTAGGCTACAACAGAAGAGAAGGAGCAGTAGGACAGTGTCTCTCCTCTGCTTTCCATCGCACGATCAGCAAGAGTAATGATTTGGCCTTCTTCAAAGGAGACGCTAAGTGTTACAAAAACATTCAAGCATTCAGAGTGAGTAGTACTAATGTCAAACTGTCTCACTTGCTATCAACAACAGTATATACATGCAGGCCCACAGCTGTGGCCACATTAATTATCTCGGTAGTCACTAGTCTCAGTGACTAGTCTGCAGAGCAGTGAACGAACATAGGGAAAACATCAAGGCTATGGAGCCCTGGTGAGAATTCCCTCTGCAGTTTAGTCTAACCCCTCTTCTGTGGGCTTAAATTCTATTATCCTCAAACATTTTAGTGAAACTTGTGCACTGGAGTCAGGGACAGGATATTCAAGGGTGCAGAAAGTATGTGGAGCATGAAGCGTTTCTCTGCCTCCTCCTTTTTTTCACTCCTCTTGTGACATATAAGACTGCACGGCACCTTAGGAGCATGTGGAAAGGGGAAGTAAAATCGAAACTAGGGCCTTATCTCAAAGCACCAACTGCCAGAGGGGAGCTGACTGTGTCACACTTCTGTGGCTGCTTCTAAGTAGCCATGGGAGGGTCAAGTGTGTGTCTGTGTGTGTGTGTAGGAGAGAGACTTATTCATATATCAAACTAATATAACGTGGTTTTCAAGCAACAGGGTAGATCTGCTTTTTTTGTACCTTCATGTTAGGTAAACAAAGATAGTCATTCTACTGGAATATCAGCAATCCTCTCTCTGACTGTGTTACCTGTGTTTTAACTCTGGTTGCATGGTTACAGCAGGACTAACAGCAACTCCCTCCCCAACACTGGTTAATGTGTTTCTTGAGATCAAATGATAACTGGCACATTTAAAAGAAATGAATCTATGTATGGTGTTATGTGACATTCAAAACGTCTCCCTCCCTCTCTCACACACATCTAACAGCAAAACTGGCCATGTCCTACAGTTCGCTCAATAACCACAAGGATTAGGCCCTACATTTACAGTAAGTAGGCCTACAACTCAAGCGCTCCCCCTCACACACTTTTTAAAGCTGACCTATGGACGCAGAATTATGAAGGCCTATATATCTATATCGCAAACTAACTCTAAAGATGGCATCTTTAAGACTTGAGTCTTAAGCACAAAATCCATACAATCCGTTCAAATGACCAATTACTGTCCACAACTGGCAGTAATCACCCAGTCATGCATGTTTTGTGCACATAAAACCCGTGGCTCATATAATAAAATAGGAAGAGAGCTGTAACTGATTTTCCGTTAGATATTTATGCCGTGACCAGGGTCATTGGCATGAGCCCACACCTGGAACAATAACGAGCGACTGTAGAACAATGAAACATCGCTTCCGGAGGGAAATAGACGAGCACATTTTAACCTTGAAGTAGGCAAGAGACACGTGTTTATCACTCCCCTTCCCTCTCTGTCTGTCTGTCAGAGAGAGGGAGAGAAAATAAAGACTTACTCTCAGCAGTGGACCATTTAACCAACAATAGTAAAAGCTGGGCTAATTAACATTCGTATCCATACGGCTATTGTTGCAAGGACTTGATACATAGTTGCCTTACGTTAGATCATCAACAGACGGCAATATGCATATGAAACCAATCAAGAAGTCTTTCCAGTGAATCAGGACACTTGCTGCAATCACTCCGTTACCAGTGTGTCACTGCTTAGCCTAGTAGCCAAATCGTTGGTTTTCTTATTTTAACCGGTAGGCAGTGGAACTCTAGTCACATACAACATATAGCTAGGCTATAACAAATGTCAGCTCGGCTTGCTTGTTTCCAGTGTAGTACTTACAAATCCATATCCTCTCGATTTCCCGGTCTGTCTGTCAGTTATAACAACCGCCTCGTCGATATCCCCGAAAGTTTCGAAATATTTTCGAAGAGATGCATCAGTGGTATGGTAAGGTAAGCCACCCACAAATATCTTTGTGAAAGTAGTGTCTTTTTTGATTGTAGGATGCATTGTCTCCAATGTCCCTTTAACGAACTGGTGCAAAAGCATTTGATTTGCCAGCGCGCAGGATGTACAGAATCTAGGCTACAGCCAAACAAGTAGTCCAATTTGCATAAATAACTTCAGAAACAAAATATTCCCAGTTTTCGATTAAAAAGGAGGTAGTCTCTGTTTTTTTCCCTGTAGCTTACAAAATCTGGCAGTATTTGCCGCTCCCGTCCTCCGGTATTCTTTTTCCTATTCCATTTTCTTGGGCATACGCATTACGCACCACTTTTGGAGACAGCCTGTCCCAACTGACAGGTGGCTTAAGGAGTCACCACATGAAGCACCAGAAAGATTCTTATAGGCGAAGTGAGAAGAGAACGCCTCTTCGCTTTCTTGACCAATATGTAGTTGGAGCGTCTCACATTTGGTTACTCCTACAAGTCCCTCCATCTGACGTTCAAGGGCCTCCCTTCTCCGGCCCTGCCCCACCCCACTTAATCCGTCTGCACCTGTCTTTGTCTGGAAATTCTGGAAACATGATATAAATCGTGACTTTGACTGAAAATTCCGAATCGAATTGAACTGAGTAGGCTAATGTTAACAGACAACGTTGGCGGTCATAGTGTTGTGTCTCCATTGGCTACGAGAATCAGTGAAATATTGCCTAGTTTGCTGTAAAGAACAGCATAATACCGTTTACGCGTGAAACCAGTGAAGTTGTGCATTTTTGTTAACAACTAATATAGCCTATTACAAGACAGATGTGATATCCTAGCCTACTAAACGTGTGTTGTGCCTGGCGTAATAATAAAGCGCTTCGCCTATAGGCTACGGTTAGTGGAGCTGGGTTAGTGAGGGACGCGAAAGTGTCTTAACCTTTTTGAGAATAAGACTTAGACTTTCCGTTTGTATTTGTATGAGTGAGGAAGATGTTTAGAGTGTATTTTTTGCTGATCATACAGCACTGGTTAAATGTGTGAAAACAGGAAATAACAAGCAACTGGTGGCACACGAGTGATATAAAAGACAATAAGGCACATGAAAGACAGTGTCCCGTCAGGAGTGAGGGGAAATGAGGGGGATGAAAGAGAAATCGAGGAGGAGGCGGAGGAAAATAATGAATGATGTGACAAAGCCAAACTTTCGCTGGCGTCGTTTTGGCGGAGTTTATGTGACAAAGCTATAGGCCTCCCAAAGCCTAATTAAGAAGGCTTTGCATCTAAATAAAAAATTCCGTAATGATATTATTATCAGTAGGCCTAATCATACTGATACAAGATAGTACAATTATTGGGTTGTGGCTCAACGCTGCAGCAATACATAATAATACTATGTGTGCTACAGTGATAGTGAGTGTATAGAGTAGCCTATAGGCTATGTGTGTGTGTTGTAGCGTACTGTATGTGCAGTGTACACACGTACACACTCTCTTACACACTCTAACCTTTCTGCTTTCTCATGTTCCTAATGCATATGTCAGTCCTTCAGATTTATCAATCATTACAGGTCGTGCAGCATTTCTACATTTTCAAAAAGTTAATGTGTCATATTACTGTAGGCTACTTGACATGAACTAGCAGGGCAAGCAAAGCACAGGTCTTAGAGTGTAGCCATATCATATGTCAACTAAAGTAGCTGACCAAGGCTTTTGATTCTTACCTGAGCCACATCATTCATTGTCAACAACTTTCGTGTAATTGTGGTGGCTGATTCTTTTCACTAAGTCCTCTGCGGTGTCAAGCCAGTCAGGTTTATAAGCGAGAACACCTCAAACAGATTGAAAACTGGTAACTTGGCCTTAAATTATCTAGTGTTGGACTACTGTAGCCATTAGAGACAAATCATTGGGATTGTGCCTGGACCATAGACACTATAAATAGGTTGGGAACGTAGTTCCATCCAGACTAAATGCCCTATGCTCCTCTCTTGGTGGTCTTCTCTGATGACAGACTCATTGTTTCAGGGCTTCACTCATACCCCAGTGTCAAGTGCCTGCCCCATATCTCTCACCTGAAAAATCCCATCTGACTTCATATATGAACTTCTAAACTCCTCTTGCATAAAACCACTATCCACAGTCAAAATGTATGCATTTTCTCAGTAGTAAATAGGTCTATGATCTGAAACATTTCACCCATTTCTGGCCAATTTCACTCATTTGTGACATGGCTATATAAAAAAGACAACACTCCCCCTGGTGGATAGGTAGAGTCAATGCATCCTCATTCAGTTCATTGAGGATTCTGTCATTCCTTGCTCAACCAATATACTCAATCCAAGTGACCGCTAAATGATAAAAACATTGCCTCATAAAATCATATCAAAACAAACAAACAAGTAAACCGTGGTCAATTATTCTGAATTATAACATGCAACAGCATGCAAGTCTGAATTGGAATTGTGTTCTGAGGTCAATCAGTGACTGGTCTTCTCAACCACTGATAGCCCTGTGCAGCAGGGTTGTGCAAAATTCCAGAATTGAATTGAAACTGGCTCTTAAATTCTAATCCAATTCTTGAATTTCACTTGCATTTCAATTGAGGTACCAAGCAGGAAGAAGAATTGCAATTCGAATTTTGCACAACCCTGCTGTGCAGTTTGCTTGTCATGGCAAGGATTCACTCAGGATACACCCATTTCTCCATCTGTCACAGTAAGCCCAACACAAGGTCTAAAACAGCCTATTTATTTCATAGCATGTTTCAAATTGAACAGTTAAACAGTTGTTTTTTTTAGTGAATATCAACTGCTAGAATGTAAGTAAGAATGAATGAAACGGGCCTTTTAGCCTCCTAAAATGTTCTGACTTAGATTGTATGTCTTAAAAAGAGCACAAACAAGGACAACACAAAATAGGGCGTTTCACACCCTGAACACAGACTGTTCAAACCACTGGCTAAAACAGAAAGACAAGCCATCCACATCCTGAACACATTAAAATACATATCATGGACTTGCATACTGTACTTAGACACACTGCACTTTTACCCCCTTCTCTCTCAAATGATACCTCAGGACACCTCTGCTCAGGATGGTTGAGCAGTTGAGCAGCTAAATGGATCATTCCGTGTCAAATCAGACAAGGTTGTTGCTGCACTGTCTCAGATTTTGTTCAAACCTTGTCTATATCATCAATGGGTCCTGAGAGAAAGTGGAATAGAACATTATGTCCAATATTCCAATATGTGGTTTAATGTTCTGCTTTTCTCATTAGTGGGTCACTTTGATACTAAAAGTATGATTCTATGTAATGACTGTATGATATCTGTACTGTCCCTGTGTATATCTGTGTGTGACTGTATTTAGAGATAAGTGGGAATATTATGACTTTGCAGTGTTTCACTGTTCTACATGGCTGCGTCAGTAGCTATCTGCTCCGGATTGCCAGGTTACCACTAATCAGAGCCTGATTCAGTGTAGTCCACGTGAGATGGGATGACCAACGCCATCTCCCGTCAGCCTGGAAGGATACTTAAACCCTAACTATTTCCTTGTCTAGTTAGAGCAGCTTATGGGTCTTTAGATAAAGTCATGCTGTCTTTCCCTTGATGCGCATCATTGTAAATAAACTCTGTTCCTGATTTTTCAATGGCATGTGGGGTAGCTAGTAGGACCATAAACATTTATGTGGAAATAGCTAAGTATATGGATATTTACCGGTAATGTGTTTTGGGAATATAACACCGTTATAAAAGGAGCAAAATGCTATGCTGTGTTTAACCTGAGGAGCGGTAAAACCTGGGAAGAGGTACAGAAGCCTGCGCTCCCGCACCACCAGACTCACCAACAGCTTCATACACCAGGCTGTTAGGATGCTGAACTCCCTCCCCCCTCCACCCTCAGCTACATAACATCCTGGACTTTGGACCCACAATGGCTGCCTTGCACTACTCCACTTGCACTACTCCACTTGTACACTTGCACACTTTGCAACTTGTTGTTGTTGTCCTGTTGTCCTGAAAACACAACACTTCTGCTGCTCTTACATAACTTGCACCACTATGCCACTTGCTTACTTAGGTCAAACAGAACTACCTCAGCCATTTATTGGCCTGACTTTGCACTATTATATTGACTGTCTATGCACAATTTCAACCCAATTTTGCCGCTCTTATTTCTTCATTGTATGTGCCTTCTTATTTACTCATTTATTGTTTACTTGAATGTTATGTTTGTCTGTGGACTTAATTGGTAAAATATGTCTTGTCTTCACCGTGGGATAGTGAGAAACGTAATTTAGATGTCTTTGTATGTCTGGGCATGTGAAGAAATTGACAATAAAGCAGACTTTGACTTTTTAACCTATTGTTTATTGTAAATGTTTATTTTGGTGTTCCCAAAACACCTGTAACTACATGCATTTATTCTGTGAATGGGACTTGGTACAATATTGATACTTTACACACTAAATGTCCATATTTATTTATTTCAACTTTATTCAAGACACAAAGGTCCATAGAGACAACACAGTACAAATATATAAATATAAAACAATACAAAACATTTAAGAATGATGCAGATTAGGCATTATTTACAAAACATATACAGGCTTCGGGTCCAATGTTTCCAAAAGCAAGATGTGTACCTTGTGTCACTCTTAGAGACATCAGCTATGGACACAATAATCATATTCTTAGACCCTGTCAGTCTGCACATGAATCTATACATAAAATGTCTTAAAACAGCGTTAAAAGTGGGCACATTGTTAGACACAAACATTTCACTGGCACTACTCCACCTAGGGATTTTAAGCACAATTCTCAGTGCATCATTATAAGCCACTTGAAGTTTTTTCATTTATGACTCACTAAAATTACACCACAGGTGGGCAGTATGCAGTGGAGTGCAATAGGTTTTGAAGAGTGAGATTTTAACATCAGGAGTGCACATGTGGAATTTGCTTGCCAGCATGTTGCCTGCCCATACAGTTTTCCACACTGACGCTGCACATCATCATCACAGAGGTCATCTCTTATCACATGTCCCAGATATTTAACTTTCTTTACAACCTCTAGTGGTTCACCTGCCAACGAGAAAGAAGGATAGACACACTTCATATCCTCCTTGGTTCTGGCGATCAGTATCACACTCTTCATTGAGTTGAATTTTATATCAAACATTACTCCATATTGAGAGCATATTCTAAGAAGTTGCTGCAGGCCAGCACTGGAAGGAGACAGTACCACCAAATCATCAGCATAAAGCATATGATTAATGAGACTATCCCCCACCAAGCAGCCAGTTCTACATCCCTTCAGTTCCATAGATAAATGATCCATGTATAGTTTGAATAGCAGTGGAGACAGAATTCCACCCTGCCGCACTCCATTGGAGACATGGAAGGGTGTTGACAAAGTCCTCCCCCACCTGACTTGCATAGTTTGGTGAGAGTACGGCCTCATTTATAAAGCGTTCTTACGCACAGATTTGATCTTAGACGTAAGGTCGTACGCTCAAATCCATGCCAACGCTCAGATTGATAAAAACCGTCTTTGACGCCGAAAAGTGCTTATCTCCACGTCAGGTTCAAACTTGACGTACGACCATTTCCTTGTGGTAATGCCGGAATACTGCAAGTAATCTGAGGTCTAAGTGCGATGCATTTTTTTAAATTCCAAGACCAACGATCTCATGTCTTTCTTTGCCATATGCATGATCAATATCAGAAGATTTTTAAAGACGTTTTTGGACACAGCTTAATGTTTCATGGTTTGGCATAAAACTGCTAATGAGAACTATAGCCCACTTAAGAAAGTGACGTATAGCTTACTTATTTCATAATATCTATATAAAAAAACCACCAAGACATAATAGAATGATTCAAACATTCTTACAGGTGATCTAGTATATTTAGTGTTCTCACCAATCTAATATTGACCATAAAATGTCCAATTGTCCTCGTTTATGAGAGGAAACGTACATTCGTGCCAGGGATGTAGTGGTAAAATAAGAGGTGGGTGAACTATGAATTCTGCAATCTCGGTGAGGTGGACTGCGCCATGCGGTATCGGATTTAAAAAAAAAAGGCATTCAAACATGTTTGATAAAGGTGGAGGTTATTGTGTAGTATTGGGAATATAGGATAGTATTTGATAATACAATTTTGAATGTTAAAAGTGAATAAACTCTTTTGAGAGGTGGATAAACTCTAATAAGAGGTGGGTAGGCCTAAACTCTGAAATGTCTGAAATGAGGTGGATAAACTGCGTTTACTCGCGTTTAGCCTGCACTACATCCTAATTTGCGCTCATAGGGCTATTCCCAGCTTCGTAACAGAAAGGTAATATTTGAATGTAAGCTATACAATGTAGGCTATAGATATTTTATATCATATATAGCCTACACAACCAAGGGACGGGAGTTATCCTCTGAAAGCAGGGCATCTTCATATTTAGTGTTGCGTCTGAGTTGCGTAAAGAGGTGCAGAGCGCGCACCTGTTTGCTTTTTTTGACTGACAGTGCCCAAGATCATATGACAATACGTGAGTTGAATAATGTAGGCTAAAATATAAAGGTAGGCCTAAAGCAAACAATAAAGGACAATGTTTACGCTGTTGGACATTATTAAAAGAAAACGATAGCAAAGATATGCAGAATGAATGAATAATGACCGGCGAACTATAGGCTACTTTTTCAGCAAAAACAGCTTATCCTAAAAGAAACGTTAAGCCTAAATCAGCATATTACCCTGGGTCATGTTGGAAACGTACAAACCTACTGTACCATAACGTACATGATTATGCTGTAGGCCTAGAGGTCTTTCCTTCATAAGCTAGGCCTACCCATTTTTTTTGTACAAAAAATAGGCCTAAAAAGTAGGCCTAAACATACTAAATGTTGCTTATTCACATTACTGCAAGCAAAATGAATGAAAGCGAGCAGAGGACAATGGACATGGATGCATACGATCTCTTTCCAGAAAGCTTTGCTGGAAAAAACATAATTAGTTAAGCTATTTGAACCGACGCATATAGGCTAACATCAGATGGCATAGGCTCGGCCTATAAAATTTTTTCAATATATAATTTTACATAGGCTACAGCTTTTAGGCCATTGATTTCATTGAAACATATGCTAATGATACTGATGAGGGGGTGTTTACAAGGCGGAGACCTAAAACCATCCGGCTGCGGACAAGTTGACATTCTTTTGTGATTTATAATGGGCACATCTGGAAGGGTGGCGTACGCACGTTTTTTTGTGCGTACGTTCGTTTTCTCTGAATCACACGTACGATCATTTCAGAAATGATCTAAGATCAAATGAAGGATGGTTTCTACGCAACCCGTTTATAAATGAGGCCCCAACTGCAGTATCCTAATTAGGTAAGAGGGGACACCACGCTCATGCAGTTTACCAAACAGTTTCCCATGATTTATACGATCAAAAGCATGACGCATCTGACGCATCCAGGAAGCACACGAAGACTGTACTATTGCGTGATCTGTACCTATGGACAAGTTCTTTAAGTGCATAAATACACAGATCAGTTCCATGCTTGTTCTTAAAGCCAAACTGATTATCTGTTGACGCTATGTATTCTGCAAGCCTATCCATAAGGATCCCTTCTAATACCTTGGATAGTATACTTGCAAGTGCAATAGGTCTATAGTTATCTAGTTAATTTACCAGTCTTATTTTTAACTACAGGTACCAGCAAATGATGAAATGCATATGTTTTCCACATGATTTACAAAGTATCTCTATGTGACAAATAAAATCCTTGATCCTATACTTTAAATATGATCACAAAATTGTGACTATGGGAATGCAAACTTAAAGCAAGTGTAAAACAGTAAAGCTATGGCAGAAACAGGACATTCCCATCTTAATGTCATCACTTTATGACCTTTTCTTCTCTTCTTCTCTGCAACAAAGAAAAATGTAATTGCTGCTATGGTTATGGTACTTGTGTTACAACAATCATACACAAGGGGGCACAATAAGATTATCGAAAAACACTCCCCTAAAAAGCTTTACTGCAATATTATACAGAGCTTAATTGCAATAATGGCTTCATCATTCCCCTGTTGATGAAGAGGCAAATGAAAGTAAGTGTTTTTTAAGAGGTGATCCTTTCTAAGGTGATATACACCCGACTGAAGAATGAATATTTGGATATATGTTAAAAATGTACAATGTTCCATTCAATATGGTGCAATGTTTATGGACTTGAATGAGAAAAAAAAATGAACCTCAGTATAGTCTAGACCAAACAGCTTCCTTGATATTCATTTTATGCCTATGACAGAAAAGCAAAGGCTAGTTTCTAAACATTTGTGCTTTTTGAGTGGCCATTTATTATATTCACATATGATGAATGAATTAATTTAAAGGGTGAAATAGTGACCTTAATTATGCTCTGATGGTGGCATGATACTGTAGGCTATGGCAAACCAACCCACAAGCAAACAATCAGGAACAATCATCCACAAATGAATGAAGGTAATCAGAATGTAGACATTATGGAAAGTATGCAAATGTATGTTTTTCCTGTATACATATTATACTACTGAGAGATGCATATATAAACAAACAAATCTGACACTGAAACATTTACTGTAAAATAGGAAAAAGCTCTCTCTCTGCACAGATCCATTTGTAGGAGCCTACAGTATTAGAGCACTTCAGAGAGACATGGTGGAGGATGCAGGATGACATCTCTCTTAAAACAGATATTGGGACTTGATTTTAACATCCACAGCATTTTTTGCGCTCTGGTTTATCTCTGAAAAACACTTTCATAAGGATTATTCATGGTCTAACCTAGCACTACCTTAACACTACAACTGTCGTGATGGTCATTTTGACTGTTTGGAATTGATGGTTTCCACATTACATGGTCATTTTGACTGTTTGAAAAGTTGCATGTAAAATTACTGTGTTTAAGAAAAAAGAATACAGTCCAGCTGGTTGAATATAGAGTTTAAAACCGAAGGGTCAAAATGACTGCTTATATGGCAGTTAGTAATTATGAAATGATGGCGTTTTTAGTGTTAAAGGGATATTGATCATATTATGTAAGTACACATTTGTTGATCCGATCAATTGTAACGTGCACTGAAATAGCAAAGTTGATCTTACCAGCAAATCTTGAAACTGGTTTACAGCTTTGTCAAATTAGACCATTCTTCTGTTAGAAATATATTAACTGTTCTGTTGATGTACTTGTTTTCTTAATCAGGTAAAACAGGATTTATAACAAAGTAATTACCTGTGACTGTGCTGTAAAAGTAAGAGAGTGCTGTAAAAGTAAGAGAGACCAAGGATGTGTCAAATAGACAACATTTGCCCAGCACCTGGATATCAAGTAACAGCCAATGTTTTAGGGTTTTCCCATCTTAGCTGGACAGTTGTTGCCCCGCTTACAGCATGTTACAGCACTTTATTACCTGCTTGGTGCAGACTGCATGCTACACATGTATTTAAGGCAGCGGCATTTTCAATGCCCCCCATTGCCCAACAAAATGGTAACAAGGTTAAAAAAATATTTCCACTGTTTCCACATTACATTTTACTCCTGAACCCTGGATCTGATGTTGATTTAATTTATATGTTGGTCTAATAATGACTCATTTGTTTGAGTGTATGATATTTTAATGTCAATAAAGAAAAGCACCAGTTTTGGTCTTATTTACTAAATTCAAATGTATTTGATCAGGAAAAGAACAATTCCAGTAACAAACAAATGGTGAAATACTTGTAAATAAAGAAAGGCATTGGTTTTGACCAGTTTTGGTCTTATTTACTAAATTCAAATGTATTCGATCAGGAAAAGAACAATTCCAATAACATACTATACTTCAATTCTGTCACACAAATGAAGGTTATTACATATTAGTCCCAATAGCAATGCAACATGCAGAAAAATGACTGATTGGTATTGTTAGAGGTTAGTTATGTAGTTTCTCCAGCAGGAGGTGGTAAGCTTACACCCAGCCTCCATATCGCAGCTTGTTTGGCAGGTAGACGCGTGTCAGGTAATCAGAGGCTATGGAGGCCAGAGACTGGATCTCAGCTTTATGCTTGAGTCTCTCCATGATCTGCATCTGAAACAAACACACACACACACACAGAAAATAACCCACAGCTGCATTAATGACTTTGGATCACATATGACTTGTGTACATATGTTTTGTTTACTGTATGTTCTTTAGCTACGTAGGAAAGCAGACTATTCCTTGAGCATACCAAGGCACACTCTAGTATTAGTCCAACATTTTTCTGTGATGTGTAACACCTGAGATGTCCCCACACATATTTGGAGAGGGAAAATATGTGCCGTGACCCACCTCCTTCCGCTAAAACAAAACTACTGTTGCTTTTTCACTCCAAACTCTATATGCTGGTAGAGGATAATGCATGGGTTACAGGTAAACACCATGCTCTCATGAGGTTGTTTACAGTGTGCAGTAACTGGGTATTTACCCTCTTCCTCTCTCTCTTTTGGTTCAATCTCTCTATTCCCAGCTGGGGGCGGCTTAAGCTCCACACTTCATCATGCTCTTTAACAGTTTCATTCATTATGATAAGATTATTGGTGGTGGTGGTGGCGGAAGGGTTGCATTGGACAGTTTTGATTATTGGGGGTATATTTTACCCCATATGCCCCCCTCCCTCTTGTCCCCCTCACCTCTTTGTCCCATTGGGGCTGGCAGCTGAGGTACGGCCTCCTCCTTAGGCTCCGCAGCTTGCTCTCATCGCTTCGGGTCAGCGGGATCAGAGCTTCCTGTGGCACCCGGAGTCTGGGGACCAGCAACATCCTCACAGTCACTTTGAGCCCCTCAGACATCATACATACACACTTCAATGGTAAAGGAGCCGTTCACACCAGGAACAATAACTATAAAGATAAGACTGTAACTATGCCGATGTATGTGTCCACACTGACCAGCCATAAGAAAAGTTTCCCTTCATGTTGATGAATGTGATGTCTGAAACTTGATTGATTCTGATTGTCTGTCAGCTTTTTATTGATCTCAAAATTGGTCTGAAAGTGATCCCCAACGATATCGTTTTTCATGTTCATTTGCCTTTATCGTTACAGTTATTGTTCTTAAAAAAACATGTATAGGTCGGACATAACATTTTGCTTAACTTTACATGGGATGGTAAAATACTATTAAATGAGTTTGTGATGCACATGTATGACTAATCACTATTACTTGCTCATATTGTGATGCCTATTTTGACATGACACACTTTCTCCTTTTTGACTGAAAGTGACATCTGTGCTCTTTGATAAAAAATATTCTCTGACCACACCAACTTGGGTAGCTCCTTGCTCTGTGCACCTGCAGTGCATGGCTCAAACTACCATGACCATAACATAGGAAGTGGTTCCACTGCTTCATTTCATGCACAGATCCCCCTCTTTCCCCCAAAGCCCATTTTAAGCGTATGAACATTGGCATACATGCTTAAAAATAGTCGGTTAAAAGGAAAGAGCAGTAGGCAACAGCGACGAAAAAAAAACCAAACCAAAACAAAGAGCTAAGAGGCCTAGTCTAGTGGAAGCCACAGAGTGGAGTAATGAGCCCTCTTTCCCAACCTCTCAATGTCGGACGGCAGGAGCCCCAACCACAGCACACTGGGAACGGTCAGGTTGTGCGCCTCAAACGACATAGACTGAGGAGAGAAACACACACACACACACACACACACACACACACACACACATTCATGCAATGACTTGAATATGGACATACACTCACATGCACACAGGCATACACACAGATGAGAATACATGTACATCCATGTACCAATGTGCATGCAGACACACACCCCAACATGTCCTGGGAGTGTGCACATGCAGAAATACTTTACTTTTCCACATGGTAACTTCATATGTTTTTGAAAACACACACATACACACACACACACACACACACACACACACACACACACACACACACACAGGCAATTTCTGTATTTTTTCCACAAAGAGGGGAGAGTAATTACATATCCCTCTTAAACAGACATTGCACAGGGTTCAGTGGATAATGCACTTAAAGAGCAGGCGGAGCACTCACCACTGATCCATACTTGTAGATGCACATTATTTCGATTCCTGGGAACAGAGAAAGGCAGACTCTGAGCAATCAGTGCCATGCTCAGGCTGTGTTCCCACGGGAGCACCTAATTGGTAGTGAACATGCGGCAGGGCCCTTCTACACGCAGGGGTCAGGAAGTGGGTGTCACTAAGAGTGGCAGCGTCAGAGGGAGTCCTGGGGCCTCAGGCATTCGGCGGTGTTAGATCACGCCGAACCTCTAAATATCCCCAGATCAGCCGATGATGAGTACAGAGAGCTCCCAAGGGTCTGGTGTGTCAGCCCAGTGGACACGCAAAGGCCCTTGTGTGTGTGTGTGTGTGTGTGTGTGTGTGTGTATGTGTGTGTGTGCCTGCTCAAAAACATGCACGTGAAAAAAACATGAAAAAACGTCTTCTGAGGTTTTATCATAAGCATTGCCTTCTTCACTCTTTGTTTGTGTGTGTGAGTGTATGTATGTGTGTATGTGTTTGTGCGTATGTGTTTGTGCATGTATATGGACTTGAGTGTTAACAAGGAAACATGCTCATGGCATATGTGAAACAAGTCTATGTAACGAGTGAGTGCATTTGCTTACCATGTGGGTCTGCGTCCACCAGTGCAAAGATGGGGACGTGCAGAGTGTCCCACAGCTTGCGCACCATCAGCCTGCTGTTCACATCAGGGACACCCTTTCCCTGATGCCCCCCGGGGCACAGAGCGACAGAAGACAGACGAAAAGATAGACAGAGAGACAGATTACAAGAGAGCGAGGAAAGAGGAAGAGAAAAACATCGAGAAGAGGCAACCCATTAATTGCAAAACATTTTTCAATCACATCAGGGAGGAACCTGACTAACAACAGGGACGGTGCAGGAACAACAGGTGGTGAAGACTTCCACAGCTCATAGCTCAGATATGGAAGTGCCTCTGCTCTTACGGTTATCATGATGCATGGAGACAGCTTAGTGCAGAAGTCGTCATCCAGCAGCCTCTGGAATGTTGCGTCCTTCTCCACAATCAGAACAAACTTAGCAGATGATGCAATATCTGACACGGGTTGAGGAGACAAATGGCTTGTTTTCACAGGTGTGCAATGGTGGCTTTCCCTTGTGAATATTCAACCAGGGATCAATACCAATGGATAATGTGACAAAGGATACTCCTTATTCCACAGACGTTAGATGAAACAGGAATGGCCTGCAAATGAGAGTGAAATTGGTTAAATTAGTCTAAACGTTCCTCCAAATCAAAATATCCTCATTAATCAATCTCTGAACCATGTCACCTAGACAACAATGTAATCTCTCCCTGTGGATGACTGAGCTGTTTAAGCTAGTGATTTGTATGTGGGTTGAACTTGGGGATTGTGGCCAGAGAGTATGAGCAAGTGATGTCATACTTTTTGGCTAAGAGCATGGCTTTCCTGTCATTGAGCAGCGAGAGGAGAGAGAGCAAGGCAATTGAATACTGAATTACTTCTTCAGTAAAAACTCATAGATAAGTCTTCAACATACAGTGGAACTGGAGCAGCAGTCAACTTTGGTACCATCTTCTTCCAAATAGCACAGATCACCAGAGATGAACCCTTTTGATGTGGAAAGCTGTCTCACACACACACACCACACACACACACACACACACACACACACACACACACAATTACATTCACATGGACACAGATAAAGAATTTCACAAACAGTCTCAAACACATACTTTCTCACAAAGGTTAACATTCTTTGGAACTTGATCATCAAAACTCCATGGTGTCAATAAAACAAAAGAACCCCAGCACACAGGTGTTTCTTCATGAATGCCAAAACTAAACCGTCGAAAAGCTGAAATGATCATAACAAGAAAGATCAAACCACACTTTACCCCGGACAAGAATGGTTCTACTTAATATAAGGAAACATAAATGTGGTCTCTCCCCTTTTTGTGTGTGTGTGTGTGTGTGTGTGTGCGCACGCAAGAGATGTGAAACTGAAACAGGCTGAACGTATGTGATTCTGTGTGCCAGAGGATTCTGACAGAGAACATGTGGATCTGTGTGCATGTGTGAGAGAGAACATAAACAATACAGCAATAATTAAAAAATGTGATGTATGTATCAATGTACACTCACAGTGTACTTACATACTTTCTGCCATATCCCATCTCTCCTACCTAACACAAACACACACACACACTCTATAAAACATATGGAGTATTCACACACACACACCACATGGAGGTTTCTGCGCGGGACCTTGAGCATACATGAGATGTCATCCACAATGGCGTCCACCGTCTTCTGGGAGCGGAACAGCTGTGTGTCGTTATAATAAATGTCCCTGTAAAGCGCAAAGAACACCTCTTTCATGTAGGAGAGGGCGATAAATCACTGCAGAGACATCCAATGTTTCAACCTCAGGTTTTATCTGCTACTTTTGGCATCGCTTTTTGCGTTTGATCTCTAAAGGTGATCTATCAATACAGCGAGGAGTCTTCTTTAAACTGAAAACACTCCATCAACGCAGCACAAATGGAACAAAAATAGGCTACTACTGAAATGTGTGGTTCAACCAACCTTTTCGTCGCGTAGGAGTTACTCTGGACGAGTTTGTAAATAGCTGAGAGGACTTTCAGAATTAATGCTGCAAACACAGACGATATGCAATAAATTAGACTCATTTTAACCAATGCATGCTGTAAGTACTCAAACTTCACATCCTCACAATCTCTCACAGGATTTTGATGTGATGTCTTAATACATTTCAGCGTGACTTTTTTTGCCATGATAACAATAAGGAATCAATTAGCTTGATTTGCGGCACACCCCAGGAACGCATGCCTGAATACACTATTTTGTAACTGCCTCATCGTAATGTGTCTTCATTAATCTCAAATCACTTACCACTGAGGAAATGAATTAGAGTGGTAAAATGGACCTATTAATCGAATCCAGTGCTGGAAAACGGCAGACAGCAGCTAGAGAGCTTTTGCTTGGCTTGGAGAATTGGTGGCATAATTGGCTCATTTCAGGGTTTTCTCACCAAACCTGTTGACGGAGGAGGCGCAGTCACTGCGGATGGTGCTGACGGAGGCTTCTGAGCTCATGTGAAGGCCCACGGCACTGTCAAAGCTTCAACCGGGAGTGTTCAGAAGGCAAACAATAACAAGACAAGAACAAATAATCATCAATCTGCTGAAATGACCTGACTAAACTCTTTCTCAAAAAGGTCTTTCTCGTTCCAGAGGGATAACTTTTTCTTTACAACATGCTTTTACTCGGAAGTGTTTTAAGTGGAGCTCTTAAAGGAATTATCCGGAGTAAAATGCACTTTAGATTAATTTACGGATGATTGGGAGTACATATGTTGAGTTGACATCCAAATCATGTCATTCGGATGTGTTTTGAGAAAGTTCGATGTTACCCTTTTTAGTCAAAACTTGTTAGCGTGGAAGTGAGAAGGGCATATTATTTCGCCGCTACAAAACGCTATTTTTATACCTCTTCTACAGTTCCAAACCACATTACACTTACGTGGTAGTGAGTAGAGGGTCCCTAAAGCCAAACCAAAGTATCCCGAGGTCTTTATGTGGTCGGATAGAGAGTCCAGAATGAATTTCATCAAGCCAGTACCTTTCCGGAAATGTTGCCATCTTTGCTGCCATCTTTAGGGGAAAGTCCGTAGGAGTCGATTGCCAAGTGTGCTCTGGAAATTCACAATTTCGTCGCCGTTAAAAAAAAAAAAAAAAAAAACATAGTCCAGTATTTCTTTTGAAATTGAAATGAAGTTGTATGGACTGGACTATGTTTTTTTTTTTTTTTTAAATGGCGACGAAATTGTGAATTTCCAGAGCACACTTGGCAATCGACTCCTACGGACTTTCCCCTAAAGATGGCAGCAAAGATGGCAACATTTCCGTAAATCGATCTAAAGTGCATTTTACTCCGGATAATTCCTTTAAGTGATACTGAGGTGTTATCTAGATCCATTTAGCTATCAGATGGGAACAGTTTTATTCAGTAGGCTGCCTATGTGCCAGGCAATTTAAATCTACAAAACTATTATTCTTGTTATTGAGATAATAAATTGAGTACAATCCTGTTTATTTCTGCAGCATACTTAAAACACAAATCGTTCAAATTTGTGCAAAGCTGTATAAAACAGAAAGGAAAAACATACAGCCAAAGCAGCAGGTGAATTTACTCCCATAACTTCAAGTATGTTTACTGTAGTTAAAATAATAATATGCTTTCCTATCTGTGGCTAGTTTGGTGCTAGTTTGCTAACCAGTAGCAATAGAAAGGTCATGGGATTCATTTCCAGGAAACACGTAAAAATATATGCTGTCATGTGTCCTATAAGTCATTTTGAATAAACAAACCTGTTAAATAGAAATGGAATGTAATGTAACCTGTGTGAGAGTGAAGGGGTGGCAGTGGGGTTGCGGTGGGGTGTTACTGGGCTTAAACATCCTGGCATTTCCTTTGAGAAACTTTTGCTTTCCAGGCTGTCAGATTTGGGACTTTGAAAGGGCCTGGCTGAAATGTGCTCTAAGCCTTTACGGGGTTTGATGCAAATTCAACTTGACAAGTTGCTTTGTTCTATGCATGAGGTCTCCGCACTGTGCACATTAAAAGCCTCTGCAGAACACCAGATTTGTGAGTGTGTGTTTATGTGTGTGTGTGTGCCTGAGTGTGTAGAGAGAGAGAGAGGTAAAGTTAGAGCATGTGCAGTGTGTGTTGCTAATCCTTTGTAGAAATGACACCTATTTAGACTCAGGAAGTTATTAAGCTTCAGGGATCAAGGTTCAGGACTGAAGGTGGCTCCATAAATGTGTTTTTTTCTATTTCTTCTGTGTCTTTCCTAACACCCAAATGTAAGGTGCTGACTGATACCATGTAAGACAGGTAAGATTGTAAAGCTCTTTCGACAGTATGGTCACACCATACTGTCTCTTCTGTTTGATTGCCCCATTCCCCATTATCTACTGTATAGGCTATCCATTAAGACTATAGTAAATCACATTTTACAACCTGTAACATTAGCCTTTTCGCTTATGGCTTTGACAAAGCTGCTGCAGTTAACCACATAAACCTATATCTAATGTATCTATCAATAATAGTGATTATAAATAACCATCTGATGAAAACGTAAGATGTTGTAAGATCCGGAAAAACGACAGAAATGTCTTACCTTACATTAGACCAAGTATTACGATTTTGCAGGACCAGCACTGGCGCCTCCCCTTTGGATAAACTTTTTATAATGTCAAGGATTACACCCTCGATTCGCGTCAAAATATCCTGGCTTGGAAATGAGATACAAATACATTGTTACTTCGTAGCATACTGCGTACAAAGCTGAGGTTCGACAACATGCAGAGAATGACAGCTCCCGCAATCCTGACATGGTTCAAATCATCAAACTAGTAACGTTAGCTAACATTGGCCTACCTGGAAAAGGATTCTTCATTGACAGTTGTGGATGCACTGTCAACTTCTTCAATGTTTTGTAACAGTTCAGAGCGTAACCTATCTACCTCAAGGAACTGCTCAGACATATTCAAATTCGACATACAGGTAGGTAAAGCAATATCACTGGATAATTGAATTTACTGGCTGCAAACTTCTCTCTCGCTACAACATTCAAAGCTAGTCAGGTGTTTAGCTAGTCGGCATCAAGCATGGACATTAGCTAGCTAACGTTGATGGTTTAGGCTAGGAAGTTCTTTGGTCTCCTGAAGGTGTAAGTCAGTCAGATAAACTGCAAAACTACCATCTACCATCAGAAATCGTGTCACTTAAAAGCAGGGGATGTACTGAAACCCTTTATAAAGTTATATTTTATCCGAACTACCGTGTGTCAACTACTGATATGGCTGAAAACATAATTATTGCTTGAATGTCCTCTGGTTCTCTATTCCGGCGCGCGCCCTCCAGCGTTCTGTTTGGGTTATTATTCTAATCATACAGGCAAAGAATTCAAACGCTCCTTGAGCACTATTATCATTTCATGAGACAAGTGTCTGGATTCCCAGACATTATTTATACGACAACTTAGATATTAATTATCCAAAAGGCAACCTCAATATCTTTTAAATGCTCTAAAAGAGAACACACACATTCTTGAGAGCATAATATCCTTAGTCTGTATAAACTCTGCGGTTATCAGTTGTGCAATCTATTTTGGGGGGGCTCTGTTTCATCTGGCCTTCCCTCCTGGGTAAAGGTCTCTCACACACAGGCTCTCTCACACGAATAGACGCACGCACACTCTGCCACATTCCACTTGTTCCAACATCTGCTGCCATTCTTTTCCTATGAACAAACATACTTTCTTAGCGTAAACGAAAAACTGACATGGATGTTGTCCCACACATGAGGAAATGGTTGTAATTTTCTGAAATATGTCATAACTGGCTCTAATTAGGGGTGTGGCCAATACACCTCACCGAGCCAGCTGCAGTGTGCTCTCGACCCGAGACCCTTCAAACATTTTCCATCTCCTCTGTGACCCCTGCAGCTAAACCACCCCTGAGCCCCTTGAATTCCAGCCTGCCTGACAACACCACGGGGCAGCGCAAGCAAAGGCTTTCATCCCGCCAAAAAAACACCAGCCTCGCGCTCTCACTCTCGCAGACACAGACAGCCCAAAGCGCTGAGACAGAAAGAGAAAAGAGGGAGCGAAAAGGCAAGATGTGTGAGTTAAAGACTCCCTCAGGCCGTTCTCTCATTGATCTGACAATTAGAAGCTTTGAAGATCCTTGAGATGTCGCTGCATTACTTTGTTTAACATTGCATTGGTGTTGCGCAACAGAGGGCATCTGCGGTCGGTAAATATGAGGTATTTTAGATAGATCTTTTGGGACTGTAAAACCAACAGACAGACTGTGCTTGCATGTGTAGTTTTTGTGTTACTGGGTGTGAGTGTGTGTCTGAACAGCACTGTGGTCTGTAAAGGGCAGGGCTTTGTGTCCAGCTTGACCTGAAGGTGCCTCTCATTCAGACTTGCAGTGCAGTTTTCTCTGTGGCTGCTGACTGAGTGACAGTGACAAGCTGCTTCCGTGGCACTTGAGCTTAATCACTAGATAATTGCTATCTTTAAGAGACCCCAACCCTACCCTGTGGTCCGTGAAAGGTTGCACTGGGTGAGAGTGTTCGTCTTCTCCTTCTCCTGCCATAACTTCCTCTCTCTCTCTCTCTCTCTCTCTCTCTCTCTTTGAGTTTGCTTATGAGTGAGCCAAGGACTCCTCCTGTGCTCTTGGACAGCGAGCGACCCGTGTGGAGTGTAAGGCTTTAACCTGTGGAGACAGAGTGCAGCCAGTCATGCGCTTGTCTCGAGATGAGTGTTTGTGCTGGGTGAGAGAGAAGGGTTGTGGGGTCACTGGAAGGAAGGGAAAGGTTTGGGGTGGGGGCTAGTGGGCGACCGCTGCAGGTGAGGGGGATTAGCCTCAGCCAAGGGGCCCCTAAGAAACCAAATACAGATCTGTCAACTTAATCCCCACAAATAGAAAACAGAGCCACTTTGCCCCGGCTCCCTCCCTCCGCTCTGTGGCCCCTGCGCCCAGCCCCTCCTTGCTGTTTTCCATCTGCCCTCTGCCAAACGCAGCTCTCACTCGGACGCTAATGGGGCCCAAAGAAGCATCCCTAAGGAGGCAGTGACTGATTGCAGAGGGCTGTGATTGACAGATCCGTACAGCCTCATCGAGTGATGAGATCAAGGGCTCGGAGGGGAGTGGTATTAAGAGACAGAGCTAAACTGTGACACCCCCCCCCCCCCACCCCTCCCTCAATGGGTGCTGGACCAATTAACCTCCAGAGTCCCATTAAGGAGCCCCGTTAAGCGGGCTGCCTGCCCATTGAGAAAACCTGCAGACCAGGCTGTTGTCAGAGAGCATGCCTTTGAAAGGAGAATTATCGTGCTAATGGACACCATGCCTCAGCCAGATATTTCCTTCCTGAAACAAGCATGTATTTGTAAATAGCTAAGACAGACAACATGCAGGTTACAAATACAGTCTTATTATTAAGTCCCACACACGCTATGTTTGTCACATGGATAAACTGAAAAAGAAAACAGAAGGAAAGAGAAGTCTGAGAACACATTGCACACACACACAAAATGATAAAAGACACAGGTTCTAAGCCATATTTCTATCCTCCCCGTTGCCCAGGCTCACAGCTGTGTTTCATATGTTCCCGCGGCAGGCTGCGAAAGTGTCAGACACGAGCAGGGCAACATTTGCTTTTGCTCAGCCCCACCTGGCCAGCCCTGTTTGAACAAGCCGCCATGTCGTGGGGAGTGCACAGTGAGGCCCATCTCGAGTATGCAGACTGGATGGTACGGACGGGTTGAACCGAACAGGGGGGGGGGTGTTGGTTATTGTGACCCCACCCCCATCCCCTCCCCCCATCTCCACTCTTTCTTCTGACCCCTTGACCCCACACTGCTTCATTTGGGGGGTCAGTTTACCTTGAGGAGTTTAACTGTATCCTCCACGGTGCTATCCCACTGTTCTGCGCCCTGTGGCCTTCAAAGAGAGCTGCCTGCAGAGACTCATGAGGCAATCTTGTGAAATAAATATTAATCTGACCTTCATGTGGCCATCGTAATCCAACGAGATTCGAAAACACAGAGCTATAAAACTAAAAAGAGGGAAGAGTTGGGAAGAAAGCAAGTGTGGACAGAGTGGAAAGGGGATGCAATGGGAGACCGGAAAAGAGAAGGGGAGAGGTTGGTTCACAGCTTGTGAGAGAGGGAGGTGAGGCACGCGAGTCGTCTTCTGCCAGAACTGCACCTTTTTAAATCCTGAGTCATGCTCAAACCTGCAGGAGTCTTGTGTGTGTGTGTGTGTGTGTGTGTGTGTATGTGTGTTCAGACACATACACAGGCGAGATCAGAGTGCTGTGCTGGGGTGGGGTTGAGAAGAGTGCCTGGAACTCACATTCAAGATTTCCAGGAATTGTTATTATGCCGTATTATTATGGCAATATTAATACACAAAGTCATTGACAATTTGCTTTATTTTTCATTAAAAATCATCACAATTTTAACCACATTTTCTAAGAATTCCCTCCGAAAATCCAGTTACATATAGCCACAATAATCCCAACAAACCCCAAATCGAAGGAACATTTTTTCCATTTGCAGGAAATAATAATAATTTAAAAAAAACTGAACTGAATTCACTTTTCACAATTCTAACTGCAAAATTCTAACTGCAAATTCTCCTCCACAACAATTACAGCAAACCCTTGCAAGGTCCTGGAGGGACGGATTAGAGTAATTCTTTTCAGAAAGCCACGCTGGACGGACAGCTGCAGTGGATGGCTGCCATTAAGCAACCACATAGTCAAGAGGACCTCTGAGCATGTACCTTGTCATGATAATCAAATTTGTGTGGTTTGAATTTGTGTGGACAGATTAACACATAGGGACAAACACATTGCTCCTGAGGGCACGAAAACTGCTCAGTCCAACCTCAGTGTTAATGGCAATAGGGTCACACCACTCATTTCCGCTGTCTGCTGGCTGCCCTCGCGGTCAGGACGGTCAGGACGGGGCCCCTCTGACGGAGGTGTCTCTGCTGGTATGGGATGAGCGAGTGTGCCTGATGAGCGAGTGCCAGTGTGAAGTCTCGCGCCGGAGTGATGCTTAGACAAGCACAGGCCTCTTCATGGAGGATTATGAAATGTAGGTTTGTCTGTTTGCCAGCTCTTGAACCATTTTAGGTGTAATGGACACTTCGAAAAAGCAAGTAGTTTGTCAACGTTCATTGATTCTTCTGTGTGTGTGTGTGTGTGTGTGGTTGTGTGTGTGTGTGTGTGTATGTGTGTGCGTGTGTGTGTGCACCCGTGCACGCATTTACACGTGTGTGTGTGTGTGTGTGTGTGTGTGTGTGTGTATGTATGTATGTATGTGTGTGTGTGTGTCTGTGTGTGTAAAGACATCTGTGCATTGACTGTAAGTCTGTGGACGGCAGGTGTTCTGGTTTATGTACTGTGTGTGTGTGTACCAAAAAGAGAGGTGGGAAAGTGAGAGGGGGTGTGAGCCGGTGTTTGTCCACTGGGCTCCTGTTCTGCTTTACTTCCCTTGGTCAAAGGCTCTCAGTGTGGGCCGTCCAGGCCCAGATTTCGCCTGTGCCCACTGTTTACTGTGCCGGTCACCAGGGCCCCCAGAACTCAAACAAAGGGGGGTCTGTTCCTATTGTCCTTCCCCAGAATGACAGCTCTACACTGGGCACTCACTAGAGCACATGGGAGAACAGAGGGGGAGGAGAGGAGGAGGGTCGGGGGTAGTCAGGGGTGTGGGGGTGGGTTGGGGGCTTGAGGTTCCACATCCAGCAGAGAGGACAGCTTTAACTGAAACCATGTCCTTCCCTTTCATGTCCTCAATCAGAAACCGCCTCCATGTAAACACCTGCGGCCCTGCACTGATTCTATCTGAGGACCCGGAAAGCAGTGTTTACATGGTACAGGCTACCACTGAAAGTGATGGAGTAACAAACGGATATACGTGAGTGAGTAACGGCAGAGCTCGCCTCAAGATAAACCATTTGGAAATGGAGACCAACCACAAGTGGGAAGTGAAGATCGGGGACCCCCCCCCCCCCCCAAACACACACACAAATAATTCCCAAGCCATTCATCACTCCCCATCTTCCTCTCCAACTCGGGCGGTCTGACTGCTGCAGTGATATGGGGCTGTCCGGTTCCTGTACTAGAGCCTGTGTTTAATATGGGTCTCATAAAAATACCCATTTAGTCGTATCTCCCAAAAAATGTCTGCGGCAAGGTCATAAAAAGAATCCCATTGCAAGGAAGAGGAAGAAGAGAAAAAAAGAAGAGCTGTTTGAACCAAATATGGCCATTAACTGTCAGGACTGGCCCCCAGAACCAGTGTGCCCAGTTGGGGTGATTGAGGAGCACTGGAGAAGGTCAAAAGCATTACATTAAAATGGAGTGTTTAAGAGGTGCTGAGGCCAAAGGGTCACTGAGGAGGGCGGACCAGGCAGCTGCCAAACATCTGCACCCCCCCCCCCCCCCCCCCCATACCCCTGCCAGGAGACTTGTCCCTCCACTGCTGTCATCATTGCCCACACCATTGTGGGTTCAGCTGTGACCTTGATGCTCATAGCATATGTTTAGTGCATGTGGAGTAATTTCTTCATATTGTTGTTTATTTGTTTATCTGCATGTGAGGGAAGGTTGCTGTGGCTAAATGCTTGTCCTACCAGGAAAAATAATCTGTTAAAGTTGCTCTGGTAATTTTTAACAGTTTTGAATGGTGTTCTGTGAAAATATAGTAGCCTAGTGCTTCACCGAAATTATTATTGTCTTTATTTTATTAAGTTGTAGCCTTTATCACTCACGAAGATATGCGCGCTATCCAGATTGTTTATGGGTTAAACAGTATAGAGGCAAGAGAAGAAAAGGTATTCACCTATTCACACATCAATAAAATGCACAGGTGTGGGTGAGAAACCAGCTGACTGTAAGATATGCGGTAGATTTTTGACATGAGTGAAACATAAACGTCTATGAAGATAACCTTAAGTGTCGCCTTTGACTTCACCATTATCATGCTCGTTCACGCAGTTCTTCGGTAGCGCGCTTTAGACGAACGCTAATCGCTTTTCTCATCTGCCCCTCCCAGCAGATAGCGCCTCCTCGGAGTTTCTGTGAACCCCGAACAGGCATCATACTCCCTGCAACTCATCTAAACTCCAGAGGTACGCGTGAGCTAGAGGAGAGACAGCACCGACTAGCCTACGCGAAGATACTCTTGAGGGCGAGAGTGGATGCTATCATCCAATATACAACCCGAACAGTCTTTAGGTGACCGCGGTGTTTGATGTTCAGGGATTAACCAATAACGTGGTGGAGTGGAGAGTATTGTGGCTTTTTTTCAGCGAGGGAACTCGTCCCTCAGTATGAAATGAAAATGAGGATGAGGAGTTGATTCGGGTAGTTAAGCACATACAAAGGTAAATATTTTAAACTCATTATCATTGCAGCTAAGTAGCCTGTTAGATTAGATAAAACATGGCTGTATTGCTGGATAAAAGTACTCCAGCACTTTTACTTGTATGGGCATACTGTGTATTGGCTGATACAGTATTCACGAACTTTACCCTGGACAATGAAGTCCATTCGAGTTTCATCCACCGGCGACTGAAGAGTCAGGAGCGGCGAGAGATGCAGCGGGAGATTCTGTCTATACTTGGGTTGCCGCATCGACCACGGCCGCACCTCCATGGGAAGCACAACGCCGCACCGATGTTCATGCTGGACCTTTACAATGCCATGTCCACGGAGGGAGATGAGGATGGACACCCGTATCCATTCAAGCCTGTCTTCACGACGCAAGGGCCGCCAATTGCGACTCTGCAAGACAACAACTTTCTTAACGACGCCGATATGGTTATGAGCTTTGTTAATTTAGGTAGGTCACCTGCATGTCTAGCGATGCTGTTTTAAATAACTAACGCCGTTACTTTTGACTGAACTGACAAAAATACAAAAAAGTGTATTTATGGCGTGCGTAAGTATTGTGTCTTGAAGCAGCAGTGAGGAGTTTGGATAGAATTGTAGCAATTTAAATATCCCACTGAAAATCCATGCAAAAACCTTACAAACAACAACATTAAAATTGGCAATGATAATAGTCTTACTATAACGCTAACGCATGTATTTTGGCAATGTAGGCTAGTATTGGGAAAGCGATTTTACATTATATGGCGTGGTGGTCTGGCCCGGACCACAGAAATGAATAGTGTATTGGCGGTTATTTGGAACGACAGGTGTGTTTATCTGTCCTTCACATGGCCATATATCATGCGAATTAATTCGAATATTATACCAGTAGTTACATATAAACCTGCTTCAAGTAGTGGGAAATCGTTGCATAATGCCTCTTAAAATGGAAAGAGAAGTGACTTTTACGCATAGTAAAAAAAAAAAGCACAATAACAATCGCTAACAGTCTATTGTGTTACCATACATCTGTGATCACAGGCAAAGCAATTTTGTGCTCTGTTTTTGTTGATTTTAGTGGCAAAGATAATTGTTTTACTAAGCCAGACATGGTTGACACTTTTCCCGAATTAGAAAAGGTTATTGAAACATAACAGGTTACTAGGAGCTTGAGATTCTTTCTCATTTCTGTGTGGTCTTGTGCCAAATAGCTCGCATATTTCATCTCCGAAATACTTTTTCCGTTGGCCTATTTAATGAGTGATTTTATTAGGCCACTTATCTGAGTACCCTAACGCAGTAACCTTGGCGTGATTCTCAGTCTCCTGCTTTGGTAAACACTTATATTTGCCCAGTGTAGCAATTTAGTCCATTCCAGCAGAGTCACATTCCGTGCCGTCTCTTGTCTCTTAGACAGCTGTGTCAGTCGCCAGTTTTCAGGTGTTCGGTCTTTGTAAGAATGACACTTGCAGTCTCCCCGAACTCTTTCTTATCTACGCAAGAAACCTCCGTTAAAGGGCAGATAAAATTACCCTATCTTAGTGAGTCTGAAGTCCACAGTTGTTTTAAATCACTTGTAGTTGGCAAGTGAGCGTTTCTTAACCATCTGTCTTATCTTATCCACTGCTCTTTTTGGATGTCTTAGACTAAATAAACACCATCATCACCTGTCATATCATATGCTTTAACAACTTTAAATGAAAACATTGCTCTGCAGTGTGTGATATCTCAGCGTGACAAATATGTGGTATAAAGGTTGTCTGTAGCACAACTGACAAGAGAATAAGGTTTATTTGACCTGTAAGAGGTAACATTGATGTGGGAAGTTAAGCCAAAAAAGTCAAGACATCTGAATGATAGGGCAGACCAAAAGATGACTTCAGAGCTGCAGCTGATTAATCCTGGAAAGATGATTGTTGGTGTGTTTTGGCAACTGAAAGGGAGGTGACAGCGTTTCCTATTCTGAAATGTGTAATTACTGAGGCAACTGCTGCATTGTGCCTATTTTGAACATTCACTGACACAGATGGATTTGACCACAACGGCTCACAAAGTCAAGGGCCTCTCTTCTCTCCCAGGCCAGTGCACTTTGTGCAGAGAAAGAGAGAAAGATTCTGAGGTCGGTGAAATAAGGCATATGATACCAATGTTTTCGTTCCTCTCAAATCTGTGACCCATAAGCCTGACAGTCAATCATAACAAAGATGTTTCATATCAGTTAGAGACAAAAATTTAAAACAGACTGAAGAACACTCAGAACAGAGACTTAGGGAGACCATCAAGTGCTTTCAAGGCCCCTTTTAGCTTCTTAACTCCATAATAATATTTATGTAATTTGGTCACTTTTCTATGTTTGATAAGCCTAAGCCAAGCTTACTGCTAACACCATGGTTCTCTCAGTAAAGGTCCACTCCAACAGGCCCCATGCTCCCTCATATTCTCAACATATCAAATTATCCATGTCACACGCCAGACTTAAATGGACGTTTGTCTTTGTGATGTCACAGCCAGCTGTAGCGTGTTCCCCCAAAGAGAATGGAAGCTTTGTGGCGCTCCTGTCCGAAACTCGTGATGCGATCTGATCTGAGGTCTCATTGAATCTGGCAGAAGACGCGCTGATTTATAAAACGCTATGGTCAAGACAGCAAAAACTCCTAATCCCAGACGGCAATGTTTATTCCTCCGATTATCTTATTCATTGGTTTTTTGGGGTCTAATTTGAGATCTCTGTTCTGAAATTACAGGCTGGGACGTTTGTCATTTATTTTAATCACACAATTATAGAGTGGATTTTTTTCTCTCTCTCAGCAGCTTCATGAATGGTATGTGGAAAGTGTGTGTGTGTGTGTGTGTGTGTGTGTGTGTCTGTTATGCTCCACAGCTGCCTCTTTTTTTCTGAATGAATCTGGGTGGCATTCCCTCTTTTAAATATTATGACAACAGCTCAGTATCTGATTTCACAGATACTCCTGTTAAAAAGCTGCAGAAAGAGGGTGAGAGAGAGACGGGCCTTAAAGAGGCTTTGTTTTGCAAGACAGGAATTTTCGACAAGTGTTTCGCAAGCGAAAAAGACGAAGAGGTGAAGATGGAGTCTGAGTTTTGAGCTCCCAGAATCCAGGTTTTACCACGAGATGGTTGGGTATTATCAAAAGTTCTCCCCTGACCTGACAAAAGAAAAAAACAAAGACAGTTTACGCAGCCCAGTTTATGATTAATGTTATCTGGGCTTTTGCCGGGCTGTGAATTTGCAGGCCTGTGAATTGTCATTTTATTGGTCTTTTTTTAGTGTCACACAGCAACTGTGCACTTTGTGTATTGAGCAATGAGCCTTGTGTGTCTCCGTGTCAGTTTTACTGTGCAGACGAGGGTTGAGACTGTGCTTAGTGTGGTGTTAAGAGTTCCTCTCGGAGCGGGTTTTGGTGGTGTTTTTTTTGTGTGCTGAGGGGTGGGTCTCTGTTTTTGGGACCCTTGGGCAAGGGACGCTCTGTCTCTGAGTCACCTCAGTAAAAAGCCCAGCTGTGCAAATGGCTTACGGCATACATTTAGAATGTAAACGGCACATGCAGCACGCTAACACGCGCTGCCACTGAGGGCGTGCACCCAGCGCTCCAGGGTGCAAGAACAGCCTCTCTTGGACAACTTCTACACTTTTTGGAAAGATCTACAGCAGACCTACAAAGACAAAGAACATGCTGAGTAGCAAATCTCTCTCTCTCTCTCTCTCTCTCTCCATATCTGGTTTAGCTGGCACTCTGAAAAATATTGATTTGTGGTTGACAGCAGCTGATGGGATGTGTTCTCAACGAGCGAGCCGGTTTTACATTGAAGTTTTTTCTATTTCTAGCTAACAAAAAAGCTGCTGTTTTTTGTCAAACAAATAATTCAGCTACCCATACACATGAATTAGGCGTGTCTGTTATGTTTTATGACACCTTAGGTCATTAGAGTTCACTGCAGTATTAGTTATTGTTTAGCTTTTGTGATATTTGCTCCCCCAAGCACGCACACACTAACTCACACTCACTCACACCCGCTCTTCAGCCGAGCGTGTCGGGACGGGTCTGGGAAGGGGAGAGGTCGGAAAGGGGGTGGTACAGGAATTATGGGATGAGGGTGGTGGGCATAGCAAAGTTCTTTACTCTGCCCAGAGTAACATTTAAGGACATTAAGTCACTAGCTTTTATCTGCAATGTGGCCGCCAGGCCCTGCTTGTGTGATGTGTGACATAGTATGCTTCTGTTAAATAAGGTCAAATTGATAAGGCCGTCAGGAAAGATGAAGTACAGGGAAGACAGAGTAACAAGGAGGGAAATTGAAATCCATAGGGGGAAAGAGAGAGAGAGAGAGAGAGAGACAGAAGGCAGTCACTAGTGAAGCGGGAAAGTGGGTCAGAACAAGAGAATCATAGCTGCTCAATTAGCTAGGCCTCCATGTTAGCTACTGTTGTGTAGTGTAGCATGACCCCCCCCCAGGATTTAGCATACATACCTGCTATCCAGCAATGCTACTACTACATCCTACAGTAGCCACTTAGCCTAGCGCTCACCGTTTCAGAGCTGGCTGATTTGGCTCACGGTCTTAGCTTACCCGGTCCAAGCCACTGACTCAGTAGCGGTGAGGTCACTTGTATTTCCCATACCCCCTCTCCCCCCTCCACACACACACACACACACACACACACACTTCCCAGCCCACTGCCAGCAGGTCACGCAGTGGGAGGATCTGGGAGTGAATGGATGGCGCTTGTCGGTTGGCATGCCCTGCCTCTCCTGTCGTGCCCTCACCTTTCATGGCATCAGTCAGCACATCGCAATGCAGACATTTATGAGGCTGTTTGCTGTCTGTTGTCTCCCTTCCTCCTCTGTGTTATCAAGAGTGTTAGTCACAGTTTCATCCTGTGCCCTGGTCTCATGCAATGTTTAATGGGGGATGCCTGTGTCCATTGTGTATATATAGGCAACAGAGACGGATAGGATGAAGGGAAAGAGATAGAGAGCAAGGGAATGAGAGAGTGAGTGAGTGAGAGAGACAGAGAGAGAGAGAGAGAGAGAGAGAGAGAGAGAGAGAGAGGGAGGGAGGGAGCAAGAGGGGGAGATGGAACAACAGCTCTTGCTTCAAGGCATTTGAGTTATTAAAGAAAACCTAATGGGTCCCGGGGTCGGTAATACTGCTGATTTGAATCAGCTGCCTTCCACTGCAGTCTCAGGGGGAAGCCATTGTAAAATAAAGCGCTGCTTTTGGCACAGCTGTGCACATGCATTATGAACAAAAATGTTTTAACTTTTTTTAATTTAAACGATAAAAAAAAATAAAAAAATACAGAGGTTTCTTCATGTTGGTTGCAGTTGTGTTCCCTAATGATTTCAGCCAGATGTGGGAGAGACTGTAATAAACATAATTGGAAAACAAAATGAAACAATTGAAGCAGTCAGCCCCCCTCCTGTTTACTCTGCCAACCATTGCTCCTTTGCCTCTCCTGTGGCTCTTTCCCACTGTACATTGTATTATTTACGGAGGGAGCAAGAAATGAAACAAGACATGAAGAAAAAGGAAAGGGAGAAAGAGGTTTTCCTCCACTCCTCATGCACCTGAACCACTGCACCACAGGGCTGAGTACACACTGAGTGAGTCACGTTGCTAATTGCGGTGGATGTTGTGCAGCTATTGTGGCGCTGCGAGGCATTGTCTGCCCCCTTTCCTCTTTCCCCTGATCCCCAAAACATCTCCACAGAGAAACTTGCGGAGATACCACCAGTGGCAGCCACTGTAGTGAGACTGTTTGTAGCTTTGTGTGTTTTGTGGTCCTGTGTGTTAAGTGGCAGGTTAAGGCGAGTGGAGGTGGTGGTGGTGTGTGTGTGTGTGTGTGTGTGTGTGTGTGTGTGTGTGTGTGTATGGGGGGGGAGTGGTTGAGAGGAAGGAAAACATTGTAATTGCAAAATTTGTTTGGATTTTTATGAGGGGGGGGTGGGGGGGTTGGCATCGAGGCAGCATTGTGTCACACACACATTGCCGCTCCAGAGTGTTTACATCATGGCTCAGTCATGGCGCTCGGAGATGTTAATCTTCGGCTGCGGTCGAGAGCTGTGCCACGGTGTCCTTACTCATGCGCCTACAGGAAAGGGGCATCATGGGTGGCTGTGATTTGGGCCGATTGCACAGCTAGTGTTGGTCATGGTGGTGATTTGAAGAGTGGTGATGATGCCAGTTGTAAATGTGTTAACTTTTTTTTTGTTTTAGTGAGTAAGTATCAGGCTGGTCATGGAACAGTTGACAGTGATAGTGGGAAGTTTGGAGATAAGTAAAGCACTATGTCATGTCACGTTGACGTCTGTTGACGCAGGCATCATCATCATGTTTGCATCACTGGTTTGTAACACATTAATTGTCCATAATCCATTCCACTTTCCTCTTACATGCCCTCAAGCAAATTGCTTCTTGTTTCTGAAGAGCTCTCCTCCTGTTTTATTTAATTTCTCTCTGTTTGCCCCCCCTCCTCTGTCTGTCTCTCCCTCTGTCTTTTTCCTCTCGTTCCTAGCCCTGTCGAAGGGCCTTCCTTACATTCCAGCCCTCAGCAGGCCGCCCCTGGGACACAGCCAGAGGTTAATACAGATGTTTCTCTACATCTGCGGGCCAAAGCAGCTGTGTGGGGAAACTTTATCTCCTCAAAGTCCACAGATCTCAGCACCCCCCTCTCTCTCTACTCTTTTCCTCTCACCCTCTCTCCCTGCCCTGTTCACATCAGCCCTCCACCCTGTGCCCCCCACCCCCACCCTGCCCTGCTCTCGGAGGTCTCCCCGCTCCCTGTCCCTCCTGTTCTCACCCTACTACGCTTACATTGACCCCCTGCTCGCCCACATCCCCAGCATTTTGCCCCCCCCCCCCCCCCCCCCCCCATCTCATTAGAATCCAGTGTCCTCAACAATCCCCCCTCTACAATCCAGCCCAGAACAACCGCACTCTTCTCCCATTCTCCCTCCATGCTCTCTGCACTCTTCCTGCAGTGTGCTCCTCTGATCCCCTTGTAATGAGATTCGAGAGCCATTCCAAAGCAATCTGTTCCACTTCCATCATCTTTCCCTCATATGCTTTGCGTAATTGCCCTCTGAAGTTGCACTGCTCTGCTCTGGGCCAGTAGTGAGGTTTTACCAGTCATTGTGGTATTCCAGTTTGCATGCTTCATTCTCCTACCAGCAGCCAAGGCAGAGTGCCAAAGGTCCTTAAGTCCAACGTCACGGAGTAAACTCCAAGCGATGAAAGCAAATTCAGGAGACATAAATGTGTGCAGAGATAAAAGGAGCCTTGTGTCATTTAGTTATCAGCATTGGAGAGAAGCGGCTCTGTTTGCATGTAACTACAAGGGCAGTTGAGCGGAGAGGAAGTGTTTGACGGCATTTGTTTCCCTTTGTTGAGTCTGATTGTTTCCCCTGGCCTTGACACTTTCAAAGCGATATCTTTCCCCTCTCCTTTTGGGTTTTTGTTTTTCATGCTCTGGAATTGCACGATCAGTACTTCACGTGCTAAAATGGGCTCCCTGGAGTCAACTCCCTCGCTTTTCTAAAGGAGAAAATAACATTCTGCAGGTCCTGTGTGCCAGAGAGGCATTTGAACCTGCCTCCTCTCATTTATGTGGAGGAAGTGAACTTAGAAGTGTTGCTAAAAAAGTCATCCTCTGGCCCCCGTGCCCCTGTGAAGTTTTGTACAGTGTACTGGGACATACATTGTAACCCACTTGTGTGAGGAGTGGGAAGAAGTCGCAGTTTTGCAGGCACCTAACTCAGGTTTACCAACACAGTCTTTCTGGGAGAGTGAGAAGTCTGAGGGGAAACAGGAGAGTTTTTTTTCCCCCAGGCACAAAAGAGAAGAATTTTGTAGAGTCAATATTGATGTAACCCTTTGCCAATTTTCAGAGTTTTATTCAAAAATATATCTAAAGAGCTTTGAAAAATGTATGAAGAAAGTGCCAGCCAAATGTAATAAACTTCATACAAACAACAGATCAAACAATGACATTAGACGACATGGATGAAGGTCTTTGGAAAAAAAAAGCTGAGGAAGAGAAAACACGAGAGAAGAGCAGAGGAGAGTTTTGTCTAGACAGGGAGTCTCGTACACATGCATTGCCTCAGGGATGGCTGGACTCCCACTGGCTCGGCGCTGTGGGTCTCTGTGCAGGTGGGCTGCTGCGGCAAGAGGCAGGTAAGAGCCCAGAGCCCAGGGAATGTTGTATCACTCTGCTGCCATGGTGATAGTAATTGTTGCCATGGCAACAGTATACACAAAGGAGCCTCAATGCAAGTTCCTGTGTTTGTACTTAGGTGTTTGTAGAGTCAAGTCAAGTCAAGTCAGATTTATTTTTAAAGCGCATTTAACATGCACATAGTGCAACCCAAAGCGCTCCACAAACAAGACACATAACAACAAGACAAAAGATGCCGGATGGAGCGGCGTAGTCGCCAGCGTACCCGTGACACCAAGACATACAAGACAGACAACAAAACAAATAAACAAATAAAAAAAAGAAAATATATTTAAAAAGGGGGAAAAGTGATGTTAAAATTAGTCCAATTATCAAACCAGCTGAAAATGTCCAAGGGCAATGATGATCCTTGAAAACTGCCCACAGAGCTGTCTTCACAACAGATGCAATGCCAACAAAGTTCTTTAGCAACTGACCAACCCGGTGAATTCACTGGCAGTCTGGAGATCACGTTAACGTTAGAAGCTGGGCCTTGTAGACTGCAGACTGGAGATGACTGGAAGCACAGTCCAAAGTACTGGGCGATCGTGTAGATCTGCAATTCGGTGGACTCATAGACTGTATAGTCTATGGGTGGACTTAACAGCGACCGTTTGTTGCTCCGTGAGATTGCAGCTCTTCACCGTTAACGTTAGTCTGCAGTTGGCAAGGCAGCTCGCAGGTCAGCAACAGCTCGGCGGCCATGGCAGATCTTTCGCAGAGTAGCTAGCCGGCGTGTGATTTTGTATAAGGCTAAGTGTATATCATTGTTTGTGTGTGTGCTCTGTGTGTGTGTGTGTGTGTGTGTGTGTGTGTGTATGTGTGTGTGTGTGTGTGTGTGCATGCATTCTATATGTATTTAATGTTTACACACACACGTACTGATACACCATCATACACATCCACACATCCACAGTCACACATCTCTCCTCTGAGGTGGCGTAGCGTAAACTCTCCATTATGAGACAGCCCAGATGCGGGCCAGAGCAAAGGCAGCAACCCAGTGACCCGCCAGCGCATTGTTAAAATAAACACAACATCCCCCATTTAGAGCCGAACCCCCTGGGCTCTCTCTCGGGCCGCTGGGCTGCTGAGTGAGGGGGACCAGAGACCCAGCGCACCACCCAGCTGCTGGCCGGCCGGCCCATCAGCTACAGGCTGGCACTGAGTGCTGACAGACCTGCGGAGGACACCAGGTTGGGCCAGGGGGGTGGTGGTGGTTGTGGGGGCTTCAGAACCAAATGGAGAAGGATTGGAGAAATGGAGATGGAGAGAAACCAGATCCCCATACCCATACACACACACACACACACACACACACACACACACACAGTGTTCCTAAGTAGATCTCTGCAGTACCCCTGCTTTCCTTCAACACTCTCTGTGACCTCTCATCTCAAATGGATGGATATGAATAGATAAACATTGCCAGACATCTACAATAACATATGTGTTCGTTTATATAATCAATATCAACATATTTATTGTAATCTATGGGCTGCAGTTATATGACAGCTATCACCTCAGTAGCTCTGGTCAGACCAACATGAAGTGGCAATGAGGCAGTGCTGTAATGCCAGATTTCAGGAGGGTCAGGGAGAGCCAAATCAAAGCTTGTTAAAGTTCAGCCACAACTGTACGCGTACAGGTTTTTATGACAAGAGCTGAAAAATGATGCCAATTTAGTGTGAAATATGGATTTGATGTGGCAATTTTTATTTTCAGTTTATTTGGGAAAGACTCCAGCCGCAGGCTTGGAGTGGCATTGGAATTCCACGCTGAAATTTCATTTATTTTTAAAGAGGCTGGATCTAATTAAACTAAATAAACAACAAGCTCTTAAAACAGAGGGCACACTTAATGTGTTACCATCAGTGTTGGCACACATGTTTATGTGTGTGTGTGCATGTGTGTGTGTGTCTGAGTATGTGTGAGAGAGTGGGTAGTCACACAGGTGTTTGTGTGAGTTTGTGAGTATTTCTGTTTGTGTAATGATGTATACTTAAAAGTTATGCTTGTGCATGTGGATGTGTGAGTTCATGTGTGCGGATGACTGCGTGTGTGTGTGTGTGTGTGTGTGTGTTGTGAGAGGGGGATAAATTATGAAAACATTTGCGTAGACTGCGTGAAGTCTCCTGAGGCCTATAATAAGAGCTGGCTTGGCTGGGTGCAGTAGGCGGGGCCAGGGCGGCCGGCCCGACTGCTAAATTAGAGATGGCAGAATCGGAAAAGGGGACGAGAGAGAGAGCAGAGCCAGGCAGCCAGACGAGACTAACAGACATCTGGGCCCGTGGTCATAAAGCCTCTCAGCACAGAAATACTGACCCCAGTTGGGCTTTGCTCCGGCCTCCAGACTTACTCGTTAGGCTCATCAAAAAGCCCCAGACTGATTTCAGATCAGCATCGTGGCTTGAGTTACACGTCCAGTACTGTCCACAGAGAGCGAGGGGGTGGGGGGGGCGTACATTAACTCACTAGAGGTCTGAGTGTTTGCTCAGATTGTATCCCACATTCAATCATCTCCACCATTCAGCGCCATGTCAATTTGACTTTCATAAGAGTCGCTCAGGCGTGTGGTGGAGCGCAGCCCGAAGCCCAAGCCTCTTTACGGCCGGAAGCCGCCCCAATGGTGGAGGAGGTAGGAGTGAAAGAGGGTGTCGGAAGGGCCAGACACGCACTGAATCTCCAAGATTAACAGCCTCGAGTGCAAACACTCAATGCCCTTACCAGCAATTACCATTTTTGTATGCACACAGCACACACACACACACACACACACACACACACACACACACACACACACAGAAAGACATAAATGAAATACAAGCACTCACACAAACACCTACACACACACGCACGCACACCATACATACACACACACACACAGAGAGAGAGAGAGAGAGAGACATATTTAGGGGTTGTTTTCCAGAATTTAATTGCCCTGCCATTTCTGTGCTGCCTCCTCTATGCCTCCAGAGCCAGTGAGAACTGTGAGGCGTTCAAACAATACAAATACATCACTTAGCGCTGATGTCATCATCTGTCGCCACTGGGCAGGAAGTGTTCTAACGTGGTTATCACTCTGCAGCGGGCAGTTAGCCATTACTTAGCACAGACCATAGACAAACATTGAGCAATCAGGCCCGTCTCTTCTTTTTCTGACCGTCTTATTTTCTTTCTCTTTTTCTGTCTTTCTCTGCGGCTCTTTCAACCATCTTATTTGCTTATACATTTTTGGATGATGATTTGATGTAAGGCTGGACTATGTATGATGTTTAAATCCCATGAAGGAATTAGAAGAATCATTTTTTTAGTTTCTTTATCTGTCTTGTTCAACCATACTCCCACACACACATACACACACACACATGCACATGCATGCATACACACACACACATGCACATGCATGCATACACACACACACACATACTACATTCTCTCTTTCTCTCACACTCTTTCATGCACACGTGCACAAACATCATACTCGTTCTGCTCAGCCTTCTTTTTTTTTCTGTTGTCTGGTGAGGGAGCAGGAGTGGGGAGAGAGTGAGGCGTGTTGTTATTTTGGTGAGCTTTGTTGCGTGCGTCCTGCTGGTGGGGGATCTGCTGGCCACACGGCGCAGGAGAGGGCTGTTTGGAGGATTCGCTGTTTGAAACTGTCGCCTTGGTAATCGGACAACTGTCACATGTCATGAGAGTCAGTGCGGCAAACAGTGTTGTGCAGCTCCAGATGGGCCTCCTCCTGCGTTCGTCTTTCTCCTCCTCTCCTCCTTCTCATTCTTACTCACCACCATTCTTTCTCCTCTTCTTCTCTTTCTTTCTCCTCTTCTCCTCCTCTCCTCCTCTCATTCTTACTCACCACCATTCTTTCTCTCTTACTCAAATGTTTTGCCATGTGCATAGATTCACTCCAACAGAAAGCAAGGAGACTCATACATTTACAGCACATTAGTGTGTATTCATTTAGCAGACGCTTTTGTCCAAAGTGACTTACAAAATGAAGAATAACATTCAAGCTTCATGGTTAAGGAGACCTTAGATAACAATAAATGCAACCATAAATACTTCTACCAGAAGATGAAAGCACAGACGTTTACGTTTTAGCATGTAGTTGGTGGAGGTGGTGGTAGAAGTGCATGTTAGGTGTGTCGGGTTGTTACATGTGTTTGGAAAGGAGGTACTCTCGGAACAGCTGGGTTTTCAAGAGCTTCTTGAAGACAGAGAGGGACGCCTCTGCTCTGGTTCCATCAACGGGGAACAGCAAATGAGAATAGTCTGGATTGGAGAGTGTTTAGGGGCGGCACATGTGCACGCGTGTTAACACATGCAATAATGCATTTGCTTCTGTCGTGTGCGTTTTCACCTGGTGAGGGTGGCCAGAAAGCCTCCTGGTTCTCAGGAGCAAGGGGAAGGTGGGCCTCTCGGAGTCGGGGTGGGGGCAGGGGTGACGTGCCCCCCTGCGGGTGGGCGGAAGCCGGCAGGTGGGCCGAGGCGGGGGCCAGATTGAGCGGTTTGGGTATGCGCCCTCCCACGAGGTCGCGGGCTTTGAAGATTGATTAGGCTGCCGGATATTTGTGATACAGTAGTTGTGTGGCTGGGACGTTTTCAATCAGTCTCTGTTGTCCGCGTCCGAGAATATGGCTTTGGTCATGTTCACATTGAAATGTTTTCAGCAAGGAGCACATTTGATTTCTGAACACTCACTCACACGAATAAACACACACCCAGCGACACAGGACATTATAAAATTCCGTCATACATATGCCTGTGGACAGACAGACACATACACACACAGTCAAACGTAAAACGCTTGCATGCACATGTGCTAGCAGATGTTTTATCTTATTCTGACTGTTAATTGAAAACTCCCCACAGGGGAACCATCCTGCACATCATAGGAGCAGGTGTCTTTTTGATTGGGCCTCCATTTCCTCTTCTCTTTATAGTTATAACACACATCTGAAAGGAACTGATTCCTATTTTTTGAAGTCTGATGCGAATATGCGTATATCCGCTCCATGAAAAAAGGAACAAAGCCACATCAGGTGTGTGTGTGTGAGTGTGTGTGTGTGTGTGTGTGTGTGTGTGTGTGTGTGTGTGTGTGTGTGTGTGTGAGTGTGTGTGAGTGTGTAAAGCTGTAACCTTTACTGACCTTGTGGGCGCTGCCATGTGAGACTGGAGCATACAGAGAGTTTCTGAAATACACCACTTCTGGTGTGTACAAATGCCAGTGTGTAAGAGCCTGTGTGTTTGTATGTGTGTGTGTGTGTGTGTTTGTATGTTTGTGTGTGTGTGTCTGTGTGTGTGTGTGTGTCAGTGTCTTAGAGAGAGAAAGCGAGTCAGTGGTTTTGTTTTGAATTTCAATGTTTGCATGTGTGTATTGCATTTTGTGTGTATTTTAGTGTGCGCGCATACACATGTGTATATTTGCATCAAGATCTGTGTGTGTGTGTGTGTGTGTGTGTGTGTGTGTGTGTGTGTGTGTGTGTGTGTGTGTGTTTGTATCCGGGGCTGGGCCAGCAACAGAGAGGAAAAAGCAAGCAGGGTTGGAAACGGGCAGCGTTTCAGATGCCTGTGGATAGAGTTTCCCCGGCTGCCCCTTTTAATGCCCACTGCTGCTCCCCTCCCGGCGTGTCCTCTGTTTGTTTAACACAGGTAGGGCCACCACTCCGCCAGCCACTCACTTCCTCCCAGAGGAAGTCATAAATGTGCCCGCTTTCATTTAACTGCACCCTAGCCCACTTCTAATTACTGCCAGAGAAAGAGAGAGAGAGAGAGAGGGGAAAAGTTGAATGAGTAAAAGAGGGAAAGAGAAGGAGGCTATGAGAGAGAGAGCCAGAAACATAAGGAATAGTGAAAGAGAGAAAGACAATGCATTTACTCGCTTGGTTCACTCATTTGCTGTGGTGACATGATAAACTAACGCTCCTCTTGTTTCAACTCGTGGTCACTCAGAAAATAAGAACGCTCAGCTTTGTACAAAGTCTTTGATTCTAATCCCATCCCTAAACCTTTGGTCAAGTTCAGAGAATTGCTCCACATGGTTGTCTAACTGTTCTTTGAGTGTTTGCGACACAATCCTGACTCTGGAAATGGGAACCAAAGATAGTGAGTCAGACTGAATCATAAACCCATCACCCAACCATGTGCTTCACAAACTTGGAAGGTGGGGGTGTTATTTAATTGGTTGTTGACGGCAAAATATCAACAACTTTTTGCGAAACCCAACTCAAAATCGTGCCCTGCATCCTTAGCCTATTTCATGATTGAGGCAAGGAATGTTTATTGTTAAGCCTTTTAAAACGTCGAGATTTATATACTTATTTGCTGGAAGTAGGCCCAATGTTTGTCAGTCTCATCTGTCGTCACCTCCTCACATGCAGCTTCGGATTAGAACGTTCAGTTTCTCTGGCTTCCTTGATTGCAAGAGAGAGTCACTAACAGACACTCTGTTTTAGAATCCTATTATTGTTGTGGGCCTTGGGTTCTCATCCCATTCAAAGAAAGCTACTCCATTTACTTCAGTCAACTCTATTTTCTTTTACCCTGCCCCTGTGTCTAATGGACTGTACGGCTCCTTTGAAATATGCTGTTACATCCACGGTCAGAAGCAAATGTCCATGAGGAAAGAGGGGGAGAAGTGCAGAACATGGAAAAAAAGAACAAAGCAGAGGAAAAAAAGAGACTGGAAAGGGTTAGCTGGAGATGTGTGCAGTGTGCAGCCAGCTGTTCACAGTCCTCTAGATAAAGGCCTTGGAGTGCAGAGGGGCGGACGGCAAGATTAAGGGCCTGGTGGTTCTCTTAGCGGCATGGGGTGGGAGATGGCCATCGCCGGGGCCTGTGCAGAATGCACCTGTGCTGGGCCTGGTGTGGGGGGGGAGGGGTGCGAGGGGGAGATGGAGGGAGGGGGGGGGGGGGTGTTAGGGGGCCCAGGGGAGGGTCTGCAGGCTGATGTGTGGGGAGGTGGTGCAGGCTTCCCCATGTCATCGCCGCCTCTGCACTCTGATTCCGCCGCTTTATTTATGAGCCAACGGCGCGGCGAGGGGAGGAGAGGGAAGTCCTGCTCCAGCAATCTGCTTACCAGCTTTCAGTGTGGAGGTGCATGTGTGTGTGTGTGTGTGTGTGTGTGTGTGTGTGTGTGTGTGTGTGTGTGTACGTGTGTGTGTGTGTACGTGTGTGTGTGTGTACGTGTGTGTGTTTAGACATGTTATGCAGTTGTACATCTTGGTGTTCACTCATACCCTTAGAGTTTGCACAATGAGTGTGTATGTGTGTGTGTAGTTGTGTTTCTGTTTTATCATCTGATGTGTCCCCTAGTAGAAGCAATTTTGCCTTACTGTGCATGCTTGTATTTTTGCTTTTCGTTGTGTGTGTGTGTGTGTGTGTGTGTATGTGTATATGTGTGTGTATGTTTGTGTGTTCATGTGTGTATTAGTGTAGCTGGCTGACTTTTTATGTCATCTACTCAATATGCACATAGTCGTGTGGTGACCTCACGCGTGCACTTAAAGTACAAGGCCAGGAGGACTCCAAGCCAGTTGCAAGTCTGCCAGCTCAGCTGTGCACTAACAAACACACACACTCACACACACAGATGTGCACATTTGCTCACACAGTGCACACACAAACATGCACACACAAGGTCGCGAACACACAGATGCATTCATACACACACACACACACACACACACACACACACACACACACACACACACACAGACAAACTCACACATATTCAGATACACACAAAACAGGCCCTATTCCACAATTTGTTTGGCTCCAAATCAGTTCTGGAGCTGTGTACCAGGTCTTTCCAAGAACAGGTGGGAAATTTTGGATTTAACGCTTCAGATAACCTTCCTGAAATACAGCCACAAGAGCAGGCTCGAGCAGCCGGTCCGGAACAACATACCAGAGCCGCCATAAAAGCCTGGACTCGGACCTTGGATGGGATCTCCTCGGAGTGGGAGGCGTGGAGGGCCGTCTGTCAGGAGAGCTTTTAAAGCCGTTCCAGGGGCACATGTCTGAGCGGCGAGAGCAGCGGCGAAGGCTCTGACCACGTGGTGCCCCGGCGGCCATTAAACACCACCGTGGAGAAATGGAAAAGCACTTACACCACCCCGGAACGCTGCGTTTGATCTTCCCTCTCGACAGACAAAGAGAGAGAGAGGGAGAGAGAGGGAGGAAGGGAGGAAGGGAGGAGAGAGAGAGAGGAGGGAAAGAGGGGAGTCTAGTAAAAGTCAGCTGTCTCCTTTGATGCTGTGGGGAAATGCATGTTCCAGGATGGAGTGATGGTTCCGGGAGTGAGGGGAGAAAAGGCAGGGGGCGGGCGACAGAGAGATAAGAGGTATAGTACGATATGGTATGAGAAGGAAAGAGCTAACACGCAACATACCACTATGAAATTGAACCACTGCTAAGCAAACCTCTTAAGCAGATCCCATATTCACCCCCACTCCCCACTCCCCACCTTAATAAACTCTTAACAGGTACCATCAGCTGCTGCCCAGCCCAGCCAGCCATCAAAGACTGCAGTTGTTCCGGTCAGGAAGCAAGGGCACAGATGAATGGGCTCCAGAATTACCGTCTCACCTGTATCCAGTGCTTAGAGGGGCTATGAGGTCCGCAGGTGTTGTTCCGAGACGGGCAAACAATCACTCCCCTGGGGGCCCCTGACCGCAGAGACAGAGAGAGAGAGAGAGAGAGGGACAGAGGGAGAGAGAGAAGAGCTTGTCAGGGAGATAAAGTAGAGGCAGTGTCCCAGTGCAGAGGCCAGAGGCTGGTGTTCTGAAAGGTCCCATTCTACAGAGGAGAGGGAGAAGAAGGGGGGAGCACAGGCACAGGTGCTCTGGGCTTGAGATGCTGGGGAGGGTGATGGTGGTGGTGGTGGTTTGGGGGGGGGGTGGGGTTGAGGGTTGAGGTTAGGATGAGTCGCAGAGCTCTACTGTGAGGGTGCTTCTCAGTGAAAGCGGTATGTAAACAATGCAAACGGTCTGGGAAGCTCCGGACAATGAGCACTGGAATGGGCCTCCTGTAATCACCAACAGAAACCCGGCCTGCACTGAAGAGTAATTAGATCCATGCTCTTTCCCTGAGTGCACACACACTTGCACGGACAGTGAGGCCATTGTGTGTGCTGCACACAGCCACAGTGTGTGTGTGTGTGTGTGTTTGTGTGTGTGTGTGTGGTGGAGAGAGAGGGACATGAGCGAATGAAGGGGAAAGGGTGGATAAAAGAAGTGAGTGAGAGAAAAAAAGAGATCTACAGCATCACAGATGGACAGGGAAAAGGAAAGAGTGAATGAGCAGAGGAGGGGAAGAAAGTCATTAGGAAAATGAGCAAAGAGGAGAGAGGGAGTTGACAATAAGACAAGTTACAGCACGGCAGAGAGCCATGGGTCTGAGTTAAGCAGTTAATGTCCATCTACTTTCTATTTACAATCTTCCGCCACTCAATCATGGTCAGTCATTCAGCGGTGTGGTGGACTGGGGGGACAGCTGGCCACTCGGTGCTCTGACTGTGCAGCGCAGGAGTGGAAGTGTCAACAAGGCGCTCTTTGTCTCTGTGTCTGTGTCCGACTGCGAGGCCTTGGCCGTGATAAAGAGCTGGCAGACGAGCCAAAGCTGCGCAGAGTTCACCGGCCACGTGATGATGATGACGAGGCCTCCGGTGCAGGCGCTCACTGGCCAATCAGCTCACCACCGAAAGACAGGAGAGAGAGAGAGAGAGAGAGAGAGAGAGAGAGAGAGAGAGAGAGAGTGAGGGATGAATGAGGCATGAGTGTCTGATGAGAAACAACACAGAGATTTTCCTAAAATGGCACAGCACACTGAAAAAAGGCGGAAAAAAAAGTTAAAAGTTGACTCGTATTTAGCAGACACTTATCCAAATCGACATGAACTCACAACGGCAGGTTCAGAAATCGAACCCGGGCCGACCGATTGTCCGCTGCACCACCACGCCCATAAAACCACAGGGAAAGCATCCAGAGAGGTCCAGGGAAAGAGACATCAGGGAGAAAGCAGCCCTTCATATGGCCAGCTGGGCCAATAATAGCCCTTAGAAGTGGACGGAAGGATAGGCCAGAGAGAGAGACAGGGGAGGACCTCAGCATGAGATAGAGTAGCCGGGCAGTGAGCGGAGGACTTGGGTGTGGCTGCAGGATGTGCTGCTGGCCTCTGGACCGCAGCGATGGGCTCGGCTGCAGAGGTCAGCACTCCAGAACTGACCCGCAGCACGGAATGGGGCCGTGTTTCCATGGCACCCACAGGATCACAAGATGCTGGTAGGAATCTGTCATGCTGAATTCAGTTTCAGAGCTACGGCAGCTTCGGGAAGACCAAAAATATGTTTTTGACGTGGTCAACTCAATTTAATCTGTCGAAGCCTTTCATCGAAAATGGCTTTAGTAATTCTCCTGGTACTTCCTGTGGCCTCTGTGTCATAGTCAGGGAATAACTCTCCCAGCTTGGACCTCCTGCACGACTGCATGTTTGTGGGAAGGTGAAGGCTTTTGCTCTTGAGGGCCAGTGAGCTCACGGCCCTGAAGCACCACAGGAGGCCGAGGCGTCCTGCGGAATAGAGGGCTCGGGGCAGGATATGACAAACACCGGGGGTTAAGTTAACCAAACTGGGGGTCAGGGGTCAACGGAGGGTATTAGGGGTGGCGGGGTGACGGGCATGACGGCTACCGAACGAAAGGCAAAAACAGATCCGGTCTGAAAGGACGATGGGAGATGAGACAGCAATCCCTGCTGTGTGCTGGGGAGGCAGGGAGGAATGTGTGAACTGTGCTGTGTGTACTATGGATCTGTGAGCCTGTGTGTGTGTGTGTGTGTGTGTGTGTTTGTATGGATTAAGCAAGCATTGTATTGTGTAGGTTCAGGTTTCTTTGAGAAATATAACAGGATTAGGTTGTTCTGTGTGTGTGTGTGTGTGTTTGTGTATGTGATGGACACAGGGGAAGTTGCGCTGGGCCTAGGGTGCAGGCTTCACCTCATGTGGTCCAGATGAGAGACTGAGACGTCAATTCTCTCCGGTTCTCCGAGAACGAGCATAAAGCAGCTCGAGTGTGAGAGCAAGCCATAAAGCTGTCTGTGTATCCATGTCTAAATCAATTTACATTTTTCCATTTTTCATACGGTCTCTCTTGGGGGGTGTTCTCAATTTATCACGGCAAACTTCTTTATCCTTTGGAACAAGTCTGACTGTCTTTTAGTTTGTGTGTGTGTGTGTGTGTGTGTGTTCTTGCTTTGTCAGAATCACAAGAGAACTTAACAGAGTCCAACCTAAGGAATCTGTTGATGTTTTCTCATGCAGTGTCCAGCAGATGAACATAGCAGTTTGTTTGTGGTCATCCCTGTAGTGAAAGCGTGTCTGTCTTGCCTCCCCCTCAGTGGAACATGACAAAGAGTTCCTGCCCGTGCGACGGCACCACCGGGAATTCCGCTTCGACTTGTCCAGGATTCCAGAGGGGGAGGCGGTCACTGCTGCCGAGTTCCGCATCTACAAGGACTTCGTCCAGGAGCGATTTGACAACGAGACCTTCCGCATCAGCGTCTACCAGGTGCTGGAGGAACACTCAGACAGGTGAGATTCACACAGAGGCACACACACTCATGCACACACACACACACACACACAAACAAGTGGAGGTACTCACACACACACACACACACACACATTCATATGCATGCACACCCATACATGCATGCACACACATACTCACACACACGCAAGCACACTCATTTGCACATTTGCCTGGAAGAATAAATGTCCTTTAAATGTTACGACATATCAGATAATGTAAAGATGGACAACTTTGGCAGTGGGATGATTTGGGCTTCCAGGGAGTTGGAACTCAGGGGATGGATTCATCAGGCCTGTATTGCCTGTGAAAACGTACACCTGTTTCTCCTTAATGTCCTTAATTGCCTTCTTGGACTGTTGATTTTGATAAAAAAAACTGTATGTTTCTGCTGCCTCCCCCATTGAATGGGCCATCTGTGCTCGTATGTAAGAATGTGAATTGAACAGAGCTGAGAACCCCACAGCACATGGCTAGGCTGGGAAGGCCATAACCTCAGCAGCCCTCCTACTCCATATCTCCATGCCGCCATCTTCTCATGTTCAGGTCCATTGGTGTAACCCTGTCCACCCCCACCGTCGCTCTAGAGCACAGGGCACAGGGAGATGGAAGGGAACGGGCCCGTCTGCAGAGAGACTGTCCAGCCACTGTCCAGCCACTGGCACCACTCAGGGCCTTGTGGTGGTATGTGCAGGCTTGAAGCAGCAAAAAATACTATAATAAAATATAATATAATAAAAAGCGATAATAAAAAGTTGCCTGGGAGCTTCTGCAACAGTGTGCATGTCTCTATCCTTCTTTTTACTGCTGACACTTTAGACATGGCACCTTTTGCAATCTACCTTGGATGTGCGTACCTTTCCCTTTGGAACTGCTTCAGGCTTAAAGCAACACCATGGAAGGATTGATATCTATGCCCCTTGGTGTCAATATGCAACACTTTTTAGGTCTACAACGGTACCACCAAAACCAAGACCACCAAAATACTTAAAGACTCCAGCCACCCAGTCTATGGTCGGTTCTCTCTGCTTCGCTCAGGAAGCAGATATTGTACACTGGCTGCAAGGACTGAGAGACTCAGGAAGAGTTTCTTCCCCCAAGCCGTCCGGTACCTAAATGGCACTGTTTAAGCACTTTTTATTGAGTATACCACTGTTCCCCTGTAGAGAATACCACTTCTTCCCTGTGCAGGAACTTGGGAGTAGGGGTAGGGTTAAGGGAAGGGTGGTCGGGGCGGTGTGCGATGAGTATCTCAAATTTAGTTTGTTCTGTCAGGGTAAACTCCTTAGACAGGTTGTGGCGAAGTGTTGGTCAGCATGTCGGAAGCTTAGGGGACTCACTCCAGACCCCGGCTCTTTCAGCCGCCCTGTGTTTTCCTTTTTCCAGGCGATGTCGGTCCGGCTCTCAAAGAGCTGCTTGTGTGCCGCAGACGTCTAACTCCCCCAGCTGCCCTGTCGGAACCTTCCAGAGGGGGCGTGTGTAACTCACACCAGGGGAGACTGTCCACCCCTCCCCGCCAATACCCCCTTTTTCCTCCCTGCCTCTGTTCCGCCAGAGCCCTCATGGAGGCTAGTGTTGCCCCTGGAGGAGCAGAGGAACAACACATGCTTTTGTCCTCTCCCCAGAGAAAGGGAGAGAGAGAGAGAGAGAGAGAGAGAGAGCTTAGTTAAATGAATACATAAACTAACGAAAGGGATTTAGTGTAATACAAGGCAAAAGGAGAAAACAGAGTCTCCTTCTCGAGCCAGAGAGAGAGAGAGAGAGAGCTTAGTTAAATGAATACATCATCTAACGAAAGGGATTGAGTGTAATACAAGGCAAAAAGAGAAAACACAGCCTCCTTCTCGAGTCCTTTCCTGTGTCCCAGGTGTGTGTGGGGTAGCTGCAGTAAAGGTGACCCAGGGAGGCCTTGGGTTTCTGGGCAGCAGCTCCTGGTGTGTGCTGAGGATGTGTGTGTGTGTGTGTGTGTGTGTTGGGGGGGGGGGGGGGGGTTGGGAGCTGTGGTCCAGAGTGAGCCTGGCCAGTCTACTGATGCTCAGGGCCTTGGGGAAGCTCCAGGATGGATTGCACTGATGGAAAGACTCTCCCTCTCAACCCTCAAGGGCTTCCTCAGACTCTTTCTTATGCTCTCTTTCTCTCATCTGTCTTTTCTTTTCATCCCCTCTTCCTAGCATCTCTTCTCTTCTTTTCTTTTTTTTCTGGCTGAAGTGGTCTCAATCTCTTCCTGGGTTTTCCCCCCATTCTTCCCTCTCTCATGGCCACTGTCAGTTGATTAACTCACCCACATTATAATTCTATTTTCCCCTCTCCATCGCATATTCACTCCCCCCCACCCCTTCCTCTCTGGTGCTAAATTCCGGCTGGTGATTTACGGCGGGGCCGCTTGTTCTCTGGGAGAGCAGCAGCCGTTTATAAAGCCATTATGATCAATTAAGGAAATGAAGTGCTCCCCTGGGCAAAACCATCTGGAGCCCTCTCTCCTCCTGCCACCTCTACTCTCTTTCACTCTCACTCTCTCTCTGTCTCTTCTCTCTCTCTCTCTCTCTCTCTCTCTCTCTCTCTCTCTCTCTCTCTCTCTCTCACTGTCTCTCTGTCTGTCTGTCTGTCTGTCTGTCTGTCTGTCTGTCTGTCTCTCTCTCTTTTTCCAATCTGTTGGCTGATTTTCCCCACTTCCTCTTTTCTTTGATGTCCACTTCCTTTTTTCTGCCATCCTGCTTCTCCTTGTCCTCCTTTTCTTTTTTACTCTATCCTTCTTTCCCTCTCTCTCTCTCCGCTCCTCGGTGTGTTTGTGTTTTGTTTACATGATTCCTTGCTGTAATTGTATCTAAGTGTCCAGCCTCGGCCCCCCCTGATGTAGGTCAGTGCACAACACTGTGGGGTTTTTCCCATGCAGTTGTCCTCGTTGTTTTGCTTCCCCCCTTGACAGTGTCCCAGTGGCCTCAGGCCGACCACAATCCAAAATATCCCTCTCTCTCTCTCTCTCTCTCTCTCTCTCTCCTCTCTCTCTCTCTCTCTCTCTCCCACTCCATCTCTCCCTCTCTCTCTCTCCCACTCCGTCTCTCCCTTTCTCTCTCTCTCCCTCTCCATCTGTCCCTCTCTCTCTCCCCCTCTCTCCCTCTCTCTCTCCCCCCCTCTCTCTCTCTCTCTCTCTCTCTCTCTCTCTCTCTCTCTCTCTCTCTCCTTCTCTCCCTCCCTCCCCGGCTTCTCTCTCTCTGTGACTCGCGCTCCATTGTTTGCCTTTGGAGTAATCAAACATTTTGGCTTTGCAGGCCTCTTGTGGTCGGGACGCTCTTGTGGTTAATCCCGCTGTTCCGCCACTTGCTCTACAGCCTCTTCCCTTCTGGGTCTTGGCAGGCGGACGGGCAGGCTGGCAGCGGGCACTCCGGATGCTCAGCCCAGCGTGGCCCTGCCCAGGCAGGCCTCCGCTGCATCCAAACAATCTCTTACACACACGCATGCACGTACGCACGCACAGACACACACACACACACACACACACACACACACACACACACACACCCCACATATACACACAAACGTACACCACACACACACTCATACTTGTAATTATACACATACTCATACACACACACATGCACTCACAGAAAAACCACACAAACACACACACACACACCATATGCCCTCACATAACACATGCATGCATGCACACACAAACACACACACACACACACTTACTCACACACACAAACACACTCATCTGCACATTTGCATGACGGAAGAATAAAAGTCCTTCAAATGTTACGAGTGTCTGAATGCATACGCAGATCACGGAGACTCCCCTGCTTTCATCTTTGCCTGTCACTCCCTTTTCACTCGCTTCTTTCCTCTCCTCCTCCCTGTCCTCTCCCTCCCTTCCTTTCATCCTCCCTTTCCTTCTTTCTATTTCTGTCTCCTTTCTTCTTTCCCCTCCAGTCTCACCTTTGTGAACCCACAGGTTGTATCTCTTGGCTTTAACTTGTATCTTTCCATTCCTCTCCCACTCTCTCTCTCTATCTCTCTGTCTCTCTCTCTTTCTCTATTTCTGTCACAGGGAGTCGGACCTCTTCCTGCTGGACTCGCGGGTCATCTGGGCAGCGAAGAGGGCTGGCTGGTGTTTGACATCACCGCCACCAGCAACCACTGGGTCCTGAACCCGGCCGCAACCTGGTCTGCAGCTGTCTTGGAGGGAGTGGACGGTGAGTGACCCACTCCAGCAGTAACCCCTCCAGTCCCATCTCTCTGTCACTTACTCGCATCTCGCAGATTGGCCCATCTCCTCGGTCACTTACTCGCCTTCGCGCAGATTGACCGGGGCCATTTACAGGGACCAACTCAATCAGTGTCAGTCAAGCTTCGCAGTCCAACATTGACAAGCTCAACTGTCCTCACCTAATTATCCAACGCACATAATGGACATGCACTCACCGACACATGCACACACACGCTCACACACACACATGCAAACACACCACACACGCATGCACGCGCCAACACACCAGATGCTCACACACATATGCACACAGACACACACAGATGCGTAGACCACACACCACTATTCCTATAGTGTGCACTACATAGTCTGATCTGAGATCAGTGCCTGTCTCTTCAGCAGTGGTAGTAAGAGGCTCGTCCCTGAGTCCCTGAGCATCAGAGAGGAGCAGACTCCCAGCCCACAGCTCTGGGGGGCAGGATGCTACACGTCGGGAGTGTAACAGTGTAGGAAAACAGATGGATTCTGCTTTCATGTGAAGGGTTGTGTGTGTGCGGGTGTGTGTGTGTTTGTATGTGTGTGTGTGTGGGGTGGGGGGTGGGGGGGTGGCGGTGGAAGAGGTGAGGGGGCATGTCTGTGCAGGCTCGCCAGGTCGTCCCATCGCTGCTGACAACCACCAAGCCTGGCTTCAGCCTCACGTCAGAACAGAGACTGAGATACATTCCAGCTTGTGTGTGTGTGTGTGTGTGTGTGTGTGTTTACGCGTGGGAGAATGCATGGAGGTGCACATGCATGCAGGATATGTTATCACTGGCACTTACACATACTGTTTGTGTGTGTGTGTGTGTGTGTGTGTGTGTGTGTGTGTGTGTGTGTGTGTGTGTGTGTGTGTGTGTGTGTGTGTGAAAAAAGAACACACACATGCAAATTCAGACACAGGCTTTTTAAGGCTGTCTCTTTAACGTCAGGCAGCATGTGTGTGCTTGACAGAAGTCATGAATTTCAAAAAGCAGCAAAACAACATGCAAGGAATTTGGAGAGAAAACAGACACGTTCACAAACCCCAGCTCTGAGAATTACTCAGACAAAAGAAAAGAAACAGTGCGGACCACACACACACACACACACACACACACACACACACACACACACACATTCACGAGTTGGCACACACACACACACATTCACGAGTTGGCACACATACACACATTACATAAATATGCCTCTACGAAAAGAAAAAACATGCACAAATTCAAAACTCCAAAATGGTCACAAAGCTAGAAGATTTAAACACACTTCATAAACACTATTCATATGCACGCATGAAGTTCTTCCCTCCGTTATAGAATTAAATCCATTCCATCTGTAAACTACTGTTGAGAGGAGGACAGAAATGACAATATAATTTCCTCCGGCCAAATCCACAAATACACCTTCCACTGTCCCCTTCCAGTCTGAGCCTTAGTGAGTGTGTGTGTGTGTGTGTGTGTATATGAGTGAGCCGGTGCTCTCTGTCTCCCCCTGCAGGCCAGAGCGTGAACCCACGGACGGCGGGCCTGATCGGGCGCAACGGGCCCCAGAGCAAGCAGCCCTTCATGGTGGCTTTCTTCAAGGCCACGGAGGTGCACATCCGTAGTGTGCGCTCCACCCAGGGCAGCTCCAAGTCGCGCAAGGCCAAGGGGCCCAAGGGCCAGGAGGCACTACGAGTGGCCAACATCGCAGGTAAGCAGCCCGACCGGCCGGGGGGGTTGGGGGCAGTGGAGAGAGAGAGAGAGAGAGAGACAGACAGACAGACAGAGAGAGAGAGAGAGAGAGAGAGAGAGAAAGAGAGAGAGAGAGAGTCAGTCTGGTGGCGCTAACTCAGGACAGCAGGCTGGGAGATGTAGGGCCAGAGATGCAGACACGAGTGTGGTCTGCACATATAGACCTCAAACTCAAGCAGGGATATAAATGTGGACGTGTGCAGTTTATGGAAGTGCATACATGTGTTGGCTATGGGGGGGGGGATGAGGGGGGGGGGGGGGGGGGGGGGTGAGGGGCTCCTTTCCACAGGGGGCACAGAATGTGGGGAGCATAGCAGCTCAGTTTCCTCAGTTTCCTTCCTCCTTTTTCAGTTTCAGTTCCTCTTTTTATATGTGCCACTTTTACTTTTAATGCAAAATATATTGTTTTGACATATCACACTTCTTCTATTTAAAATGATGCAGCTAGACTTTGTTTGACCTCGGTTTTACCACTTTTACCACTAGATGACAAGAATATACTACAAGAAAAATACTTTAAGATTACTGTATACATTGAATACTACAGAAGCTATGACAATGGGTGTGTGGGAGTAATGTCTGCTTGGCTGGAGCTCAGTTGGAAGAGCGAGATGCTGGCGCTAAGGCCATAGGCTTACACACAAGCTTAGACAACACATGACATGAGAATAAAAAAACATCTTCAAAATGCTGATCATGCTGACATAGCATGGAAGATGGACGTGGAGATTAAGGAGTGGGTGTTGGGGGAGGGGAGGTCAACGGGGGGTGGGGTGGGAGGGTCAGTCTTTAACTGGTGAGCAGAGCGTCGGAGGGGAGCACGGCAACATCTGATCCGGCGTGTTTTTCAATGAAGAATGATCCTTTTCATCGTGTCTGAGCATAATACATGTGGCTGTCAACAGCAGTTTAGTAGAGCGGCGGAGGTTGTCCAGAGGTGAAATTCCTGAGCCCGAGGTGTGCGGCTGTGTCTGAGCAGCGTGGCAGGCGCGTCGGTCTGAGCCTGGAGAGCTTGCCTCGCGCCACGCGGGGGTAATGTGGGTCTCGGGAGAAATCAAAGACAGATGAGGACAGGGGGGTTGGGGGGGTAGGGGGCCCTGGATTTTTTCCCCCGCGTTCCAAAACATCTGCGAACGTCGCTTTATTATTTTATTTTTGCTGCAGATTAGAATCTGTCTCGTTTGAATCTCTTCTTGTTTCTCTTCACACTTAGGTAGAGAGACCCTCTTAAACCAGAACCACTTCTGTCTGTGCAACGTCAAATGCACACACACACACACACACGCACACACTAATATCATGGGTTCGTATATGACTAATATGACTAGCTGTAGTGTGTGAGGAGGAAGCAGTGGTTAAGGTCAGCCTCAAACCCCTGAGCCATGAGCCATTTTTTCCCTTCTGGCCTTTGTGGGCACATGGGCCTTGCTCATTAAAATACGTTAAGCAACCAGGGGTTGGCACACTCTGCATACCCTGTTGGCATACAACAGGGGTTGGCGTGATCGAGTGAGTGAGTAAGTGAGTTTGGAACTACTTTTTGTGCTTGTTTGGTAGGACTGCCATTTGAGCGGGCCTCTGACTACGGCTGTTCTGAGGCATAACATCTCCCAGATGGGAAGAGCTCCGGCACTGGCACTAGACCAGGAAGGACAGACGAGAAGACGAGAAGATGAGACATCAGACCGAGAAAGAGAGGGAAACACTGAAGAGAAAGAGCAGAGCAAAGCTGTAGAGGCTGTATAGTTGTATAGGAGTTTAAGGATTCTCATATCAGAGTGGTGACCAGAGCAAGTCATTAAAGGACCCCGAGAGCTCCAGAGAAAACAACCAGAAACTCTGAGGACATTCAGTCAGCATGACCAAGCCAACCAGATCAAATGACTCTGTCTGCAGGTGGACCTTTGTGTGAGGAGACTGATAAAATATATCGCTGTCGCCTTAACTTTTTGGGCGCTCAGTTATGACTTACTAATAAGAGACCCCCTTTAAAAGTGACCCCAGTGCTGCAGCGCTAAACCCTACAGGCCATCTTTTTGTACTAGTGGGATATTTAGTCTCCTTTAGACTGTGAAGGGAGGGCGCCTGGGATGGGGTTATTCTTGACGTTGTATTCCCTTGGGCTGGGTGATGTATCATGTGTTAAACACAGTGGCCTGTCTTAACATCACTATCTGCTGCTCTTTTCATGTAGCTGCACAGTAAACAATCACCCTCTCTCTTTCCTCTCTCTCTCTCACTCCCTCGTTCTCTCATTCTATACATATCTGCTCTGTTGAGTGTGTGAGAGACTTCCCTCTCTCCATCAGGTTTTTAGTGTCTCTAACACCCTGTCTTTCTCCATGGTGTGTGTGTGTGTGTATGTATGTGTGTGTGTTTTGGTTGACACGGGCCTCACAGAGAACAGCAGTGCGGATCAGAAGCAGGCTTGTAAGAAGCATGAGCTCTATGTGAGCTTCAGGGACCTGGGGTGGCAGGTAGGGCACTGTGCCTGTACATACATTACCTCTCTCTTCATCCTCCTCTTCCTCTCTGTACCACACACACACACACACACACACACACACACACACACACACACACACACACATTCAAACCAAATTATATACATTACCTCTGTCTTCATCCTCTTCTATCTCTCTCTTCTGTACAACACACACACACACACACACACACACACACACACACACACACATATTTGTTTCTTGGCCATCTAACCTTTCTCTGTCTGTATTTCTCTCTTCTCTTACTCCTCTGTCTCAGCCCCACATACGGTACTGTCTCATTCCCAGTCTCTTTCTGTCTCGTCCACATTACAGTACATCCGACATTATGCACACATCTTGTGATTAGAATCATCTGAAATTGTGCAATCTGAACCATTTCCTAGTCCTAGTTCCTAGAGACATGTATCAACACCAAGTCTTAAATGTGTCATGAGGTGTTGCCATCTTAACTCAAAGAATGGATAGAAGTGGATATCACACCAGAGTGGACAGGCCTCTTATTACCTAATCAGCCTGGTGGCCACAAGTCACACGGCAGTCACATGGCAGATGTCACTCTGTCTCTCTGGCTCTCACTCCCACTCCTTTACTCTTCCTCTTCCTCTTCCTCTTTGGACTCTCCTCTGTCTGTCTTTTTATGCTAACCATAATTACCCCATTCTTTTCTCATCAGTGTCTTTTTCTCTAGTTCTATGCTATGCTTGATCTCTCTGTCTTCTCGTCTCTCTCTCTCTCTCCTCTTTGTCTTACATTTTTTCCTCAGGAAAATAGGAGCTTAGATCTTAGAATTCCTTTTACACTCTCACACATTGACAGAATTGACATTCTTATTATCTCACCATAACCTACAGTGACACCACAGAAGAGTGACCTTTTGCCCCTGGTCTACAGGCACCCATTCCACTGTTCCATAATTGATATCCACAAAAGCATGGGCTGTTTAGCAGATTTTTGCTCTTTATGGCACGTCCCTCTCTAATTCCTCTTCTCTTTCCAAAATCTCCCTCCCTCCCTCCCCCCGGCGGTCAGGACTGGATCATCGCTCCTGAGGGCTACGCTGCATACTACTGTGAGGGAGAGTGCGCCTTTCCTCTCAACTCCTACATGAATGCCACCAACCACGCCATCGTGCAGACACTGGTAGGTGACGGCCATGGGCCATTTCACCACTCCCCCATGTATGTTAATTTATGACCCCTTGACCTCTGAACTTTCACCACTCCCTCTCCCAAGGTCCATTTCATCAACCCAGATATGGTGCCCAAGCCGTGCTGTGCGCCCACGCAACTCAATGCCATCTCCGTCCTCTACTTTGACGACAGCTCCAATGTCATCCTCAAGAAGTATCGCAACATGGTGGTGAGAGCCTGTGGATGTCACTAGACCCTCTCCCAATGCCTCAGAGATCAGCTCGGAGCACACACACACACACACACACACACACACACACACACACACACACACACACACACACACACACACACACACACACACACAGTCGCTCACACACACATACACACACACACACACACACAAACACACACCGAAACACAGACTCCCACACATACATGTCTTCATGGCAGTGAGTGTGTTGTGGTCAGAAGGACTGCTGGTATTGTCGGACCATAGAGATGGGACTGCTGGATCTGGACATGAGAGAAGTGCAGGCGTGGCAGGCACTATCAGTCCACCAGCCTAATCAATGGCTGTTCTCACTACATAGGCACATACACACACAAACACAAGGTAGAGGCTTCAGAAGAGTGAAACATTTTGCAAAAAAACAATGGACCTCTCTCTCTGTCTTACTCACACATACACACACACACACACACACACACACACACACACACACACACACAGCATCTTCATCTTTCACAAACCATTTCTCTCTCACACATACACTCACAGATGGGTGCAACCATGTGTCCACACACACTTGTCCGGTCCCTGTGCTTTCTACTGTGTATTATGAGGAGACATTTTAAGAAGTGATTGTATTGAAATACACAGAAGACAGTCTTTTTATGATTTTTTTTACATCAAAATGTTTCCTATTCCCAAAAATGATTTTGCTTGTCTCGATGATTAAAAAGGCTGGGCTACACGAGTGAGAGAACAACTTATGAACTGTTTTTGTACAAAATTGTGTAAATAGTTTTCTTTTTTCACAGAAAGTTAAAAATAAAAAGTGTATTTATTTCCTGGTCTTTGAATGAAGAGACTGAATGCTTTCTCTGTGTGTCTTATCTCATCCGTGCCTCTGTGTCTATATGTCTTTAATCAGGTGCTCCCTCCGTTATCGAACCCACTAACAAAAATAAAACAGGACCGAGCTTGCACACACATACCAGTCGTTAAACCATCATCCTGGCATAAACTGTAGCCCCTTGTCCTCCTTATCTGTGTCGTCCATCGTCCCAAACCCCCTCATCAAGCCAGACCGATTAAAGCACATGCCGTAGCAATGACCACGGCACCTCATTCTGTAGTAAAAATTCAGTTTGGTTTCAGGAAGACTCTGGTGTACTTTACAGCCAATATTGGGTTCCTAAATCAGTTTTATAGGAATGAATGTGGAAAAACACTGATTAGCAAACCTTGGTTCTGACTATGGATGAGTTGGATGCCCACTGCTGATAGTGCTGCTGGCTTGAGGGGAGACACAAAATGAAAACATTTCTTTATGTGCTGCATGAAGAACACGTTGTTATTCTGGACAGCATTTATTCTTTATTACATTATTATCTGTCCAACGCCATTAGGTTGATATACTGCACAGCGCTGCCAAGTTTGGAGGGAGCCACTCGAAGTTCTCCAAAACAGGATTCACTTGTTCACAAATCACATGCGCTATAACAATGCACCGGGGAGACATTTGGAAGAAAACGTTTTTTTTTTTTTGTTGTTGTTGGTTTGCAGCGCAGTCCATCTGCAGGCACTGAGACCATTATGGGAAATCTCTTTGTGCATTAGATATGGGAGGCAAGCGGTCTTGGTGTTGTGAAAGGTACCATTAGGCCTAAGTGGAGATGGCGTGATGGATGGTTCATGATGGGATGCAGGAGTTGTTTATGAGACCTTGTGGGAGAATGTGATCTGGGAAGAGATTGCTACAGAACATCAGTCTAAATATCTCCTTGTTGTCCTCTCTTGAGATCATGGATTGGGCCAGGTATGGCAAACACACATTCCACACTCCTCACTTCAGAGAACGTGTAAGCATATAGGCATCTTCACAAGCACATGCTTGAGCAGAACATACCCAAACATTTCTCTCTGCCCTGCTCTCTCATCCTTTCTCTTCACACACACACACACACACACAGAGTCACAGCCTGTACATCATGTTTTCTGGGCCACGGTTCTGACTGGGGCAGTGGCGGGTGCCAGCGGGCCTAGTTGTGGTTCTGCAGCGCAGTGCAACTGTTTCTGATCTCATGACTCATTATTTGACCACAGTTCTAACACTCATCATGTTTTCAGCCAGGGACACAGAGAGGGGAACACACTCACACAGAATGCAGGAATTTGTATGCAACCACATACACACTCATTTACTCACACACACACACACACATACACACACACACACACACTTTCTCTCTCTCTCACGCTCACACACACTCTCATACACACAAAAACACACACACACATGCACACAGTCTGAGGGCATTCAGCAGTGCATTATGGTAATTCACACTATAAACTTCATATGTGCAAACAGGTACCACATGTCTCCATTCGCAGAGATCAAATATTTTATGTAAGAAACTATTTTTCCTTGCATTTGACATACACTGCCCCCTAAGACACACTCACACATACACACACACACACATGCACAAAGCAAGTGAAAGATTTAAAGGGATATGCTACTTCCAGTTGACTAATGGTTGTTTTCAAGCACTAACTCATCCGCTGATCGCACACACTGACAGATGTGTGTGCTGAACACAGGACACACTGGCGTGTGGATCATGTGGTCACTCATCACTGTGAGGTGATGCCCAGTCATGCAGTGACGGTAACAGGGCCATGATGACCCACTCAGATTCAGACCAGCACTCTGCCCACGCCAACTGCTGGACACTAAGTAGAAAAAGGGTTGCTACTCAATTATAAACGGATTACGCCGTGGCTATGCTATTTTGTCATGCTAATATGTTAACGGTAGTGCCATAAGAATGGTAAGGCTAATGAACATCATGTCAGGGATCAAAACTGAGACAGCATAAGTAATGGTAGAGTGTTTGACTGAGTTATCTAAGAGTTCTTAATCGTGCCCTCTGGGACACCTTCCGTTGTTTTTGTCCAAAGAGCAAAAGAATGTGTGAAACAGGTGTGGAGAAAAGAGGAAAACAGACAGAGGGGTAAACTTGGAGTGGAGGAGAGCAAATGGAGGAGGATGAAGAACAGGAAGGGTTCACTGGAATTGGATGGGGGGTTGGATGTGGGGGGAGCAGCAGAGGGTTACCCAACACAGAGCCTCATCTGAACTATTTACTAAGTCTGGCACCTCTCTTTCACTTGCTCTCGCGCTCTCTCTCTCTCTCTCTCTCTCTTTCAAACTGCTCTTTCTCTCTCACTTTCCCATTCTCTCCCTTCTCTTTTTCTTTCTCTCTTTTTTGTCAGTTCTCTCTCCTTTCCTCTCTCCAACATCCTGTTTATTGCAGAGGCTGTTTCGGATTAGCAGTCCATACCACCCGCAGACTCGCAAATGTGGACCATGTGTGTGCGCTGGGGTCACGGGGCGCACCCTCCTCTCCACTCGGCTCCGCTCCTCTCGCCTCTCCGCTCACAGTGCTGGGGCTAGGGGTGGGGAGGGGGTGGGGTGGGGTGGGGAGGGGTGGGGTGTTTAGGGCTGGGGCTAGGGCTGGGGTGGGGAGGGGTGGGGTGTTTAGGGCTGGGGTGGGGAGGGGTGGGGTGTTTAGGGCTAGGGCTGGGGTGGGGAGGGGTGGGGTGTTTAGGGCTGGGGTGGGGAGGGGTGGGGTGTTTAGGGCTGGGGCTAGGGCTGGGGTGGGGAGGGGTGGGGTGTTTAGGGCTGGGGCTGGGGGTGTGGGTGGTGGTAGTGGTGGTGGTTGTGGAGATGGGGGGCTCCGGTGCCCTTACACCTCGTTCTCCTCTCCGCTCTCCTCTCTCCGCTGAGACCCCTTGGCTCTGGTCTCCATCAATCTGCCCTCCTCTCGAGGCAACACAGGGGGGCAAAGGTTAATGGAGAGGTAATGTGGGTGTAAGTTTCCTCTCTGTATGTTGGGTGCCACCCTCAACCCTTACACCCCACCTCAATCTTTCATATACACCCCCCCCCCCCCCCCCCCCCCCACACACACACACACATAACTCCACTACGACCTTTATACCACAACCCTATGTTAGCACCCGTCAGACTAGAACACCCCCCTACACACACACACGCACACAGAAACACATACTCTCTCTCTCTCTCTCTTACACACACACACACACACACACACACACATACATACATACATACATACATACATACACACACACACTCCTCTTTCTCCTCTTTCCTGGCAATGGTACTGTTGCGAGGTGCAGCTGTCTTTCAGTGCCTGTTCTCACTCTCACTTCCTTTGGGTGTGTGGGTGTGCTGCCAGCGAATGACCCCCAGGTCTGGTTGAGTTACCTCACAACCCGCCATACTGATGGGGGGGGGGGGCAGAAAGAGACAGATACACACACACACACACTCATACACACACACACACACACACACACACACACACACATACACACACACACACACACACACACAAACATGCACCATGCATGTATAGACACTTCCACCACCACACACTCTGAAAAATAACAAAAACACTTCAGCACATAGTGCAGAGGATGCTACAGTATGATAATGCTCTGTAATGGCTAGATGTGAATGAGAACCACACAATGTGGTTTGTCAATTTCATTGTAATAGTTTATAGATAGATAGATAGATAGATAGATAGATATACTTTATTGAAAGTCAAGGTCACAGTAGCATACAGACAACACACACACACACATTCAATAACATGCAGCAGAAAAAGTAATTAAAAGTATATAATATAAAAAACACAACTAAGCAATAAGGACTGTAGAAGATAAAGAATATACTAAAAATACAAAATACAAATTATACTAAATAAAACTTAATCAAAATCAATTCTAAAAAACAGTATCCACATAGTGGGTGAATAATCAATCAGGTGCGCTTGCAATGACTGAAGCAGGGACTGAGCCTGTGGTTCTCAGTGCATAAGGTAAGGTAAGGTGCTCTGTGTGAATGAGTGTCATGGTGATGGTGCAAATGAGTAAGTCAAACAGTGCAATAGTGCAAGAATAAAGTCTATATATCTATATATAAATAACTATATTAAGAAAGGTATGTGGCATGAAGGGAGGGGTTGTGCATATGTGCTAATACAGCACGCAAACAGTGAGGCAGAAGACAAATGTAAAGTGACTAGTGGACAGACAGTTCAAGACATTGGAGGTGGTGAAGAGGCAGACAGACTATGCGGAGAAGTCTATTTCTCCTCTTCCCTTAAGTGATGCACTAAACAGTTCAATGGCCCTGGGGATGAATGACTTTCTCAGTCTGTCTGTTGTGCAAGGCAGTGAGCGAAGTCTCCAGCTGATCTTCTGCTTAACAATAGTGCTGTGGAGTGGATGACACGCATTGTCCAAGATGTTGATCAGTTTGTTCAGGGTCCTTTTGTCAGATATTGAAGTGATGCACTCCAGTTCAGCTCCCACTACACAGCCAGCTTTCCTTACCAGCCTGTCAAGTCACCCCGCATCCTTCTTCTTTGTGCTTCCTCCCCAACATACCACTGCATAGAAGAGGACGCTGGCAACAACAGACTGGTAGAACATCCTGAGGAGCTTGCTGCACACATTGAAGGAGCGCAGCCTCCTCAGGAAGTACAGCCTGCTCTGCCCTTTCTTGTAGAGTGCGTCAGTGTTGGCTGACCAGTCCAGTTTATTGTCCAGGTGGAGACCCAGGTACTTGTAGGTGCTTACCACCTCGACATTGACCCCATCAATGGAGACTGGTAGCAGAGTGGGCTTAGATCTGCGGAAATCCACCACCATCTCCTTGGTCTTTGAAGTATTGAGTTGGAGATGATTGAGTTTGCACCATTGCACAAAGTCCTCCACCAGGCTCTTATACTCCTCCTCCTGCCCGTTCCTGATACACCCCACAATTGCAGTGTCGTCAGAAAACTTCTGCATGTGGCATGACTCAGTGTTGTAGTGGAAGTCAGATGTGTACAAGGTGAACAGGACTGGAGAGAGCACAGTTCCCTGTGGCGCTCCGGTGCTGCTGATCACAGTGTCAGAGAGACAGTGTTGGATGGTGTTAAAAGCACTTGAGAAATCAAAGAAGAAGATTCTCACAGCACTTTTCCCCAGGTGAGAATGTGTCCTTTGTAGAAGATAAGTGATGGCATCGTCCACGCCCACTTTCTCCTGGTATGCAAACTGTAACGGGTCTAGTGCATAGCGTACCTGGGGTCTGAGCATACCAAGTCACTCCATTGTCTTCATCACATGTGATGTTAGAGCGACAGGTCTGTAGTCATTAAGATTACATTGCTAAATGACTGAATCACACACACACACACACACACACACACACACACACACACACACACACACACACACACACACACACACTCACGCACGCATGCGCACACACACATACACACACTCTCTCTCTCTGGTATTGAGCAGTGGTATTGTAATGAGTGAACCACAGCACTCACTCTGACTTTGTGTTCTGTAAAACAGTCCCAGATTAGCAGGTGTTGGGGGGGGGGCATGTGTAAGACTGTGGCCAAGGCGGAATGTGAGAACAAGAAGAAACAGGTAGAAGTCTCCTGTTTTAAGAGACCAAGAGAGATGTGAGAAGTTTCAGCCTTTCTCCTGTTTACAGCTGTGATAGGCAACGACAATGGCCATTTTGAGAAAATATTCATTGGCCTCTAGCATAGTGAGGTATAATTTATATTAAAATATACTTTTACGACAAGATAACACAAGGTAATCATAATCAGGGGCATTATTGATTTATGAGGGTTATTTAAATGTCTTGCCATTGGTTTACTATTTCCTCTTCCTCACCACTCAGTGGTGCTGTTGTTACATTACATTACATTACATTTAGCAGACACTTCTTGACCAAAGTGACTTACATATGTCAGCTATATTACAAGGGATCACATTGTCCACAAAGTAAAGGCATTTTACCTCGATCTCCGTGATCAACCTCCACAAATCTGCAATGACTTGCTGTTATTTGCCATAGGTTAGTTTAGTCTTTCTCTTTGGAACCTGCTGTGACAGGTGTCCCCAAAACATGCTTTGGCCAGAAAAAGGAGCAGGAAAAGACTTGAGCTGCAGTAAAACAGAGATGCAACAGAACAGAGATGCAACAGACGTGACCCTCAATTCAGATCTGATTGTCAATGAAATAAGCCTTTTTATTTTTCAAACATTAACATTCAATGGAACAGAGAAGGTCTGCACACTTGCTCTCCGTTTTTTTATTTATTTATTGTGTGTGTGTGTGTGTGTGTGTGTGTGTGTGTGTGTGTGTGTGTGTGTGTGTGTGTGTGTGTGTGTGTGTGTGTGTGTGTGTGTGTGGTGTGTGCGTGTGTGTGTGTGTGTGTGTTGTTTTAGTACTAAAGCCTATATAAAAAAAATAATTCTTGTTCTATTGTGGTTTATTTGAGTCGGTTGCTAGCCAGCCATCATGAGGCACATCACAGATGTCATGTCACAGGCTCATGTCTAAACGGAGTGAGTGTGTCTTTAAACAGAGAGTGGGTGAATTTGGAGAATTCTAGGAATTTTACATCCGGTGATGTGGGGGGTTGTTGTGTCTGCTTGACTGCTGTATTGAACTTTCTAAATTAATCTAATGCCTTTTTAAAGAGAAGGTTCATGTAACATTGATAGTTCAAGCTTCCTTTTATCAGGTGCTGTGAAGTTAAGGGTAGTTCATTGGAAACTCTGAGAAAATGTAGAACAATCTCAAGTCACACGCACACTATTATTGCCCTGTGCCAGGCATGAACTGATCACAGTTCATTAACTGATTAAGATGACATAAGTAAATACTTATGTACCATTACCAGTACCATTATTGTATTAACATTTTGGACATAGCTTTTATACATATATTACCTGTGGTAATGTTTCCCCCTTAATGTCATAGTGGTTTTCATTTAAATGTTCATGATTCATTCATTCTAGAAAATACTGACTTACAAAGTTTTAGAAAGAATTGCTTGCTTTTTTTGGATGAGCACATGTTTTGCATGTGTTTATGACTTACTCAATGTGAAAATTTTATGAGTGATTTACAACCCTCTGTTATGACCGAGACAGTTAGCTGATACAGATTCCATAGTGTTTCTAGAACAGTCCCCCCGACACACACACTCACTTTCAGATTTGGTTTTCATAATCAGGATGTAGGAGGGGTTTGTGTCGACCAGTCCTCCACACTGTGGTCGAGGAGGAGGATGAACATACTCTACTATGAGTGGGGGTGAGAAAATGTAACCTTTGAAAAATGAGGTCGTTCTCTTCTTTCATTATGTGCACATAATGAAATGATTCACCTCGGAAAATGGCTGGAGATTGTATTTAAATTGCAGAAGAATCGGTAGTAATGAGTCATAGAAATGCAAAGCAGAGGTGCCCTTTCTGAATATCTTCTGCGGGGATAGTAAATTCTTAATTGATTCCAGACTTTGGACAGTCACCCAGGCTAAATCGAAGTCAATCAGCAATCGCAGAAAAACAGGCTACTGCTGGTGGCGTGGTGATGCACATTCCACAGGCTTCAAAGTCATCCAGTGGCACAACAAATCTGTTTTTGTTTTGTTCCTTTCTCCAAGACAACCTACCACAAGTTGAATTTATGGTGCTTGTGTGGTCAAGTCGAAGGAAACACTGGACTGAAACCTAATTTTACACACACACACACACACACACACACACACACACACACACACACACACACACACACACACACACACATGGCTATAGCCTATAGCCTACACACATACAGGAATTAACACATACATATATAGGCTATAGACATGTGTGTGTGTGTGTCTGTGTGTGTGTGTGTGTGTGTGTGTGTGTGTGTGTGTGTGTGTGTGTGTGTGTGTGCGTGCGTGCATCTAAATGTACCAAGTAGGACCTAGTTGGTTTGAGCACAAGCGAAGTTAAGTAGCCTACATTTTAAACAGCCCAACTTTAAATTAACAACTTTAAATTTAAATTTACATTTTAAACAACCAAACTTTCCAATGTTTTCTCAGTTAGCCTTTTAAAATGATATCAGATTAAACAGAATGTGCCTTTGCAACATTGGATGAATGGTTGCTGATAATGGGCAACGTAGATATATTTTTATTAAAGATCAGCCATTTCTTTCTACAACATTCAAGAACCCTTTTGCAATTATGTAAGCACATAATGTAATCTGAAAACTGCTGCCCTGATTAAAAAAAAGAAAAAAACAAACAATGCAAATGATCTCAGATGGTATTCTGTCTATAATGGAGTGGAATGGAAATGTATGTACTGTACAACATATATATATATGTTGTACAGTACCAGTAGCTTACTTGTAGCCTAATCATACATCATAGTTTATCTTTTTCAGTTAGGTGTCCCTGCAGTAGCAATATAAGAGCAGTTACATCAGCTATTTAAATGTGTGAGCGCAGGAGCTATCAGCGCGATGCATCATAGTGACATGCATGGAGCATGTGCAGTTTCTTTTAGTCGGAAATTAAGTTGGCACCTGAAAGGACTAATTTCTGGATGAAACGAAACAGCGTCTCCCGACTTCTTGTTAAATAGCCGACAGATCTGACGTCTGGAAATGGAAAGATTGACTGTCGAGCGGCACAACAAATAGCCTAGGCTACTAAAGTGTAATGTATGGAGTTTTAGAGTCATAACTTGCGCACTAGGCAAGTATAGTTGAAAACTAGATGTCTTACATTTGTGTTGTATCGATCATAATGCATTATAAAATGGATTTGCGTGGGTGAGTCGTCCATAAGCTAACAACGAAGAAGAGGTTAGTAGATCAACGTGTAGTTATTTGTGACACTTATGTATTTGTGACACAAATACATTTTGATAGGCTCAATGTGATCAGGGTTTAAGTTACCCGGTCATTTAAAAGTTATCTTACGAATTTGCACCATTTTATTTCATCAAAATCTTTACAAAAGCCTATAGCCTATTGGCTAAGGTTAATACCACTGTACTTGGACTTGAAATAAAGCGTGATCCGACAGGAAACCGAAAGCGCTTAGACAAGATCTTGCTTTTACTTTCACTTGTTGCGCATTGAGCAGTTTATAAATTCGTCGTATTTTAAAAGACATGGAGTGAACTTAAAGTTGATTTATCAACATTAGGCTAATTTATTGGGAAAATTGGGCGAATTCATCAAGGCGGAGTGCTGCTAAATATGAATTTCTCATTTGTAATAATTTTATTTAGCCTATGACTGATTGAACTTCCAGGTAACTTAGATTTACATAAATTCTTTTTTATTTTATTTTACTATTTCAAGATGGAGGAAAACGTAAGGAATATGCGCCTGAAAGAATGGTTGATTGCACAAATAGATAGTGGGAGATACGCAGGTTTAACCTGGGAAAACCAAGAGAAAACCATGTTCAGAATTCCTTGGAAGCATGCCGCCAAGCAAGACTATAGACAGAACGAAGACGCGGCGCTTTTCAAGGTGAGAGATCAAAGCCCCTATCTTTGGGTGCTTTGTTTCGTATTAAAAAATACAGAGAATCAGGCCTACCATAAAGAGTTCTCCTGCATCTTTCGTTGACAATGAATTCGTCTTTCTTTTTGACAACCTGTGAAAGACCAGATTTCTGCATCACGTCTGTCCCCGTCCCTTATACTCTGTAGTGTTTTCGTTCTGCAGGCGTGGGCCATATACAAGGGTAAATATCGAGAGGGCAAAGACAAAGCAGACCCCTCGGTGTGGAAGACTCGTCTGCGTTGTGCCCTCAACAAGAGCACTGACTTTCAGGAGGTACCTGAAAGGAGTCAGCTGGACATTTCTGAACCTTATAAAGTGTATCGGATTCTACAAGACAGTAACCAGCCTGCAGGTAACCACATTTACTCAGTAGGCTATCTTCAACATACTTTTCTAATCTGTACGCTCTCAGTAAATGTCACATAGCCTACTGGCAGGCTACTGGAAGGTTATGTTTAGCCAAGAGCCATTGGCCTGTGTTGCCCTCATTCTCGATATCACAACGGAGGGAGAGACAGAGGTGCTACACAGCTACACATCCTTCTCAACTATTTCCCTTTCTAAATGAATCGAAGTGGTCACTTCCCCTTTTCTCGTTCTCTTTTTCAGATTCACAGGGAAGCCCAGTGATACTACAGGCTACTGCAGTTACAGCAACAGGTGTTCATCTAGCCAGTGCTCAGGTTAGAGCAGAATTCAAGTCTACACTCTACTCCACACTCCTCCACTAATGGTGTAGTTTAGTTTCTGTCCTTGGAAATCCCCACTTTCCATGCTCGTCAGCAATGGTTAAAACATGTGTGTTAGTTTGTCGCCATCTGCTGGACACCTCAGGGCCACAATATAATTTGCATCCCTCGAAGCCCCCATGATAATTAACTTAGTTGAAGCCCTCACCATTTCACCAATTCACCATGATAATAAACATATTGACATAATGCAGAATGTATAAACATCTAAACTTCTGGTAATTCCTCTTGTGTAGTGTGGTGCCAATGGATCCACCGGAAGGACTGGACCAGTCAGAGGTCAGTGTCCTCCCTCACTTGCATACTGGAATCCATATTATTTTCTAAATAACTGATAACGAATGAGGATTTTACCCTATTGTAATTTGGAGCAAGACATAGTAATGTCAAGATATTTGAAATGTATGTTTTCAGAGGGACAGCCACAACTTAACGTTGTAAAGCTGGAAACTAGGAGACCAGTTAGCAGACCCCTCCTGTCTACAGAGCTACAGATTTCAGGTGAGGTTACACTTCAGTTCAGAGTGTGTTCACATGATGCAAAGAACTACATCTGTATATTCGATAAAACATATGATTCAGATAGTTCCATCAGTGCCTGGTAACTTGTAGATTTTGGACTGTAGCTAGAAAAATATGGCATATACAATTCAGTTTCAATTTATTGTGCTTATAGAGCGCCAAAACATTACACATGTATCATGGCGCTTTACAGAATGTAGGCAATCAGAGAAGGAAAAGAGGAAGAAAAGAAAAGTAAAGAAAGAGAGGCCCATGGGTAACAGGGGCGAGGAAAAACTCCCTAGAACTGGAGATACATATAGGAAGAAACCTCGAGCAGATCCACGACTCAAGGGCCTGACCCATCTGTCTAGGGTCAATACGGACAGTAAGGTCTGTACATATGACAAATGCATATGATAGTCAGGTGTGGAGAATAGGACATGGTGTTTAAAGCACCTGAGGTGAAAGTTATAAGAGGTGGGATGATTATGTATCCGGTATGATAATGCATTAATCATGATTTAGTGAGAGAAAGTGCAAATAGTCCGGTGTTGGAATTGTCCAGGGAAAGAGAGTTGTCAGGGGGCAAGTGGTGGGTCAGCAGACGGGCCAGGAATCCGGGCAGAGTTGTCATAGGCAGGTGATGGGGCTGTACGGGCCAGGAATCCAGATAGGGGGACAGTAATAGGGCAGTCGAGGATGGGACTTCAGGTGGGATGGGTGAGAGGAGGTCCAGGCACACGGATGGTTGATGACTGGTGATGATATACCTCACAAGTGAGGTACAGTAAGGGGGAAGAAAGAGAAATGTAGAGTGGGTTAGTATTACTGAAAATCAACATTGTTAATGTCAATAAGTAAACAGTGGTACTATATATTGTTACAGTAAATCATAGTGAGAATAGGCAAGAGAGGGAGAGTTGAGAGAAAGAGAAAAGGGGAGAGAGGAGAGAGGCGAGGGGGAGGGGGGGGGGGGGGGGGTTGTACGGCGTGGCACATGAAAAGTCCATGACAGCACTATGCTATAGCAGCATAACTGGTAGGCTGTTCTCTTGAATCCTATGGAAGACAGAGTAGGCCTGCTCTTCAGTTTTATATTTTAATGTGTATGTATAGGTACAGTATGTTTTGGTTTACCTGTGTGTGTGTGTGTGTGTGTGTGTGTGTGTGTGCAGATTTCCGACTGCGGGTGCGAGTGTTCTACCAGGGCCAGATGGTGGAGGAGGTTGTCAGCCACTCCCAGGACGGCTGTTTCATCCTGCATGGCACCGTGCCGGTGGGCAGTGAGCGCATCTACGGGCCCTGCGATGCCCAGCGTGTCTTCTTCCCCCCCGTAGACAGATTCCAGCTGCCCCCTGGCATGGCCGACGCCATGAGCCGCCTCCTGCCCCACCTGGAACGGGGCGTGCTGGTGTGGATGGCGCCGGACGGGGTCTTCATCAAGCGCTTCTGCCAGGGCCGCGTGTACTGGGGCGGGCCTCTGGCCGAGCACAAGGACCAGCCCAACAAGCTGGACAGGGAGAGGACCAGCAAGCTGCTGAACATGCCCAGCTTCCTGCGAGGTGGGTGAGGAAGGGTGCAGCTAAACTGGAATAAAGGACAAGATGGACTGTTTTTTTAAGTGGTCCATCCTGTTGTACCAGTGCATCTTAAAAAATGAGAGTATCGTGGAAAAGGCTCAGGAAACCATTACCAGTGTTTTGACTTAATTAGCTGATTAGAGCTCTTCTCAGGTCGGCATTTCTATTTTGTAAATTCTTTATTCTAATATTTTGAGATAGTGGATTTTGGATTTCCATAGGCGGTAAGATTAGAATAATCAAAATTAAAACAAAAAAAGGCTTGAAATATTTCACTATATGTGTAATGAATCTAGATTATATGAAAGTTTAAACTTTTTAAAAATAAATTATGGAAGTAAAACATTTTTTTTTACTTTTCCATGATATTCTATTTTCTTGAGATGCACTTTGTGTTCATTGCATAATAAATGTCATTAAGTGAAGTATTGATTAACATTGATTATCTATTGATTCAAATGAGTCACTGAGAACTATTTCTTGATGGAGGTTAGTGGTTGGGGGTGATTTTGCCTGCTCACTGAGCTGTAATGACTTCATTATTTGAGTGCACATTTGTGGAACAGTGGAACGTAATACTGTGACATTGTGGAATGTGAGGTTCTACTCGCGTTCACTCTGTTTTGCACCTTTTTGACCACAGAGTTAGAACTCTTCCTGCGCGGCGAGGGGCCGAGGCCCTGCTACAAGATCGATCTCTGCTTCGGGGAGGAGTTTCCTGAGACTGGTGTGCCGAAAAGCAAGAAGCTGATCACAGCTCAGGTTTGTGTTGGTGTAGGTGCGAATGTGTGGGGACAGTGATTCTGACTTGTTAAACTGTTAGATGCACAAAATATAGACTGCATAAATATGTGTCAGGTCAGTTGAAAGAAATATTTTAACACATGGATCATTACTTTTCTAACTCTCAGAAACATTAGCAAGAGATGTTGCACAACATCACATCATAGGCTAATATGCTTGACATCTAAATGTGCAAATTTGAATCAAGCATTAGAGTGCAATGTTTCATTATCACCACTAGGGAGCAGCATAACTCACCATTTCGAACAGTATTACCTTATGAAGTTACATTCAACGCTGAGGATTCTCCTAGAAGCTGCCAGCTGATTAAGAACGTTTTGTTTTTCACTGCAACGCTATCACTGTAAGCTAAACTTGTTCCATATACACATCTATCATGTTTCTCATGCAAAGTCACTCCGCATGGTTCTCTGTGCAGGTGGTGCCACTGTTTGCGAAGGAGCTCCTTCTGCGGATGCCTCCGCCCAGCACTGGGATGGCACAGCAGCCTCAGGCACCATGAGGTCCACGTCTGTGGACGACATCCACCTCAACTGTTTGTTCTGGACAGTCATCATTATACACAAAGACATGGAACTTATTGCCTCCCCTACCTCAACAGCATATCTTAGACCGGGAAAACTATCAAAATGTGACAGATGAAGCAAGGTGTTTTGGCATTACACATGTAAATTCAAGTGTGCAGCTAGTGTTGTTAATGTAATTTATCGTTGAGATCAAATCTAATGTGATTATTAATAGCCTAATAGTTTAAAGATTTTACCAAGTGTAAGTGTTAGACTAAAAATCATTATCAGAGAGCATGTGTGTGAATATATTGCAACCTGAATTTTACACTTATAATGACCTGTATGAAAAGAATTTCTGCTTCTTTCACATCAACATATTTCTTTGTGAAGACTTTGACTTTGTTACTTGATAAATTGAATATAGGCCTACTCAATCAGCTTGTAAACGAATCTCCTTTCTTACAGTGTAGTGTGCAGACACATAGACCTATGTTAGGTCTTTGAGTATGTAAGAATAACAGTGATAATTCAAGGTAAATCTATAAAGCTTTTTTAATCTCTAGCGAACATTGTATGACAGTTTCACAATTTTAAAAATATACAATTTTATAGCTATAACATTTACAAAGAAAATAGTAACAACGGTATTTTTGAAAAACAACAACAACAGAAAACAAAACAAAACGAAAAAAAAAAAACTAAAGTGAAAGAGTGTGCTTGATCAAGAAGAGATACCCGTATCTGAGTTCAGAATACTATTCCTTTGTTCTTCTCCCTGCGCTCGGTCATACATGAACTTAAAGACAACAGAGAAGCGTACAGCGGGGTCTGCCCTATTCACAAAGCATCCGATTCCAACTTGTCATTAGCACCGTTTTACGTTCTCATAATGACATTTTTCACGGCATCACAAAAGCGGAAGGAAACACCTGATGTGTGTGTGTGGATGGGGTGGTGTGGGGTGGTGTGTGGGGTGGGGTGGTATTGGCTGATATTTGCACCCTGCCTCCGAAGCATGAGGCGTTTATCTTCCGAGTTTTCCAGTAGTGTCTTTTCCCTTTAACAGTTTAAAAGAATGAAAGAACCCAGACCGGACAGTAATGCTGTTGGTAAAAGAGCGTGTTGACCCACACTGAGAAAAAAGGCTAAAGGTTGCTGATACATTCACCTCGTCCGTCCAGACACACGGCCAGAATTCGGCTCAGAAGCGTTAAAATTAAATTTCAGTACGAAAGTAACAACTGACTCATTTAGACTTTTTATTCTTTAGCATATTTGTGTAACACCTGTAATATGTAATATTTATATATTTATATATTTCATTTCTCTCTCCAATGTTATTAACTTCAATAATACTGTTTGAAAATAGTTACCCTGCAGAAAACACTGTCCGTGAGCGTGGAACGACCATTACTACATCATCTGAGTAAACGCGTGGCGACACAGACAGGTGAATTTGATTGTCTCACTGAATTGTCTCTTTTTGTGCATTTTGGGATTTCCTAGCATGGCGCCCTCCCATTGCTTTGCACGGAAATATACAACTGCTCCCCTTCCTGTGACCCCCTTCCCCCCTCCCCGTCTTGAAAAATCCCAGAGGAGGTGGGCTTGGTTTTCATGGCTTTGCTCATGCGCACTTGAGGATGGCCATAGTAATGTTGAGTTAACCTGAAACCTCCTGCGCCAACGCCCCGGTTCCTGCTCAGCTGGCCAGATGCGAGTGTGTGGAACTGGTGGCGCTGAAGTGGACACCACACTGTGGGCTTTCTGTGTATGTGTGTGTGTGTGTGTGGGTGTGTGTGTGTGTGTCTGTGTGTGTCTGGTGTGTGTGGGTTTACGTGTGTATAAGGGAAGGTGGTCGGTAGAGGAGGAAGCCTGGGAGCTTCTATTGTTGTTTCTCCTGTTTGGAGCCTTGAGGTAAATCTGGGGGTGTCCTCCTCCTGTCCTCTCCTTCCTCCTCCTGCTGCTCCCCCTCTCGGATGAAATTCGGAGGGAGGTCGGGGGCTGACCAGCGTCTCTTGCGAGGCCGTGTCTCTCGCTCCTCACGGCCCCTCTCAACGCTGTGGGAGGCGCTGCCGGTGGTGTTGGTGGAGGTGGTGGTGGTGGTGGTGGTGGAGGGAGGCGTAGGGGGAGGAGGAAGAGGAAGAGGCGGAGGAGGAGGTGGAGGGGGCATCCTCTCTGCTCCTGGGCTGGAGCTGGAATTGGCCGTTGGCGCCGCGCTGCCCAAGGCCTGGCCGTGGTGGTGCGTGCGGGCGGCCCTGGAGCCTGAGCGGGAGCGGGGTGGCGGGGGGCCCAGGGTGGAGCCAGGGAGGGGTGCGGGGGTCGGGGTCAGCGCCAGGCACACGTCCCCGGCATTCAGCTGGCGGCAGGCGAGACCGTAGAGCTGGCCGGTTCTCTGCGGGCAGCACGAAGACCAGCCTCGATCGCGCACAAAGAATGGATACTCCACTAAGACTGTGAGTAACTCCTGCCAATGAAACAACAAAGCAGTGGTAATAGGCTGCCCCCGACCAGCGCCTCACTGTGATGCCGAAATGGAGATTATTAATCCATTAAGCCAAAACCAAACAGAAAAACAGACTTAACAAACAAGACATAGTAAGCTCTTAGACAAAGCACTACTGAGGGGTAATTTTCTGCGTGTACCACATTGCCAGGTCACTTGCTTGTTCTTAACTGAGAAGATCAAATCAGATAATACTCTTACCCAATTGTGGAAAGTAGTGAGAGGGATTTCTTTAAATGTGTAACTCAAACTATTGAGGGCACTAATTAGCCATGAGAAATAAACTTTTTGACACTCCTCAAGAAAGAGTTATGTCAACATAAAATCTGTGAAGTGGAAGTGGATAGAGCCTTTCTATTTACTAAATCATTTTACATTCATACCTTGGCAGTTGTGGTTTGGTATATTGTCTATACATTGTATGATATATTGTCTATATATTGTCTGCACTGTTACACCATTACCCTGAACAGGGGCGCCTGCAGGAATTAATGCTATGGTACGCGTGGACAATATTTGTCCGTTTCCCGGTTTACATAGCATAGCAACATTCACATGCAATAATACAACAACAACGTCTTCAATGACCTATTAATTTGGACAACTTGATACAGCCATATACAGGCTAAAGTTACCTTTAGTTTTGTTCTAGCTTACCGTGACGTCTGGCTTTAAACAGCTGTCTAATGCAGTCTAACGTTCTGACAAGCAATTGCCCACCTTGTTCTTGCCCATCTGGAATAACTCCTAGGTTTGCTGCATCCATTCTTTCTGTTTTCGTTGTTTAAACTTGTGATGTCCATGATGAGTATTGAGTTAGTGAATTAGCTCAACATTGTGTGCTGATAATATAGATAGCCGAGTAAAAGAAAACAAGTAGCCTAGTTGCGTGCCTGCGTGCGCATTCTCTCTCTCCTGCTCAAACAAAATGTGTGCGCGTTAATTTTGATAACGTGTTCACTAACTTCAATAGAAAATTGTAAATTGTAGCCTGATGGCATGCAGCTAATGGGATACTGTCCATAGTTGGGAAGGTATGGTGGGCCAAAACACACACACACACAGGAAATTTTCTCTTGTTGAGTAGCCTGATGGTACGCACAGTGCGTACGGACGTACACCTGCAGGCGCGCCTGACCCTGAACCAATTTCATTGAGTGTACCTACTTAAAAATATCATCTCTCAACTCTCAAATCTCATTCTGATTTGAATCTCTGGGTGCAACAATAATGGTGGCCCCCTAGTGGACTGACCTGAGTGTTGCGGTCGGCCAGCAGGACCTGCAGTTGGCTGAAGGCGTGCGTGGGGCCAGGCAGGATGTGCAGCACGGTGCAGCTGCTCAGGTGGAACTCGGGCGAGATGTCGGCGCTGCGCAGGAAGTCATCGGTGCGCAGCTCCTCCACGCGTTTCAGCCGCCCCCCGGCTAGCTCGATCAGGGACCCCTTGGCGAAATGAGGTAGGACGGCGGCGCCGGCGTTGGGGTGGAGGTGCGGCTCGGCGCCGACGGGGCCCCCATGGGTGCCGTGAACGGCACGCTCGCGGTATGGACTCGGGGGCGAGGCCAGCTCCTCGTTGCACTCGTGTTCAGGCCCCTGGGCCGTGCCGTGGCTGTTGTGCTGATGCGAGCCCAGAGGGGAGAGCTGAGAGTTCCTCTTGCTGTGTGGGGGCGTGTATGGCGGCGTGCCCGCTGAGCTGAGGGGAGCCGGGTAGGCGAACGAGGGCGTCTGCTGCTGGAGGGAAGGGTAGACGGAGCCCAGCGCGTAGTAGATCTGAGCCCCGGCCCCCTGGATGGCACCCAGACCCAGGGGCTCCACCTTGGCGGTTCGTGATTCGGCGAGGTGAGGGGCTTTGGGAGTCCTGCGGAGATCTCGCTCTCTGTCCCTCTCCCTCTCTCTTTCTCTGTCTCTTTCTCGCTCTCTCTCACGCTCTCGTTCTCTCTCCCTTTCTCTCTGTCTGTCTCGATCTCGTTCTCGGTCCTGCGGGGGGGTGCGCGCGTTGGGGCCCTCCCGTGAGGACAGTGTTCCTCTCGCCTGCGATGATCCCGCAGTGTCCTCCGGGTGTCGCTTCCTCCCATTGGTGTGAAAGCCCTCCGCGTGCCTGGAGCGGCTGTCGTTGCCACCCTCCCCAGCAGAGGGTGCCCTCTCAAGGGAACTTTGCCGACCCTCCAGGCCGTCCAAACCGTTGGGCCTTCTGCTCGGGTAGCGGAGCCGCTCGGAGAGGCTCTCGGTGGGGTAGGGCGGCGCAGGCTGGGTGAAGAGGTGGTGCGCTGGGGAGAAGAAGGAGGAAGGGCTGTATTCCCGGCGACTGAAGTAGGGCCACGCGTCCCGGTCCGAGGCATAGTGGCTCTTGTAAGAGGGTAAGGACAGCGGCGGCTGCAGGGTCAGCGGGGGCCAGCGTGAGTGGTGCGGGATGGGGGGGTCCACTACGTCCAGGACCCGGCTGTCCCTCCAGGAGGGAGAGATGGCGCTGTGCCTGTCACCGGGGGAGAGGAACGGGTGAGACGCCGGGGGCGGGTAGGACACGTGCCACTGGAGGGGCAGGGGTTGCAGTGGGGCCGGTGGTGGTGGCGGAGGGGGCAGATCTTTGTCATAGTGAGGGGCATCGCTACTCTCCCTGGCCTCGGACTGCCTCCCTGCCAGGGCTCGGGGCCGCAGCGGTGCCGGGGGCTTGAAGTCGTCCTCCGGGGGGCGCTGCTGCTCTGAGGAGCCCTGCCGGGACTCCCGCTTCTTCGGGGGGAGGCACTCTTTGCCGCGGTCTGGGGTGGGATTCATGGGGCACCCCCCTGGCCTGTGGGGCCCGAGATTAGGTCACATGGGCTTCGGGGGAGAATGACGGGATCAGAGAGAGGGACGCCGCCCTTCTGCTGCACAGCATCACGCGTTCCTCACAGCTCACCACACGCCAAACGTCTGCTCACCTACAAAGAGAGAGATAGAGACAGAGAGAAAGTCACACAGAGTAAAGGAGGTAGAGAGAGAGAGAGAGAGAGAGAGAGAGAGAGATAAAAAAGCAATGACCACAGAAAGAGAAGAAGAGATGAGAACAGAGGATAGATGTGGAAAGAAGAGAAAAAAGAAAGAATAAGAAACCTACAGCCTGGATTGCGATGTATAAAATAAAGTGAAAGAAGATAAGCATAATAGAGAGATGAGGGCGATGCCAGGGGAGAATGCAGAGAGGAGAGGGTGAGATGAAACAACAGAGATGGGGGTTACACAGAGAGACAGAGAGCAAAGGGAAGAGGAAGGACCACAAGAAGAGAAGATGCAAGGATAGAAGGAGAGAATAAAAAGATAGAAGGAAATGAAAACAAAAACAATGAGAAAGAATAAGAAATACATAGATAGACAGTGTATAGAATTAAGGAAGGCAAGCCATGCAGCGAGACGATGGAGATACCATAGAGAGAATGCCGTGGAGAGGGTGAGGTGAGAGATATGGAGGGAGAGGAAGAAGAGACAAGATGTGAGGGAACGATAGCACTTTGTTGGTGTGAATGAATTTGAATGTTTAAGACTCTAAGGTCTACACAGTAATCATTAGGCGCGGAGGCACCTGTGCTCGCACATGAAGGTGTAAGAGCTGCAAGAGGAGTTCCTATGCTCCCTCTCTCTCTCGTTCTTTCCTTTTTCTTTCTATATATCTCTCTCTTTCTCTCTCCCTCTCTCTGTCTCAGTCTGTCTCTTCGCCTGGTCTGCTCAGAGAGAGTGCGGTTGGCTGCTGGAGTCTGACGGTGCTGCATCCGTGAGCTCTTAAGCAGCGAGAAAACAAGGGCCAGTTGGCGCCTGTCAAGCCCTCGAAAATTGTGATGCGTTCTAAATATAAACCTCTTGTATTATTGGTGTGATGTCGAATGGGCATGCATTACCGATCTAATGACACTTACACACACACACACTCACACACACACACACACACACACACACACACACACACACACACACACACACAGATATACACGTGAACACCCACAGCAGTACAGTACAGATTCAAACACACAAACACACACATATACAGAATCTACAGATGAAACCATGTATGGGTGAACGAGTAGCCCACACACACACACACACACACACACACACACACACACGCATACACAAACATAAAGAGATTCACCCACACGCACACACAAGAGGCACAGCGGGATGTTATCAGGCGGTTCTTTGAAGAGCAAAAATGTGCGCTTGCTTGTTCAGCTATATCGGGAAACACATCGGCTCCACAGTCACCTCCTATAGAACCCCCCACCACCCCCACCCCTATCCTCTACCCCCCCCCCCCCCCACATAAAGAACTCAGCGCCCCCTGCCCACACTCCAGGGTTCCGCTGCCAATCAACGCTCCCCTAGCGACGGAACATGCCGGTCACTACTTTTTCTTTCCCTCTTCCTCCCTCCCTCCCTCATTCCCTCCCCCTTCCCTCCCTCCCTCATTCCCACCCCAACACTTACACCCCCACGGCGAAATCACCATCCGCAGTGAGAGTCCGTGGCGTGGGCAGAGGGAGATGATGATGGTGGTAGTGGCAGAGATGCTCGCGGAGCCTGAAGGGGATTCGAGGCAGCAGGGGAGGGAGAGAGCGCGCGCGCGGGGAGGGAAAAGGAGGCTGGAGAGAGAGGGTGTAGCTTGTAGTTAAGCACCCTTGTTTCATTCACTGTGGAGTGTGGGGGAGGCTTCTCCAGAGCGCCTTTAAATGCTCTGAATGCGCTAAATGAGACACTTTGATGTGACTGCACAGTGCCGCCGGCACATCTGGTCCTTTTCAGTGCTTCAGTCTAACGTTCCGTCTGCCCCTACTGAACCCTGCCACCTAGCAGCTGTCGCTATGGAAACTAAGTCCATGCATCCTCACTCCACTCTTGTGCAAGGGGGAGGGAGGTTACGCAGGGATACGATACTGGCTCGGGAGTTTCTCTTTTCTTTCCCTTATCACTCTCTTCTCGTCTTTAGTTTAATGTCCATGAAAAGAGATTCTGTACAAGGAAATGCACTCTGAAGATGAATCAATCCACTATTCATCTGATACACGCTTGTGGGTGGACTTTTGGAGGGGGAAAAAAAAGGCAGCGAGGCATTGCTTCGGTCCCGAACTGACCTCTGGACAACATCTTCACAACTTTTGAATAAATAATGGCAACACATAAAGACAAAGAGCAGAAGAGTTGGACCTACGTGTGGCCGAGTTGAAGGAACCACAGACAACCCTGTCAGGGATGCTTGAGTGGCAGGAGTTGCTCACAGAGACACCCGAACTGTCCCTTTCTCTAGCGTCTTGGAGCCCCAGCCCCGCTCACTGTAAAGAACTCTTACTTCTGTATCTCTAGTTTCACTCACTGTCTGCTCTTTGAAAAAGCTCTTCGACCGATCAATACAACGAGACAAGGTGATCCGCGGAGGCGAAGAGTCCTTTACAGAGAGATGAAGCCGCCCATGCGACAGAAGAGGCTGACATCCACTGAGGTGACCTCTCACAGACGACGCCGCCGCTGCTGCCTCTGCACCGGTCACCGGTGCTGACCATGCAGCCTCCAGCATCATCTAGGTTATGACTCAGAAAGTTTCCACACAAAGCGGCGCTCGGGCGCCCTGTGCAGCGGCTGACATTCTCCGGAAGGGATCGATACGTCCGTGTAACGCGAGAGGTCAGGATGTTGCCACCACTCTGCTGCTGCTGCTGCTGCTGCTGCTCCTGTCAGACTCTTTTCTTTTTTTCTTTTTACAAACTCCACTCAACTGAAATAGCCCCCAGAGGAGCTTCCTCACTGGTTCCCCTCTCAGACACGTTTTAAACAATCAGTGCTGGCACAGTCTGTCAGGGCTCAATTGAATTACCATTGATCTCACCAATATCAAGTGTTTTGCACTTTGGTGCGGGAGCCAAAACCAACTAGCCATAGTGGCGGAGCTGGTTGGGCGCGCAGTGGTATGGTTGGGGTGTGGTCTGTACGAAAAAGAGCAGGTGGCATTCTCACGGCAGTGGGGCAGGCATTTGGGCAAGGAGGAGAGAGCCATTCACAGACGGCTTCATTGACACCACAGACTAGAGGCAAAAAAGAATTTGAAAATGTTTTGCTGAATATATACACACACACACACACACACACACACACACACACACACACACACACACACATATATATATATATATATATATATATATATATATATATATATATATATATATATAAAATAGTTGTTAAAAGCAGTTTGTATTTTTCCACAAGCTTTTAATAACTATGCTTTATTCATGGCAGGCAGAACAGGACTGCCATCAAGATTCAGTAATGATGGGGGAGTTGGAGCAGACTAGACAGGTTTGAATGGCAGATCAAACAGAACAATTGTCCTTTGATTGAAGCAGAAAACAGGCTGATTCGAACAAGCACACAAGAGAAAGGAGGGAGCTGTAGGAGGCTGCAATCCAACTGAGTCATTTCACCTAACACACGTACAAACACTGTTGTACAAGAGATTCTTTAGAAAAAATAACAAAGCAAATATACAAAGAATGACCAGTATAAGTCATATACCCACTGAAATGCTTCCAATAAGCCTAGACTACACTATAGGGCACTTAAGGACTAGAATCTTAAATCACTTTCCCTATATTTTCAAAACTATACCAGTCACAATAAATACAATTTAAGCGTGTTAACTACTGACATAAATTAGTTCTTGTTTAGACAAAAACACTTCTGAAAGCAACACATTTGAGCAAGCATTTAGTATAAACACACACATTTGTTAGCTGACTTAATTTCAGAAGACAAAGGAGAAACTTGAAAAGGAGAAGCTGTCTTGCCCCAAGCAAGCTGAAATGCCCTCAAGTGACTGACCTTGCCTTTGATCAGCAAACACTCCACTGCCACACACATCAGTTATCCAATGGCAGAAAAACAAGAACCATCCTCAGCAAGTCGCTGCGCGCAAAGGGTCCCCAACAAAACCCAAGAATCACAACACACCAAAGCTGTGAGCCTGTGTGTGACAGTTTGTGTGTGTGCGTGTGTGTATGTATGAGAGTGTGAGTGTGACTGTGTGTGCATGTGTGTGTGTGATTGGGAGTGTGTGCATGTGTATGTGTGTGTGTGTGTATGTGATTGTGAGTGCTCACTTGAGACTACTTGTACACAAGACTGAGGAAATGAGTAATATCTAGCAGTGAGGAGCATGTCTGCTATGCAACGACACATAAGCAGACCAGTTGCTGCTATCGCCCACTCGCCTTACTCACTGTGAAAGGGATGAATGCGTGCGCACAAACACACACACACACACACACCACATACATGCTGTGTCTACATCTTCACTTCACTTCGTCCAGGCATATATACAAAATATTAAACACTTGAAGCACATGTACTATTTTTAGTATAAAGAACTGCACGTTTCCAATCCAGAACTGGTCTGTCTGTGGTCTCTAAAAGACGATGTTAACAATGACGAATAACTACATCTGGAGATTTGCTGTAGGTATCAAGAGAGAAGAAAAAGAACATTTCAGAAAAAAGGTAGAACATGTCTGTAGAGAGATAGACAAAAAGATGAAAGAAAATGAAGGAGAGAAAGAGAGATAGAGAAGTCTGAGAGACAGGGATGGTCAGAGAGGTGGTGCGTCCCACACACAGCCTATTCTACAAGCCTGTGCTGCCTCTGACTCAAAGCAAAACCTAACCACGCATCACTCTCTCTCACATACACACACACACACCACAGTATCAAAACTCTTTTCAGTGCTGTTGTCTATGATAAGGCTTTCGTGCAAAGGCTAGCAAGAAAAAGAGGTTAAAAAATGCATAGTCCACGTCTCATTAAGCAGCATAACACTAAGCGTAGGCTACTCTTCATCTACTGTAATATCTTAACAACAAAGCAAAATGCCAAGTAATAAAACAACAAAAGAATTCAAAGCTGAGCTGAAAATTCATTTAAGCGCTTGCATAATTTTGTAAATAATACATGTAAAGGCCTGGCTTTCACCATGTTTCCCGACCCTCCTAAACAAAAAGAATGCGAGGTGCGCTCCCACTTCACCGTTTGTTGACTTTCAAGAGGCTACTCGTTTTCTTAAAGGACAGCTGCATCACATACAGTAGTGTTGTTCAAAATCTTCTTTCATGTCATCGAAAAAAAACACGTGTGAAAAAAAAAAGAATGACTACCGTGCCAAAGCATCCTTGTGTGCGAGAGAGTGAGTCGGTTGGCGGGAGACTGCATGAACATGCAGATATCAGCGAACTGTCAGTACACACGTTTCCCCCCATTTTCGCGATACACGCGCAGAGATTGTAACTCACACACATCGCACAGTGTCAACTTAAAATAGTTATTCTTTCAACGAAAAAGGGCGGATTTGGAGGAAATGCATTAGATCATCGTTATACACTGGCAGTAAAAATGTGCACTTCTGATCCTGAACTAAAAAAAAATAACATTGACACCCTCATGTCTAGATATTATTATTTTCAGTGTTATTAAAGAGTTGCAGTTTGCAGTCAGATATAAGGTGTAACCATATTGGGTTATGTTCATGTAATTAGTCAGCATAGGCTAATAACAGTTAACCAGAATTTACATGACTGGACTAAATACAGATTGTAAAATGGTTAATGAAAAACTCATAAGATCATACAATTATTATAGATGTTGACATGGCACCAAGATTGAATTATGATTATTGATAGAAGACAAAACTGTTTGATATACAAAATTGTATATAAATTGTCCTATTTTTGTCTAAATATTCTTTCACCTTTCCAATATTAACAGACACAATTGTTAATTTATTTGAAAGTTATCTAAATGGTTGTATGACTAATTAACTAAAATAGAAATAAAAAATGTTTAGAGGTAAAGAACACCCAGCACACAATGAAGGTAAATTAAGAGTAAATGTATTCAAATATATGGAGTGGTGGAAGCCTAAACTTGATCATTGTAATTGTATTTCTTGCTTTAGAATAATTTCCATGTTTTACATGTACTTAACATGATCTCAATATGCTTTTTTAAACATTAGAAATGCTCTTTATTGTTAGTCCAACTTTTCAACAAAACCACAAAATACATTTCTCCCATACGGTTTATGGTTCATGTGAAATATTTTCACTGGAGTCCAACAACACAACTCACAGCAAAACAAATACTGCTAATGCCAAGCACATATACTACAACAACCCCATGTGTGGTACATTTGTTTTGTGTTTTTTTTCTTTCTCTCACTTCTATATTTTCTTTTTTAAAGATTGTTCTTTTTCCTCTGTGCTGTGTTTTTTTCTTTGTGGCTGATCATGTTCCCCAGTGGAGTGCGCCGTGCGGATGGGATCGCTCTGATGCAGCAGAATTCTGCAGCTTTGTGTGTCTCCCCCGGGAGAACACAAGAGGAAGAACGCAGAGGAGAGGAGAGAAGCTATGGCACGCAGGAGCCGAGGGGAGGAGAAGAGAGGGAGAGGAGAGGAAGAGTATTTTATCATGTACAAAGAGGCAAATAGAGGAGGAAGTTTGAAAAAAGAATGTGTGGCCATGAAAGGAACGGGTCTGAGAGGACACGAGTTGAAGGAAAAAGGGAAGAGAGTTTGAAGGAAGAAGGGGTCAATAGAGCAGAGAGATGTATTTAGCTCAGATGTGTACAGGAAGAGGACTAGAAGCAAGTGGAAATAAATGGATGCAAAGAGAAATGAGGGAGCAGAAGAGAACTGGAAAAGGAGCAGGAGGAAGAGAAGGGAGGAGTGGAGAAGCAGGCAGGAGGACCTGTAAAGGGACAGGGATTAAAGTAAACAGAGTACTACTAGGGAGTACGCTGTGTAACGCTGAGTGTGTGTGTGTGTGTGTGTGTGTGTGTGTGTGTGTGTGTGTGTGTGTGTGTGTGTGTGTGTGTGTGTGTGTGTGTGTGGGTGTCACTCACTCCACAGGAAGCCAGTGCAGTGTAAGCCTTCGCAGGGCGTTCACACGGGCATCTGGCTCCCAGGCTCCTGTCAGCTGATTGGGCAAGTGGCCAGAGAGGCCCAGGGACCAGGGGAAGACAAGCCATGCGTCTCTCTCTCTCTCTTCTGTTTCTCTCTCTGTTCCCCCCCCCCCCCCCCCCCCACACCTCCTCTCTCAGTCTCTGTCTGTGTGAGTGTGTGTGTGCGAACGTGCGTGCGCATGCGGTGGGGCCAGTGACCCTTCCTCAGAGGAGGATGATCCTCGGTGACCGTGTGAGAGTGTGATCCTGGGGAAGGATGAGCTTATGGCTCAGGAGTTACTATTGGAGCCAGGTGGGGGGTGGTGGAGTGGGGTGGCAAGTATGAGTAAGTTTAATCTCTGCCACACAATGGAACATAGGGGATCTGTCGAGAGGGCACTCTAGCAGTGTATGGAATAAAGCTGCACAAGTGTACTCCACACACACACACACACACACACACACACAGACACACACACTCACGCACACACACACACACACATACACACAAGCTCTCTTTCTCTTCTTTTTCTTGTTTGTCATATTGTCATATGGCATAAAACACTCCTACACAAATGTATTGAAATCTGATTTCAATATATGCTGTGGTGGGTTCAAAAGCAAGTGAGACAATTTCCTCCTTTTGTGTGTTTTTTGTTTTGTCGATTTTCAGAATTTCCTCCTTTTTGCAACTTTTTGCATTGTCTTTTCTAGACAATGGCCAGGTTTATTTCTGTAGATGAGACTATTGCGAAGGATGCATAAGACACGCAGATATACAGCCAGACCGCATGGACTGCAGTAGTCAGCAAACAGACACGGGTGGAGAAAAGTATAGCCAAGACACACAGGCTGATATATATGTACACAATGATGCAATGGTGGTGCAACTTCAAAAATGAAACACTGCTTGACTCGTGTTAGACATGAAACTGAATCAGTGCTGCTCACGGAGGGCCCCATTCTCAGCGGCGAAGCTCCACCATGGGGACAGGCGAAAGCTTCTTCATCTACCGCCTCCGCCACGTTAACAAGATGAGCAATTTAACTGAGCCATTCAAACCCATTCACACAACCTCCCCCCTTTCCCTGCTCAGATTTTATGGAGGCATCAGAATGAGACAGACGCCAACAAACACCAACACAGAGTGTGTGTGTGTATGTGTGTGTGTGTGTGTGTGTGTGTGTGTGTGTGTGAGTAATTGAGTGAGTGAGTAAGTGAGAGAGAGAGAGAGTACTAGGAAAGAGGGGTTGTGCTATGAGGTATTACACTGCTAATCTGTGCTGGATCCCTGATGGTGCAGGCTAAAGCAGGCTTAGTACAGTTATGGGAGAAAATCCCCCCTGCAGTGGAGCCGTCCGTCAGCCCCTCAGGGGTATAAATAGGGACGCAATGCCCTGCCTAAGCTGGTTTTCACGCATGTATCAGTTAAAAATATGACCCAGCTAATTGCATCCCAGTCAGAGCCCCTATCCCCACACCCCTGCACCGCAAGCACTTCCTCTGCCCGGATAATGCCCCCCATACACACACACACACACACACACACACACACTGACAGGACCCTTTTTTTTGGAGGGGTGGAGGTGGGAGAGGCCTATGAAAGTGAACAGAGACCCCCCCCCCCCACCTTGCCAGATAGAAACCTATTAAAAAAGTGTGACATTTTGGGGGTAGGGTTGCAAGTTTCGGGTGTGTGGGGGCAAAGGCTGTCTTATCTCAAGGGGTTTCAATGACATTTGGTTTGTTTGTGAGGCAAGGTTTCGTCTCGGTTGATCGAGGTTTCAGAACCCACGTCTTCGGGCTGTCGAAGGCATCTGTCAGACAGATAGACAGGCCACAGAGGCATCTTCGCAGGCCCACGATTGGAGGAGCTTTGAAGAGGTTATCCACAGTGTACCCACGCTTGCACTGTGTTTTTGTGGACACTGTAACAACCAGGGTGTGCATGTGTGCCTTTTGCAGGCAAGCAAGCAGTATAGTGCAAGCCGTACTCTTAGCAAATCAATACATGCTGCACATACTGTACACAACACACAAGTTTATGGAAGGAAAATTGTCATATTATGAATACAACCATATGCATAAAAAAATAGTCAAAAATATGACCACTGTCTGCCACAAACCTCTGCATGTGAACTATTATCAAAAAGATAATAGTGTTTTTCAGAATCAATAAATTATCACAAAGGGTAATGTCGCAACTCAAATGTATCCAAATATTCTGACAACCCTCAAACACACCACACATACTGACTTAAAACACACATACAGAAACAAGCACCCCCCCCCACACACACACACACACACACACACACACACACACAAACACGCACGCACGCACTCAACCTTTTCTTTATCAGCAGTAATAATCCACATGACCTTCACTGTCATTTCCAACCTGCTAGAGAATGCCTTTCTGCACAGCTGTGAAATGAAGTTTACCTTTAATCATTCCCCTCTCAGCTCTACAGAATAAGTGTCAAGGGTAATTAACTGCGGCTTCGCTACCATTATGACACGCTCCACCAAATTTCACCACAGGTTGTGAAATTATTATACCTGAGCCCTCGAGGGTTTCTTTCTTAGATTGTAATGTGGGATATTTTTCAATTCTGTTATGTTGAGGTTGAAGTACAGTATGTGTATGTGTGGTGTGTGTGTGTGTACTTTACGTGTATGTGTGTTTCTTAATGTGTAGGATGTGTGTGTTTGTGTTTCAGTGTGTGAGTATAAGTACAAGTGTTCCCCTATATGGGCTGGTGAGCGGGGGGGGGGGGGGTAGAGATGTGTTAGATTCTGTTGTGTGTGTGTGTGTTTGGTTAGGGTGGAAAGAAGGACTGGGAGCTGCTGTCCTCTGCTATGAGATCAGTGACCTGCTTATGGACACCAGGACGCCAGCGCCAGCAGCGGCAGCAGCAGCCCTACATCGCCACGGTGACCTCCTGCCAGCTCGGCTCTGCTCTGCGCGGCGCGGCTTGGCTCGCCCTGCGTGTGCTCCGATTAGCCTTACCCACAAAACACTGCAGCAACACCTTAAGCTCACGGATATAGGTCTCTCTCTCTTTCTCTCTCACACATACACACACACACACACACACATACACACTCTGTCTTGCTGGTGTTTGTATGTGTGTTTGGAGGACATGTTGCACAGGGTACTATTACCCCCCACCCTTCCCCTACAAAGTCTTCATTAACAATGTCACACACACACACACACACACACACACACACACACACACACACACACACACACACACACACACCATTGGTACTCAATTTTAGTTTGTGTCTAAAAGCTGCGGAACAGCTGCCAGTTGCATGGCCTTTCATTATCACCAGACGAGAGGCTCAGAAATGAACAAGGGCTTAGAGCACAAAGGCCTACAAGTATCAATAGTGAGATCTTAAGTGTTTTCACACAAGTGCCTCCCCAAATGTTACATGCTATTCTATTCTGTTCTCTCTGAACAATCAATGACCTCTGTTCATTTAATTGTGATGACTGGATCACATTTACTACGGTACTCCTCTTCACAAAAGATTAGAAATGGGAGTAGATAATAGTAATAGTAATTCTCTAATAAATCTCTAATAAATTCAAACTCATTGATATAAAAAATCCAATTTGACCTTTGCAGATGTGCACACACAGACACACACACACACACACACCACTAACCCCTACTGAGTCATTTACTTGAACTGTGTAATCCACAGAGGCTATACACTTGCATGCACGTACGCCCCCAGAGTATCACACCTTCCTCTGCTAGCACAGAAACCGACAAGCACACACACACACACAAACACACACACACACACACCACTACACTAAATGCATTTTCTTTAAATGACACGAAAAAAGTCCCGGATATTATAAGTCCACACTTATTCACATTATTCACAGACCATTATACTTTATGATTACTATTCCATATGCAAAGTACCTGCCAGTGCAAGTGATCTTACACTCACACACACAAATAAAAATTATTTCTGTCTCTCTCTCTCTCATACACACACACACAAACACACACACACGCACACACACACATATATTCTCACTCTCTCTAACTCACACTACATGCACAAACTCATCCATGCAGTCATAAAAACATAAATTTCTCACAAGAGAAGACATGTGGGCACTCAGGCAGTCGTATGACTTCTCCTCCAGTTACCTAAAAACCACGGGTAGCTGTGATGGCAAACGGAAACCAACCCCTTCACTACACACCATGTCTGATTTCAACTGTAAATATCAATATAATGATAGTCTACATGAGGAATCACACTTTAGGGTCTGAATACAAAAATTACTGCACTTTCTAGACTAACTTAGTGATTATCAAAAGGCTCCAGAAATGCCCAAGCGTGTGTCATTTCAGCACCTGTTGTGGTGATATATTGTGGTGGTTGTAAGATTTACTGCATTAATGTGTGTGTCTATGAGTAAATGTAGGAAGAATGTTAGTATGCTCTTTGGAGCTAGTTTCATTCATTCAGAGGTAAACAGTCATAACTAAAGAGATGAGTCAATGCACCTCGGAATAATACACTAGAATTAGAATTAGAAGGCACTAAAAAAGAAGCACCTTCCCCTCCGCACAATGTTGGCGGTAATATCTCACTGTGACAAGTCACCCCAAGTCATGATCAGCCTGCTGAACAAAACTGGAAAGAGATACTTAAGGGCTGTATTTTGCACACTAAGTTGGGTGTGGCAATTAACAACTTAGGGAGTGGCTTAGCGCATTCTCTAAAAATCGCTATTGTACACCTGGTCAGAGGTCTATGGCGAGTTGTTTATATGTTATTTTAAGAGCGCATTGTCAACAGTCATTGGCGGGTGCACCTATCATCCATGAACGCACACCAGCGCACATCCAAGCAAAACATTACAAATTGCACGATTACAATAGGAAACATAATTAGAACTCGATGTACCGCATAGCGGTACAAAAAATGCCCGCCGCTCAGTCCTGTACAACCGTTCCACGAAAATAAATCACACTAATCAATTTGTCTCCATCTTTTACTCCATCCCCCACTCTTGAAACTTTTGTGTATGCTTGTTTGGCATGCCTTTGTGTGTGTGTGCGGTTGCACAGAAAGTAGCCTACTGGCGCTGCAAAGGTGAATAGATTGTAGAATAGCCAAAAAAGTTGTAGCAAACCTTTAAAACTCTCTAAACAATCACAAGTAGGGCAGTTCATCACAGTTTATCCATTGCAACTGGATTGATGAAAGGTCACGTACACCTGTAGGCTACATTGTATTTTAGTAAAGCAGAAGGTATCAGCATAATGTTATATTTATATTTATATATAGTTATATTATATTAAGTTATTTATTTATTTATTAATAAACAAAAACATCTCTGTCAGTTCCATGCAGTTTTCAACAGCTATTAAAAAGAAAGGTCATTTTTGGATGGATGGATTTTTTGTGAATGTTTCTTCTTCTACATAAGATTTTAGTCATCTTTAGTTCATGTGATACTTTATTGTCAATGCACAAATTAAGTACCAGTAGTCTGAAACGAAATGCAGTTTTACATCTAACCAGTGGTGCAACTGACATGTCCAAATGGGCCTTCATGAAATGCATCGTTAGACCGTTCATACACATTTTAACGGGCCAAGTTGAGCTGTTATTGTTCGTGCAAATTCCGTTATTGTTCGTGCAAATATAGGCTGATTCATGTTCCCTTGCATTGTGTAACTGAGGCTTTCACCAGACCAAGCTCAATCTTTTAAGAAATCAAAAATTAAATCGCCGGCAGATCAGGCTGGGTTCACCCAGCCTAGTCCATGGTAGGCGCCCGATATTGTTTAATTATCCGATTGAGATATCCACGCTCTGGCTATTCTAAATGCAAAAATGCATCAGGAATCACGGAAAGCGTGAATGAAGTAGCCACTTCTAAATGGGACCCACTGCATAGTAGCTTAAGGTCTGTTGCTAAAGCAGCCATAATGAAAGCCATAATGAAGGTATCATTGTTTGGATACTTCACACACACGTGCTTTTCAATCTCACAGAGTACAACTACCAAGCTGGAATCAAAGCACATCGATTCCCCTCTCACACCCTGCACGCAAATAAACACAAATAAAACAGGCGTCTCAGTCTCATGCATGTATAGCCATAGGCAAGGTGTAACGTTGGTAAATCATCCATTGCACAGAATGATTTTTGTAGCACGTGCAACAAATAATATTACGATTATGTGTACAGCCCTGCCTTGGATACATTTCTCAAAGTGCGCTCTAAAATATTTGGTTTAGATGTAGATCATCACGGGTGCGTTAATTTTAAAAATATAGTATTGAAGTAGCCTACTGGGTGTTTGGGAATGAACGTTAACTCAGATGCTTTTTGAGACTTTTTGTGGTCTTAATGTAACACTTTACAAAGCACTGACAGGGCCACCAAGGACTGTGACCAAATCAACAGCAGAAAAAAATATATTTAGCAAGCAGAAATGTCCCAGCCCGGTGTTTGCATCATAGACAGGTTATCTTTAAGGTATATTTTCTATTAGAAAACCATGCATTAGGGAAAGTTGTGGCTAACTTCCTTAGCTTGTTAGTAGGCCAGAATAAGATGACAGTCGAAAGATACAATTACAGTGCTGCTATCAATTTGCTTGGTATAACCGCATTTATAGTTTTCTACAAATGCAATCAAATTGGCCTCCATCACTCAACCAATGCTAACGGTAACATTATTGTACCTAGGTTCTATAGCTATTGATATTATAAGATTAACGTACCTGCAGTAAAAACCAAGCATGTCCAATAAACATTCTCAGATTTATTTCGGCTTCAAGAAGAAATGGGAATTATATTTCATGTGAAAATCGTCCTATCCTTATTAGATGTTCTCTGCGGTAAACTACAGTCATTGTAGGAAGCGTCCATTGTTTTTCCAACCCACTTTAGATTAAAGGAGAATTCCGGTGTGATATTGACCTAAAGTGTGTTGAAACATGATACATGTGAACGTATGTCTCATAGCCCATCTTGGCTTGTCCCCTGCACTCCAAAATCTGGCGCTAGTTAGCCGATGCTACCAACAGCTTTTTCAATGGTGGTGCTTCGGCATCCCCACCATTGAAAAAGCTGTTGGTAGCATCGGCTAATCGGCGATGGACCTTTATTTTGACAAGTTGTCGTCGTTCTGTCTTCCACATTCATGAAAGGTTTGGTATGAATGTTGAATCATGTCTCATGAAACAGTCATGAATGCTTTATGTGCAGTTTATGACAGCTGCTATGAATGTGTTATGAACTCACCCGTCAAGTAAAGTGTTACCAAAATTGCTATTGTACACCTGGTCAGAAGTCTATGGCGAGTTGTTTATCAACAAGAATTTTTCCGTTCTGCACGGGGGTGTCTGTAGATCGGTGTGCATAGCATTAATTCCTGCAGGCCTGTGGCCATGCATGCGGCCTTAAAATGGCATCTGAATTTGCGCCACTGACTTTAGGGCCCTGGGCTGTATTTTGCCTTGATAATATTTGTCCGTTTCCCGGTTTTGTTCGTGCATTGGTCACCTGAAAATTTAGTAGCCTAACATCTACATGCAATATCTTTACATCAACGCCTAATTACAACCTATTCATTTGGACATGCAGCCCTATAAAGGCTAAAGTTACCTTTAGTTTTGTTCCAATTTACCGTTGTGTATGGCTTTAAACATCGTGTGCTCTTTAACATCACCCTAAGCATTATTCCAGCTGTGCTAAGGTTTTGACAAGCAACACAATTTTGCCTACCTTGTTATAGCCCATCTGAAATAACTCCAAGCTTTGCGTTTTATATCCATGATGGCCTTGAAGTCTTGAGTAAGTGAATTAGCTTAAATCAGCTTATTATGTGCTGTTAACCAGCAACCATAGATAGTAAAAGAAAGCAGCAAGTAGCCTTGGCTACAATTTCTGTAGTTGCTGCTTCCATTCATTGTTCTCTTTCCTGCTCAAACAAAAGTTGTGCGTGCATTAAGTTGATGATAACGTGTTAACAAACTCTACTTTACAGAAAATATTGTAAATAGCCTACTGTCATGCAGTTAATGGGATACTGTGCAGAGTTGGAAAGTTAGGTCAACTTAGAAACTGTTTCTCGTTGTTGAGTTGCCTGACAGTAAGGTACAGCCGTAGCTTACACCTGCAGGAGCGCTTGGCTGCCTGTGCTGCACAACGCACACTTCGCTCCTCTCATCTATACGACGCAGTTCCCATTTCTGCAAACCATACATAATTACAAGGAAAAACCACACGAGGGAAATCAGTGTGGTGTCCATTAAGATGTGAAAAAAATATGTATAAATGTAGCGTACACATTTCCACGATGTGTTGATGACATAAATTAGGAAATATTAGAGGACTTAAGGAGACGTGATGTTGAACTGCATGCCGATGCCATTTAACCCAAATGCCCCATAGCAGCAACACGGGAGAGGAGAGCTTATCTGACAGAAGATCTGCATTGTCTATAGTGAGGTAATGTTAGATTACATTGCAAACATATCACCATGCATTCATAACCTCGTGATTCAGTGAGAGTGATCCCAAAACATCGGAAAGTATGTCTTTGTCACATTTCTGTATTACATTTTGTCAAGAGGAAAAATCAATAGCAAACTGTTCCCAACTGAACAGTGCTTATAGTGCTGTGAACGCTCTTGGCTGGCTGGCAAATCTGCCAGGCTATGGAACAAGCAGGCTTGTTGTTAAAGGGAATGTGAGATGACGCTCTGATTGGTTTATTGCACGTTACGCCCAAACCACACCCATGAGTAATGTAGCTACTTCAGACCACCCCATTTTAGATTTGCGTCGGGCGCAACAGTCATTATCCTGCCGGTAAAATAGCAACAGCGCCCGAGATCCGCCCACAAAGCTACTTGCGCTTTGCGTTTTCATAATTCCGTTTTCCGTCGTTAAGATAGAGCCCTATGTGTTTGTGTGTGTGTGTGTGTGTGTGTGTGTGTGTGTGAGTGTGTGTGTTTGTGTATTTATGTGGGAGTGTGTGAAAAACAGTTGAGTGATGAGGGCGCCTTGACAAGGATACCCCCCTGTGGCCATAAAGGTCTTTCTAAAGTACATAAGGCCAGGATGGCCAATGAGCCTTTGCTAAGGCTTCAGCCTTTCAGTCCCATCATGGCCATGGCTGACGAGGTAAGAGGCGTCTCTGTTGGCTTTGTGTGCCATGTGTTATTATGCACTTGTTGAAGCCTTCGCTGCGAATGGAAAAAAGATTCTCCCAGGTTGGAGTGGTCCCTAAGGTCTATTCAGCACTGCTAACAGCTACCAGAGAGTGCCAATCTCACAGGGAAATAGGCCTGTGTGTGTGTGTGTGTGTGTGTGTGTGTTTGTGCATATGCTTGCGCATTGGATTTCCCTGTACGATTGGATTAAAGAGAGTAGCTTCCACTATCACCTCAGAGCCATGCTGCTGAATTGGCTTAGGCTGTGTAATACTTTAACTTAGGGTCAATAACAGACACACTCCCACACATACAGTACACACACACAATCACACTCGCACACATACACTCACACTCACCTAACTCTCAAAAAGCTCTTGTCTTATAACCCCATACTATGATGGTGCCTTCTATCCATCCGCCTTGAGAAAACTCCCCCACAGCCTGCCCTCCTGTTGCCCTCCCCTCCCTCTCTCCCACTCTCTTTCATTCTATTTTCCTCTCTCTCTTCCTCCCTCTCTCTCTCTCTCTCCCTCCCCACTCGTCCTACTCTCCTGCTCTCTCTGGAGAGCTCTGCAGCCCTAGGTGATGTGTACACGCTGATGGAAACCTGTGCGTAACACAGTGGTTCCCAAAAGTCTAGTGCACCTCTGATGAGCATGTAGCACAGAGTTACAGCAAGCCAGTGCGAGAATCCTAAACAAACAGCCACTGGTCAAATTAAGGATGGTGCTGATCCTACAGCATAGTAGCCTGTAACTAACTTACAGTATTTGGTGATGAGTTTATAGCTTTGTAGGCCTACTTATAATACACATATTATAATACACATGATCCCCTCGGGGATCAATAAAGTATCTATCTATCTATCTATCTATCTATCTATCTATCTATCTATACAACATATGACCAGGCCCTACCATTTTTAGCCTATATGATAGAACAGAGAGGTAACATAATTATTATTTTTGCTAAAACACTAAAACCCATTGGGCTGAAGAAAGTTCTCAGTTTCCTGAACTCATTTAGGTAATTGTTCAGTCTGTTGTCAATACCTTAAACCATTTCACATAAAACACAATTTGCAGATCTCACTTAGACTTTTCAGCAAAACTCTAAACACATTTTATTATTCTCAAAACACATTCTGCACTCTAATGCACATGTCATCCACACTGGTAAACACAAGTGGCAACAATTAAATACAAATAGGGCAGACATGTCATTGATTAAACACAACCAATCAAAATTGATTTACAGTTTTTCTCAGTCGCTTTGGTGCTTTTCTCAGATCAGAATGAAAATTCTCTACTATTACTATACTATTAGTTCAACCTCCACAACATTTAGTCATTTGTGCACATCATAGTAGCAATTTCTCCTTCCTCTGAACAAATTGCATCTTTTGAACATGTATCAGTTGCTTTGTCATGTCAGTCAAAATTAACTATACTTATGGATGCTGAATAGTCGTTCCCAATAAAACTAATAGTCTTCATTTCATTGCTTGAGTCATTACATGCAAAATTGGTGAACTAGTTATCAAATTCTGTCACAATGCTGTAGAATTGCAAAGAGCATATACAGTAAAACTGTGCAACGTACATATTCAATGTCTTGTACTCACTTACTCCCCTAACTACAGCAATTTGTAACTTTACAGATTTTGAGCAAGTGACTTGCTTTTGCAGGTTATCCACTAGGTTTTGCAGTTTGCACTAATTGTTTTGAGAAATGCACTAACTGCGGTGCAAATGTTAATAGTGATGTGAGAAAAGCACCAAAGCGACTGAGAAAAACTTGTAACTTGTTTCAACTGATGTGACACAACCAATATAAGCCTGTTCAGAGAGCAAACAGGTTGTTGAAGGTGGGAATGAGAAAGTCTGAGAATGGATAGAAGAAACTATGTGAGAGGATGAGGACGAGTGCATATGCGAGGCGTAGGACGAGGAGGAGGAAGAACATAAAAAAAATGCCAAAGCAAAGTATTACTGTAATATCTGATCAACCTAATAGAACATGTTTTCGTTCATCAAAAGACAATGGCGGAAAAATATGAAATTTGTTTTTTGAGATTAAAAATGTACTCCCTGAGAACTACTTTGAGCACAGGTAAAACTGTTTTGAGGACTAAAGTTTCATTTTTACAAGAGGAGTCAGAGATTTTGTAAATAGTGCTTGAAGATGAGGTTTTGTGTTGAATGTTTTAAGAAAATGGACCATGGATTAAAGAAAATGGATTATGGATTTAAGAACATGGATTGTGTTTTAGCAATTGAGAAAAACTGTAATATAACAGATATGCAACTGAACATGAACTGATCCAAGGAATAGCCATAGCCTAAGATTTTAGCTTAACTCTTTAGAGTCCCTTTAAGAGCTCTGATCAAATAAGACAAAAACCAAGTTAGAAAACAAAATTATGAAATATTTAAATTAAATTAAATAAAAAAATAGAAATATTTAATTCTCACAATGTAGAAATGATTTTTAAGAGCATCAATGTAATATCTAAGATATTGCTAATTTATTAAAATGGTTAACTGACTGATGAAATTAAATTGAAAATGTTAGCTTTTTGAAAGTAAAAACTCTGTTTTAGAAAATCTATGCAACAGTTGATAAGCATCTGCTTTTTAATTACATTAAAACAAATAATAGGTTGTATAACAATCTCAATTTTGCACTAGGGTGTTGGGTGGGGAAGGCAATTTGTTTTTCATTGTCAAAGCCGAGCCTGCCATCACAGTGAAAGTTAGAGAACCACTGGTGTGGGCCTTGTTGGGCTTTTCTTAGACAAGCATGTATATGTGTGCGTGTGTGTGTGTGTGCACACGAGTGTGTATGTGTGTGTGTTGGAAGTAGCAGGCCATGTAAGTGAGTGAGTGAGTGAGCGAGTGGTAGAGCGAGTGAGTGAGTGACTGAGTGAGTAACTGAGTGAGTAACTGAGTGAGTTAGTGAGTGAGTGAGTTAGTGAGTGAGTGAGTGAGTGAGTGAGTAACTGAGTGAGTGAATGAGTGAGTGAGTGAGTGAGGGAGTGGCGGTGTGAGTGAGTGAGTGAGTGAGGGTAACTGAGTGAGTGAGTGAGTGAGTGAGTGAGTGGCGGTGTGAGTGAGTGAGTGAGTGAGTGAGTGAGTGAGAGTAACTGAGTGAGTGAGTGAGTGAGTGAGTGAGTGGCGGTGTGAGTGAGTGAGTGAGTGAGGGTAACTGAGTGAGTGAGTGAGTGAGTGAGTGAGTGGCGGTGTGAGTGAGTGAGTGAGTGAGTGAGTGAGTGAGAGTAACTGAGTGAGTGAGTGAGTGAGTGAGTGAGTGGCGGTGTGAGTGAGTGAGTGAGTGAGTGAGGGAGAGTAACTGAGTGAGTGAGTGAGGGAGTGGCGGTGTGAGTGAGTGCATGGGGAGGATGTGAAGAGTGGCACAGGGCATGGAGGTGGAGTGGCACAGTAGCGCGTGTGTAAGGAGAGCCGCAATAATTACAGGCCCATGCATTATGCAATGCCCACCCGATTGCATAAGCACACGCATATTTTAGGCATACATTTTCAGTACATCAAGTCATTTTTAAAAGTGTGTATGTGTGTGTGTGTGTGTGTGTGTGGGAGTGCATGCAAGAATATACGAGCATGTGAAATATAGAGAGCGTGTGTGTGGGCAGATTTATTAATGTGTGTGCCTGTGTGAGATGGTGTGTTAAGGAGCAGGGGGCTTTTCCCCAGCGTGCCAACAGGAGGTGTGTGCATTTGTAAATCCATATTTCTGTGACATGTCTTATGTAAATGTGTGTGGGTGTGTGCATTTGTGTGTGTGTGTGTGTGTCCTGCCACGAGAGAGTGTATGTGTGTGAATGTGTCTTATTGTGAGAGAGAGAAAGAGTATGTCTAGCCTACACTTAATCTGAAAAAGCTGTTTCTATGTCTGTGTGTGATGTGTGATGTGTGTGTTTGTGTTTATGTATGTGTGTGTGTGTGTGTGTGTGTGTGTGTGTGTGTGTGCGCATGTGGGAGTGGTGGTGGTGGTGGGGGGGGGGGGGGGGGGGTGTGGACTCAACGCCTGCCTTGATGAATGTGTTGTTTGTTTGCTAATGAAAAATCAGTTACAGACACAGACAGTCACAATCTGATCCCCATAGAGAGAGATAGAGTGAGAAAGAGAGAGAGAGAAAGAGAGAGAGAGAGAGAGAGAGAGAGCAATCAGCCATCAATGCCAATCAGGTACAGCAGTCTTTCTGTAGTGCAGGAGAGAGTGAACAGTTGCTCCCATCACATTTATATACTGCAAACACCCACCGACTCTCCTCATCTCCTCACACCCGGCGAGGGAGGGAGAGAGAGAGGGAGTAAGAGGGAGAGAGAGAGAGAGAGAGAGAGAGAGAGAGAGATAGAGTTAGAGGGAGAGAGAGAGAGTGCCTTCTGTAAAAATAGACCTCTTAAAGAGGCAGCAGCCGCCAGGGAATCAGAGACAGCTTACAGAGAGAAGAGGCCAGAGAGGGACGGTGGAGAAAGACTACCAGAGTTTCTGTTACTCTGACAACAAAGGTGTGTGTGTGAGTTCAAAGACACACACACACACACACACACACACACACACAC
>NC_055963.1:29607133-29617133 GCF_018492685.1 Alosa sapidissima
ACACACATAAACACCCCCCACCCATTTGAAACCTACCACTCACACACACGTATTGAGCATGTACACAAACAGACAGACACACACACACACACACACACACACACACACACACACACACACACACACACACACACACACACACACAGCTCCCGGTGCCCTGGTCTACAGGAAGCGATCGATGCGGACAGGACAGAGGTGGACACACACACTATAGGGATGACAAGGCGTCTTCTCTCATCTTTCTGTTCCTGTCGATAGAGAGCTCCACAGATTTGGAGGGCAAACTTCTAGCAATCAGGCTAAAATTCCTGACAATGCAATGTGCATGTGTACATGTGAGTGTGTGTGTGTGCGTGTGTGTGTGTGTGTGTGTGTGTGTGTGTGTGTGTGTGTGTGTGTGTGTGTGTGTGTGTGTGTGTGTGTGTGTGCAGATTTATAGGGGGAGATGAGTGAGCAAGGTGTTTGGCTTCACCTCAGATACTTGATAAATGTCAGCTGCTCCCAGAGCCCCAACCTGAACCTGAGGAAATAGCCTATCAGTTTGTGAGGCAAGAAAAACACACACACATACACACATACACACACACACACACGCACGCACACACACACACACACACACACACACACACAAACAAGCACACACACACACACACACACACACACACACACACACAAACGACTCCAGCATAACAGGTTACAGATATAAAGACACCTGGAACATTATGACACGGACACATGCTCCGACCTATAAGGGGATATCTGAGGGACGTGTTTGTCAAGTAACCCCAGCATTCAGCGGGGCAGATCTAAAGCCAATCAGGTCATGGGGAAAGCAAACAACTGGCCAATGAGGGTCACTCTACTCACCTGTCACTGCACCAATGGGGGCCGTGGAAAGACCAGGCAGGTTGTGGCTGGTATCCTCAGCCCTTGGCGATGACAAGGCCAGAGTGAGTCAGTTCTGCAAGTGTGTGAAAGTGACTCACGGTAGGTCAGCACACACACACACACACACCCTACCCCCACCAAACACACACACACACACCTCCTCCTCCTCCCACCACCACCACCACCACTCCAACCCCCCACTGCTAAAGTGTCCTTTCCTTTTTTACCCCACACCTCTTCGGCTGGCTATTTCTGGGCCAGGTTAATATATCAGGCGAGGGAGAAAACATACAAACCCGTGCGTGTGGGCTCTTCTGTCCACGGATGGCAGGGCTGTTTAGCCCAGTTCTCTGAGGGGCTTTGGCACAGGCTTATACCTTTGTGGGGGTAAAAAAGGTGCTAAACATTACAGGGAAGTTTTGCGTTGACGTGCAAGAGTGAGGGGGGGGGGGGGGGGGGGGGGTCCTGTCGTGTATGTCTTGTGGAAAGGCAGCTCTTTCTGTTTAATGCAGTCATCACACTCTCTGGCTGCCCGCTCAGGTTGGAGGAGACTGAAATATCCCTGGTTGCTCTGAAAGTGAAAAATATCATATTGCAATAGATGTTAGAGTGACCTGACCACGTAGATGCAAACTGCAACTGCAGCTTTTAGCATACACGCTCGCCACGGCACACACACACACACAAACTCACGCGCATGCACACATGCATACACACACACGGCACCATAACCGCATACACATATACACATACACACACACACACACACATGCACACACACATACGCGCGCACGCACGCACACACACACACACACACACACACACACGTCCTGTTATGCAGTGGTAGTGAGGCCACAGGAGATAGTGAGTGCAGGGAAACTAAAGCTGGCCCAAAGTGCTGACTCAGAGAACAAAGAGGGGGAGAAAAAATGAAAGGGGAGAGAACAAGAAATGGAACGAAAGAGTGAGTGTGAAGGAGAGATGAGTGTGTAAAAAAAAAGAAAAACATCAGTTTGTTTTTCTCTTTTTTTGCCAGTACTGAATTCCCTTTTTTCCCCCTCAAGTGAGCACCCTAGGCAACTATTTCCAGCTCTATTTTCTTTCTTCCCTTCCTTATTTCTGTCTTTCTGTCCCCAATTCTCCTCTTGTATTCTCTGCTATCTCTCTACTTCCTCTTCTCCCCCCTCTCTCTCTCTCTCCCTCTGCTCCGGGTATATGCTAGCTGGTAGAGGCTCTGTGGGCACAGACTGAAGCTGGCATAGAGTTGTGTCCCCCTGCAGGCTACACGCCGAGTCCTCCCAACTCATCCATTACAGTGACATGGCCGCAGTATTTTTAGAGGGAGAAAGGGCAGGTAGTGAGATAGAGAGAGAGAGAGACTTACTTATAATATCCTTGCCCTCTAGAGTGTTCACATAGTACAGTCTTATAGTACTTCTGTAGTATGTCCAAAAATACTATATGTATAGTATTCCTCTAAGATTACTATAATATTTTGTCCCAAAATGCTGTAAGACCTATTTATTCACACCACAATGTGTCACTGTGCTTTCATGCCGCCATACCCACCGGTCACAGCCAACACCATTTACTTCCTATGTGTAGCAGGTAGACCTTCTCTGCCTGCTATTTCCCCATAGCACCTAGAAGTGCTAATGAAGGGGGCGGGGCATAGGCATTTGATCAATCTGGCACCAGTGGAGTGCTACTTAAGAGGGGCAGCAGCCAGTAGCAATGTAGACTCCACTGTCTGCTACCGTCAGGCAGCAGTCATGCTGATGGGGAACATGGGTCGTGCTGCTGTCTTGTCTTGTCTTGTCTTGGTTTTGCTTTGGTTATTTTATGTTTGGTTTTTGTGTTGCCTGTCTTGTCCTTCTGTTTGTAACTTTTATGTTTATTTAGTAGGGAGGTGGTTCTGAGGGGGGCTACTCTGAGCATACGTGTGGTGTGGTTTTGTGTATTGCTTATCGCTTTGCAGTGTGCCTTTGCTGTGTAATAGGTGAGCTTTTCTTAATGCTTGCATGTAAAACATTTGTGTGGACGTCCATAGTTGCCACCCTCAGATCTCCACTTCCCAACTTTTGTGTATTAATAAATCTTTTGCTTTGCTGGAATTCATGTCTCCCTTGTGTAATATTTGAACCTACGAGCTGTGTCTGTTTAGAGGTACGATCTCTTAAAGATTCCCTGATGCACTAGGCCTCAGGGTGGCGTAGTCAGGCTACTGTGATTGGCCCCTTGGCCCTTCCTATGTACCACCCTGTTACATTTTGGCGTAAGTCGGCAGGACACATAAGAGACATGAATTCCAGGTATGTTAATTTGTTGGCAGATTGTTTTTGTGTTTCTTTGCTTTTTATTTCTAAGACAAGACAGCAGCCGGCCAGGAGATTATGGCTCTGGAGAGCTCTACCGACCAGCCTTCCTGTGGACCTCTCCTACCATCCTCAGGCTCTCTGGAAGTTTTTGGTGCCTCCTCTGGACCAACCCTGTGCGGACTGAGTTGCAGGAGGAAGCCTCCTTAGCGACCACTGGTGTGGCATTGGCCTACCAGTTGGCATGGATGTGACTTATGGACAGCGGCAGTCAGACCACCGGGTCTCCACTGTGTCCTGGATAGCGGCGGCCGGACTGCCGGGTCTCCACTGTGTCCTGGATAGCGGCGGCCGGACTGCCGGGTCTCCACTGTGTCCTGGATAGCGGCGGCCGGACTGCCGGGTCTCCACTGTGTCCTGGATAGCGGGGTCGGACTGCCGGGTCTCCAAGTATTTGGTTATAATGCCAATAGTCATGTTTTAATGGTTTTAGCTTCTGGGCTCTGTATATTGGACCTTATGTACTTTTACCTGTTTCCCTGTTAGTCCACTGGGTCCCCTCTGTATCAGGGTTGGGTCCACTGGCCAGGTCTTCTGTGCCCCGTTAAGGGATTTTGACGTGCCCAATTAAGGCGTCACCATGTTTTAATTTTGTTCTGTGCCTTAGCTCCCTGGTTTTAGACCAGGGACAGTTTGTGGTTGGCTTGTCGTCGGGGCGACGACAATTAATGGGGGGGTGGATTGTAGCAGGTAGACCTTCTCTGCCTGCTATTTCCCCATAGCACCTGGAAGTGCTAATGAAGGGGGCGGGGCATAGCCATTTGATCAATCGGGCACCAGTGGAGTGCTACTTAAGAGGGGCAGCAGCCAGTAGCAATGTAGACTCCACTGTCTGCTACCGTCAGGCAGCAGTCATGCTGATGGGGAACATGGGTCGTGCTGCTGTCTTGTCTTGTCTTGGTTTTGCTTTGGTTATTTTATGTTTGGTTTTTGTGTTGCCTGTCTTGTCCTTCTGTTTGTAACTTTTATGTTTATTTAGTAGGGAGGTGGTTCTGAGGGGGGCTACTCTGAGCATACGTGTGGTGTGGTTTTGTGTATTGCTTATCGCTTTGCAGTGTACCTTTGCTGTGTAATAGGTGAGCTTTTCTTAATGCTTGCATGTAAAACATTTGTGTGGACGTCCATAGTTGCCACCCTCAGATCTCCACTTCCCAACTTTTGTGTATTAATAAATCTTTTGCTTTGCTGGAATTCATGTCTCCCTTGTGTAATATTTGAACCTACGAGCTGTGTCTGTTTAGAGGTACGATCTCTTAAAGATTCCCTGATGCACTAGGCCTCAGGGTGGCGTAGTCAGGCTACTGTGATTGGCCCCTTGGCCCTTCCTATGTACCACCCTGTTACATTCGGTAACCGCTATGCTACATGAGTACTGTAAAGAGAAATAAAAGTTACATTAGCAGATCGTGCAGTACATTGGTGATATTGCGTGCTGTTGGCTGTAATACTGTAGCATAACTTATATGTCATGATTAAATAAATAGTTTTGGTCTCCTGGTGTCATATTTTTGTATCCTTTACCCATTCAGCAACAATGTAGCCTACAGTAGCCTACTGCTAGGCACTGGTGTGAACGGTCTTTCAAATAATGGATTAACTGTTCGAGATATACTATTTGAATATTGATATCTCTACTCGTTTATTCTAAAACTCACAGTCATGGAAGTTGTGCTACCATAGTGCCATTGTATAGCGTAGCATAGCATAGCATAGAAGTTACGCTATCATCGTAGAAGTTCTGCTAACGTTATCTACCACATCCTGTTAATCCTGCCATCACAATAAACAGTGGACAAGTTATTTTTTGCTCTTCTTTGTTCTGTTAATGTTATGCATGAGAATTGAAACAACACAATGCAAAGAAATTAATAGTATAGGCCTAAATACTACTAAATTATTTGTATGCAAACCCCTATCATGTAAGCCTTCAGGCCATCCCCACTGTATTAGGAAGGGTCGTAAATAAAACTGATTGCCTGTAGATGATGGGGGAAGTAAACTGTGGCATTAAGGGACAAAATAAAGTTGGGGGTAATAAACTCTCTCTCTCTCTTTCATTCAAAGACACTGTCCACTGCCACAATATAGGAGATCAGACAAAACTATGGTGGTGCATACCTTAAAATGACATAGTTGCCATCTATGAATAGTTGTTTTCATTAGAATAGCATGGCAGAGCATCACAACTACAAACAATCTAGAGATGAGATGAGAAGTTATTTTTAGCTGTAATGGGCAGATGAGATTTTTTTAAAAACTTGGTTTATTGACTTCCATCAACTACATTTTACCGATAGTTATTACAGCAGCCTGTTAGTGTTTTTGTTGGAGTGCAGAGCATGTGTGATAGATCAAATCTGCTGTTGAATCTCTGTTGTGGTGTTAACACCAAGCAATTTTGTGATTTGTCTTTACAACAGAGTGACTAATTCAGTTCCATTTTGACAATACACTGACAGTCATTACGTTTCACAGCTGAGTGTACTGCAAACATGTTTTTGAGCAGATTTTTCTTTCATATGAGAGAAAGGATGATGAGCCTTCATTTCCCGGCCTCACCCTGAGGACACCATGTGGAAGCCCTGTGTACAATCCCAAATCAGAGGAAGTTGGGACGTTGTGTAAAATGCAAATAACAACAGAAAGTGATAATATACAAGTCTTGTAAACCCATATTTAGCAGACATAGATAGACAATATCAAATGTTGAAAATTAAAATTTGGACTAATTCATGGAAAATATTAGCCTAGAAATCTAGACGTACTGTATGTAGACGAATGTAATTTGCAGCCAGGGTAGTCTAGCAACTCTCAGTTGGCTTGCGCGCTAGAAAAAACAAAATTCGGTCAGGCCAATCACATTGTGTATAGAGTCGGTGGATGGGCTTAACATAATGGCGGCTGAGTTCCGACGGTTCCGTGTGTATTCTCTGCTACTTCTAGAACAAAGAAGATGGATGCTGTGGCTGGCGAACAGCGGTCTTTTTTTAAGTTGCAAAAGTTCAACTAGCCAACTAGCTCCGCTGGTGGGAAAACGCATGGGACTCATGAATTGTATCACTATCCTATTGCATGCAGAGGGAATCTGGCTCGTCAGGCTAGGAAAATATATGTTCAATTTGACTTTGATGCCAGCAACATGTTTCAAAAAAAGTTGGGACAGGGAATGTTAAACACTGTGCTGATTCACCCCTTCATTATGACCGCCGCTAGCGCAGCTAGCATAGCAGCCATAGGTTTAGTCAGAGTTTTTTTTCTTCTGTTTTTTTTTATTTTTTTCCTTCAGTAATTTTGTGTCAACGATTCTCAGGACACTGAAAGACAGGGCTGCACGAAACTTGGTGGGCATGTAGCCCCACAAGGATGACACAGAACCCCCCCCCCCCCCACCCCTCCCCACCACCGGACTGGAACCCCCGAACGGAGGGTAGGGCAGACACAGTTTTCTGTGAATATCTCAACCGTAGGGCCTAGGAGGACCACTTTTTTTTTGTATGTTGATCCCAACAGGGCATGTCAAGCCATCCCATAACCACTCATTTGATGTATAGCGCCACCTAAAAGCAAAAATGAGGTGTTGTAATCGCAGGTATCTTTGGCTGACATGTTCAAAACTGCACAAAATTTGAAGTATATAGGATCATTATGGCACCCTCTGAATGCATGGCAAGTTTCCTTGACACACACACACACACACACACACACACACACACACACACACACACACACACACAAACACACACACCCTACTACTCCCACACACACACTCACAAGCGAACACACACACAGAAAGAAGTACACAAAAGCAAACGCACACATGCACACAGTCATTTACATACACAAAAGTTGCAAGAGTAGGAGATGGAGTAGGAGATGGAGACAAATTAATTTTCATGGAGAAAATGTCCAGGACTGAGCGACGGTCATATTTTGTACCGCTTTGCGGTATATCTAGTTTAACAACATTCTGTGTTTAGGAACTGAGGAGACCAGTTGCTAGAGTTTTGAGAATTAAATGTTGTCCCATTCCTGCCCAATATAGGATTGCAGTTGCTCAACAGTATGGGGTATTCTTAATCATGTTTTGAGCACCTAATTTGACCTAATTTGACAGGTCTGGACTGCAGACAGGCCATTTTAGCACCTCAAACTGAGTACTAAAATAAGTTGGATAGGTTGAAATTTTTTGATTGGTCTAACCACAAGACCTTTTTCCATGTTACCTCAGTCCATTTTCTGTATCATGTCTAAATACAATTTTGGCTGTTGCATGGTAAAGTTTACACTAGCATTTCTGAATTGAGTATCAAACTGTGCACATAGACAATGGTTATCAGAAGCTTTCCTGAGCCCATACAATGATTTTCTTTACAGAAACGGGTCTGGTTTTGATGCAATGCTATCTGAGGTCCAAAAGACCATGGCCATCCAATATTGTTTTTCAGCTCTATCCCTTGTTTGCAAAGATTTCTCTGGATTCTCTGAATATTTTAATTATATTATGTACTGTAGATCAGTGTTTTTCAACCAGGGTGTGTGTGCCGTGAGAGCTCATCTGGTGTGCCGCAGAAAATTACTCACTGGTCCAGAAAAGCAACTGTTGAATTTATAACCACATGCTCTCATTGATTGTATGATTGCATTATTTGTGGTATGCAGGCATTGTACAACAGGGGCCCCATATCCAGTATTCACAGAATCATCACATATCCAGTTCATAACAACAATTAAATTAGATATAGTCACCTACAAATGAAACAGAGGGCGCTTGTTTTATTGAGCAGGTCTTGCATAGAAGCCATAAGGCCATATCTGTGTATTATTTGAAATTTTAGGCTATGGTGTGTTTATTTTTTCTTCACACAGGATGTTAGTGTGCCGTGGGACATTTTAAGTGTCAAAAGTGTGCCGTGGCACAAAAAAGGTTGAAAAACACTGCCGTAGATGATGAACTCCCCAAATACTTCACAATTTCATGTTACTAAGCATTAAAATTACATTGTTTCATCATTTGTTGACACAGGTTTACACAGAGTGATGAATACCTCTACATCTTTACTTCTAAGAGACCCTACCTCTCTGGGATGCTCTTTTTCATTCCCAATCGTGTTGCCAGTTACCCTAATTAGTTATGAAACATTCCTCCTTTTGTTTTTTTTACCCTCCCCCCCGGGTAACACTCCATAATAAGGTGCCATAATAAATAGCAAACTAGTAATTACCTAACCCTTTGTTAATATTTGTTAATTGTTACTAAAATATATATTTGGCACAAGTTACTTAATAGTTTTTTCATTGTTAATAAAATATTAGTTGTTTGCATACAATTTGTATGTTAATGTTTTAACAAATATATTAACTAATATTGTATTAATATTTGTTAATAGTTAACTAAATGTCTTTTTGACACTAATTAACAGTTATTTCTTAGGCAGACTGTGAGACATAAGCTACTGTGTCAACATTGTTCATGTCATTAGCTGTGTCTGTCTGTGTATATTACTAATCTGTGTAGATATAATATTATAATCTGTCTGTGTATATTACTATATTACTAATATATTAATTAAGCTTAACCAACTTTATTATAAGGGGCCTCACACTGATAGCTATATATTACTAATATATTAATTAAGCTTAACCAACTTTATTGTAAGGGTCCTATGAGGAGTGGTTCATAATGGGATAGGCAGAAGCACAGTTTAATAACAATTAGTTAAATAATAATATGTCATTAACTTTTCTATTAACATATAGTTTGTAAATAAACATTTAACATTTAAATGATGTAAGAAATAACTGTTTATTAGTGCCAAAAAGACATTTAGTTAACTATTAACACATATTAATACAATATTAGTTAATATATTTGTTAAAACATTAACATACAGATTTTATGCAAACAACTAATATTTAATTAATGATGAAAAAGCTATTAACATAGATATTTTAGGAACAATTAACAAATATTTATGTCACTGTGCTGATTCATCCCTTCATTATGACCACCGCTAGCACAGCTAGCATAGCAGTCATATAGTTTTTTTCATATTATTTCATATTGTTTCATATTGTTCAATGTCAGAGAAGCCACAGTGTTCAAAGAGAAAAAACTACCAGAGCAAAGAACTATTCCTCGACTACATTGTCAAAATTGTTAATACTGTCAAGAAAAGGGCCTCAAATTTTGTTTTTCTGATCCTCTGAGACTATACTTCATTTTCTCTAGTGAAAGACAAGATAGTGTATCTTTAACCCACTTACTGTGTTGGGTGGGTGGAGCAGCCCCATTTCAATAAGGTAGAACAGAATGCAAGAAGGGAGTTGAAGACATTATGATACAGGCAGCTGAAGCTCCTCTTGGGTAACCCCAAACAATGCAGGAGAAAATCTGGTTCAAGCCTATGTTTTAGATTCCAGAGAGGGTCTCACAAAAATACTCTAGTGTGGGGGAAGCATGTATGCTTTTGCATTTATTACAATATTTGGATATATGTGTAATTTATAAAGTTTGACTTTAGACAGTTGGACACGATGTGCTACCTTAAACTGAATTAGGGAGTGGCATTCATTCATAGTAGATCAATGCACTTGTTTAAAGGGTAGACTCCCACTCTTTGTCTGAGAAGCATAACCTGAAGTCCCAGGATGTCCAGATGATGGGGAATTCAGACCTGACATTAAATTATATGATCTTGAAGCAGACCCAACAATAGGTTTTTCTATGAAATACATAC
>NC_055963.1:29624633-29632133 GCF_018492685.1 Alosa sapidissima
GCATGTGACTGTAAAGGATAATTACACATACATTTCCACTTTAGGGAACATTTTATGGTGTTTTCCTGTATGCTTTTTAGCCTGCGTGTGAGTATATTATGTCATAGAATTCACCTTCACACTCTCTGTTGTTCTGGTTCTCTCTAGGAGATATTATGCTCTAACACAGACACTCACACACACACATACACACACACACACACACACACACACAAACACACACTCACACACACACACACTATACTCAGTATGAAACCCAAAAAGACAAGCACCACCATCTCCCAGCATGCCTCAGTGAGCTGAACTCCTCAGAGACACATGCCATGTGATGCACATTCTGTTTTACCACCTCTGCCTGCTCGATGTTCTTTCAAGCTGTGTGACACTCACTCTCTCTCTCTCACACATACACACACCACACGCACGCGCAGAAGCACGCACACACACACACACACACACACACACACACACACACACACACACACACACACACACACACACACACACACACACTTATAAATAGCCTGTTTCAGTTCCACAACGCAGAGCAAATCTGCCAGCGAAGCAGTTTTCAGCCGGGTGGTGGAGGGGGGACTAAAGATGACGTTACTCCAAAAGGGGTAAAGTTACGCAAGTGTGTGTCTGAAAACTGCCCCTTCCTTCCTGGAAGAACGTGTTTGTTTGAGGCAGCATGCAGGAGCCAGCAGGCAGAGACCCAGCCCCAGGCCCAGGCCAAGCCCCAGTAAGCAGGGCCCAGCAGGCAGAGACCCAGCCCCGGCCTCAGGCCCTGCCCTGCCCTCACCTCCGGCCCTGTGGCACTAAGGCAAATGAAATAAATCTCAAGCTGGCCACAGGAAAATATGTACATGTATAGGTGGCTTTTACTGTAATTACCATGGGTGCACACATATTATAGATACACACACACATACACACACACTCATTCACACATACAGTACAGCACCTGCACACCCACACATACAGTACAGCACCTGCACCCCTCCTACACACAAACTCATTCACTGATTCTCTTTCTCTCGCTCTTTCTTTCTTTCTTTCTTTCTTTCTTTCACTCTCTCTCTCTCTCTCAGCGTGCAGTGACTCAGGGGGCTTCTAGCCCATATGCCGTGTCATGGCACATCCAAGGATGTACGGATATACTTGTGCTCTCCAGGGGGTCAGATGTGCTCAGCTATCCAACACGTGATCAGCCCTGATCTGAACACACACACACACACACACACACACACACACATAATGCATGTGATGCATCTGAAGCTGTGACTGCACAGATGATTCTATTGCATGCGTGTGTGTGTGTGTGTGTGTGTTTGTGTGTGTGTGCGCTTGTCCTCGTGCTTGTGCGTGTGTGGTTGGAATCTTACAGTTCATGACTATGAATTGAAGCGTGCGTTTTATCTCTTGCCTGTGTGAACTGCACAGTGTCACATTGACTTAAGCATGCCAGCATGCTTGCTGTGATCTAACAACACACACATCTGATGTCATGTTTGAATAGATTTCATGTGCTAACCCCTCCATGCCTAGTCAGCGGCAGCATCACACAACCCAGTAATGGAATAATGGACTATTGTGTGAGTACGTTGCCCGTGATCTCACTGGAGACTCATCAGTATCACCATTCAGATGAACACAGCAAGTAGAACACAGTCATGAGATCCGACTAAGGCAGATAAAGCGTGAATATGCTAACTGTCTCATTACACCTATCATCTCACTTTATGAGTCATTCCCAGAAATCCTAATACTACCACCGCAGTTTCAGCCAAAGTCTCTGTTTCAGCTTGCCTGGCAAGATGTTGATGCTGCACTGGATATCATATTGACATTTATAAGGGGCATTTATATATGCCTATGGTGAAATTTAGTAATAAGAATGTTTGTAAAGTACTGATATTAACTCATAAAAGATGCCGTATGCATTCTTTTACAAAGAACAGAGATGGCATGAGGTCTATCATCATGCCAAAATGATATTCCACAAGTTTCTCTCCCCGTTGCTCATTTGGGTTTTGTGTCTGAATCACTGAAAGATGTCTACTCATCCATCAGTGCTCCTCTATTTATCCTCTTCTCTGAATAGATGATGGACACTTGAAGGACATTCTATCCTTTCAGACTCAAACCTTCATGAATGCACAGGTAGACAGACAGATCAGTAAGCATGCACACACACACACACACACACACACACACACACACACACACACACACACAGCCTCACAGACACCACACACACACACACACACACACTGCAGGGTCTGTTGGTGTTGTATTTGAAGTGGTGATACACAGCCTTAGAAATCAGTTGAAAAAAGCAGGCTGTCCCATCTGTGCCTCTTGCGATGCGAGCCGACGCGCCGGTAGCCCAGCTCAATACGTCTGGAAATGCCTGTAGACACACACACACACACACACACACACACACACACACACAGGTCAATGACGTGACATGCAGACTTCTGTGTCCAGTCCAGTCCAGTACTTTGGTTTAAAATAATTTTAAATGATTCATAACAAGCATCATTTTATTTCATAAAACCTGTATTTGAAGATATTTTCTGTTTATCATAAAAAGTATACTATATATTTTATGTCAAGCCCTCAAAATGTCAGGTGGCGCAACTTTCCGATCAAATTAACACTATGTGAAAAGTACCGGGATTAAGTATATAATTTACAACCTAAGGAAATTAAAAATAAATATGGGGGCATACTTTTATTATTTTATTTTATTTACTAGTTTACTTAGTCTTAAATTGTTTGGAAAATTTAAAAAAACTTTTGTCCGGACATTTGCATCTGAAATGTCAGGGCGGTGCAACTGAATTCATAGAATGTTTATTTTGAATTGAAGAGAGAAAACAGTAAACAAGATATTGCCTCATCAAAAGGTTCCCAAGTGACCTTTATAGATGAGTGAAAAGTTTGTAAATCTCTCAAATATTGATTAAAAAATAGCTACTTTCTCTTTGTAGTTGGACTTGTACAGTTTATATGTCAAACTAAGTTTTACATTATTTTAATATAAATCTCTTGTATTAGAAAATTTAATGGATGAACTTGCTAGCAAAGTCAAAGGGTTATATAGGTGTCCAAGAAGATGCCTGTATAATTTGAAATTAGTAGCAAAAGTCAGGTGGCGCAACTGCATTGTCATGTGGTGCAACCAGGTGAAATACTAATTTAAACCAGGAAATAGTAGATTAAAGTGAAGAAGTGGTTGAAAAATGTGTTGTACCTAATTATTATGACCTCCTCTAGCGTAGCTAGCATAGCGGTCATATAGGGAATCCCCCCCCCATCTACTTCCTGAATGATTCCCGGGACACCAAAACAACGGTGCACATGAAACTTGGTGGGTATGTAGCCCCACTAGACTTTTACGGAAAAATTCAGTTTGGTCCCTGGGGGCCACTCCCCCCGCGCTGGGCCCCCAGAAACCTAGAAAATTGAGTTTTTACAAAATAACTACCCGAACCGTGACACCGACAAAGGATTTTTATGGTATGTTGGTCTCAAGGGCCCACATCAACTTAGCCCATAACCAGTCATTTGTGATTTGCACACCCCCCCACCCTAGTGGTAGAGAATGATACTGTCTCACACACAGTCTTTCTCGCAAACAAACACACACACACACATCATAAACACATACGTGCACACACACATGCATGCATACACACACATGCACGCATGCACACACACTCACAGACACACACGCATGCATACACACACACATCCACATGCACAGACATGCACACACACGCTCGTATGCATGCACACATACACACACACAGACACATACGCAACATACACACACACAGGCACGCACATACTATCAGTATCTGCAATTATAACGGCCGATAAATAGTTACAAATTCAGTAAAGGAAAACCGAATATTGATTCTTCATTTAGGCTGCATTTTCGAGTATTGGTGTTACGTAGTTTGTCCACCAGATGGCACAGCGTCTTGCTGCAATACACACATGCGTTACTAGACTTGAAGTTACTCACTTACTTTCTACAAGGACACATAAGAGTAGCTTACGGCAGATAATCTCTAATAAGGGTAGGATGATTTTCACATGAAATGTAATTCCCATTTCTTCTTCAAGCCGAAATAATGCAGGTACGTTAATCTTACACCAGCTTAATGTTATATCCATAGGTAAAATAATGTTACCATTAGCGTTGGTTTAGTGATGGAGGCTATCTCAAGTGACCTAGAGGGCTGAACTGTGGTCAAGAGATACTTGTTATCCAGCAGAAATATAAAACAGTATTCTAGCCTCTGTACCTCTGTACCAGTACTTCCCACAGCTATTCTGATTGTTCCCTAAGACACTACAAGGTCTCAGCTTCCTAAAGCGACCAAGCATTTGATGGTAGGCCAAACTAGGTGGGAACGGTGGCCTCTGAAGTAGGCACAGTGCAATTTCGAGGGGGGAAAAGCCTAAAAATGCCCATCCCATATGAAGTTAAAAGTAAAGTTGGATGTTGGAAAACCAACAAAGCTATATTTGTCAATGACCCACACACACACAGACACAGCACCGAGATGAATGAGTGGGAGTAGAGGGCACCTAGTACAACATGATGAGACGATATCGCTGGACTCCACACACCACTCTGAAAAGCCACTGGTGATTTTAGGCTGATGATTATATTCCTCTTGTCTCTCTCTTACTCCTGCTGTTCTCCCCTCCATGCAATATAAACATAAACCATAAGAACGTGAAGAGCAGCTTCGCATAGTCTGTTTATACACATACATGTACACTCACTAAGAATAGACATAGCCTATCTTTACCCCATCTTGTTCAAAGCAATGTGTGTGTGATATCATTTGGTGGGCCATTAGTTTCTTCTGTGTGAATACCTCAGTGGGTTACCCTTGAGAGAACCAGAGAACCACACAGTGGTTAATTGCCATGTGTATCATAATTACTGCAAAGCTATACAACAGCATGTTCGACAGAATGTTTCTTAAGGCACTCAAAGACACTAAATAAAGATATTATCAAGAGTTTGTACCCTTTTTCCTCTCAATATGTTGTTTTTGTCACAGAGAAATTGAAAACACAGCATTACTGAATTAAGGTAGCAAATGGTAAACAACAGAACGACACATCTTCTATTTCATGAGCGTGTGGTTGCAGTAAGAACACCTCTGAGTGAGAGAGGAAAGATGTTGAGATTATCTTTGGTCAAAAGCTCTTTGTAGTGCTGAAAAGACGAGCATTGTTGAGCACATGCAGTGCTGCCACGATAAGTAATGAGACCATAAGGCAAGTGTGTACACAGAGGTTTGCTGTAACCTGAGGACAGGAGAAGAGGAAGGTGGAGGAGAAATGAGACAACAACCCAACTCAAGACAAAAGGGAACCAAACGAGGAATGAGAGACACTTCTGTGTTTCGGTACACTTTGTCTTAGAAAGTATATATGTGTGTGTGAATACTTATGGGTTATTGTACATGTGTTTGCATATGAGGCTATGTGTGTGGGTATGTATGTGGTGTGTGTGTGTGTGTGTGTGTGTGTGCTAAATATTTCTGTGTGCCTCTGAGTGGTTGTATGTGTGTGTGTGTGTGTGTGTGTGTGTGCGTTTGCATGTGTTGTGGGAGCAATCTTACACAGGAGAATATCAAGGTCAGTGCTCTGTCAAAGCGATACTCCTGCAGTCCTGCGTGAGTGCATTTCTCTTTGACTCACCAGGATGTGCTACCATAGAGTAGAAAAACAAAGAGACAAAACAGAGGCAGAGAAGGGCATTCTACACACACACACACACACACACACACACACACACACGCACGCACACACGCGTGCACACACACACACACGCACAAACACACACATACACACACAATCAAACATGTGTGCAAACAAACACAAACACACATTCACGTAGTCTACTGTATAATATTCCTTGAAAAGCTACCAGCTAGATTGCTTTGCAGCAAAAGAATGCTAGATGATAAAAACCACTGTGAGAAAAAAGGCACATATGCTATAGACGTGAGACTAAAAAAAGAGAGTCTGAGTGATGTCTGAGAGATCTCTCAAGGATGCCTTGCATAGTGTTCGACAGAGTGTAGAGACGAGAGTGTGTCTCAGCGCTGTGAAATGTGTGACTTTTGCTGAGGCCCCCAACACCAACTTCATGTGTCTATCACCATTCACATCTCTTTCAGTCAGGCAAAGCTCAGACGACTTAGTAGAAGTGTCTATTCCTGGCAGTCATCACCACATCATGTGCTCTGTTATGTGAGAGTGTATCTGTGCCTTTGTGTATTTGTGTGAATGTGTGTATGTGTGTGTGTGTGTGTGTGTGTGTGTGTGTGTGTGTTTGGGCGCGCGTGTGTTTGTGTTACTACAGAGATGACTCAGAGCACTACTCTGCAGATATTTGACAGTTTCAGTCAGGAAGCCAGCACAGATAAAAACGTCATACTGAGACACACACACACACACAACCACCCACACTCTCTCACACACACAAAAGTGTGAGTACACACATATACTTACACATACATTGACACATTCACATCATGCACACTCCCTAAACACAGAGAATAGAGAAATGATGATGTGACATTCTGTCATCACTAGATGGCAACACTGAGAATCACATCCCACTGCTGCTCTATGTAACAAGTAGCCCTGAGCAAACATTCAGATTTGAAGACACCAAAGCCATTGCCAAGAAATACGTATAGACAAATATTTATATTTGTTAATATATAGTTTTGTCAATTGCTTGAACAAAAACACACATGCATAGACCGAAGGAACAAAACTTGAAGCTTTGAAAAAAGTTGAAAGTGCCGAAGTTTTGAAAAAAGTGTTCAAGCAATGGGCAAAAACTATAAATACACCATCAAATGTGGAAACTAGGGTAAATGGAACATTTCTCACCTCTCTCTGACTCATACCATCGGAGTGCCTTACTGCTTCTTGTTCGACCTTTAAAACACAATCTTTAACTTTTATCTTTAAACTAACTTTAATCACTAATGACTGAAGCCATTTCTTATCTTGTAAAAAGAAAGAACATTTAGATACTCAATTACCCTTCCATTTGGTTTACAGTTTTTTATTGTTTACACACGTTTTCAAAACTGTGTCTATTTTTCAAAACTCCACACACAAAACCCACAATTCCTCACACAAAATGCAAAATGCCTCAAATCTCCAGCAAAATGACACACTACATTCAAAATGTCAAAAACACATGTTTAAATCAAACATTCGCCTCACATTACAAACACTTTTGTCATAATATGACATTTTGGATACATCATATACACACTGTTGCTCAAAACCTAACGCTCTTCTGTCTTATATAGGCTTTATGTATTTCCATACAAGAGTGAAAGTTACGCTACAGAGAAAAGTTGAAATACACAGAATTATTGAAACCAAAAATAGTGATTTTTCGTAAATAATTTGCTGTTGCAAATACAGTATTTT
>NC_055963.1:29637133-29912133 GCF_018492685.1 Alosa sapidissima
GAGTCAGCATTATTCTGCTTGATAGAAAAAAAAACATGACACTTTAACCTCCTCAGCTTGTTAAGTAAAACTAGACACACAGATTGTTCACTTGGGTAAAAAAAAACAATTCACTGTGCAGAGTGAACAATAGAGCTAAAACATGTGGTGTTCCAAGGGCTTCTCAGTAATTGTCTGTGTGGTTGGAGCCATAATTAACTCTCATTAGCACTGTCTTGCATGTGTCTGGCTCTCTCCTGGCATCTGCTTTCCTCTACACGAGGGTTAAAAGAAACAGACTGTTCGTATATAGACCTTTAGCAGTGGAGTGCAGCAGTGGGTTTATTCCAGCACTCTCACTCCTTTAATTAAGAGGATGACAGTTAGCACTGCGGTGGCGATGCACTCACGCAGACCTGCTCTCAAATCAGAGTAGTTTGATTTCCTTTCCAGTCGGCAGCTCAGACTCGGAGCTCAGAGCTGATCTGGGGTCAGTGAGAAAGTGTCAGTCTGTCTGGGTTGTACAAACAAACCCTTCCTGTCTCTGTGGTTTTGTCAGTCTTGAACACTGGTTTCCATTTAGCCAGCCACTCTGCCTGATAGCCTACACACACACACTGTGTTTTGCTAGGCTGAGTGTACGCATGGGCAAAGCCACATGGCCCTGCACTAGCTGCGGCTGTAGTGTTTTCTTATATAAGTAATCTGGTCACATGCCCTCCATGTGGAGAGACAGAGAGTCACAGAGAGGATCAGAGATGGGGCTGGAGTTGAGGGGAGTAAATATAGTCTGAAGGTGTTGACAAACAACACGGTTACGTAGCCAGGCAATCACAGCCAAACAGGTTGGCACACACAGCTGTAGAAAAGGCTGTGATGATCAACACAGTGTTTGTCAACTGAGACAAAGTAACATTTTCAGGCTCCATCCTCCTTTGCAAAACACACCCATCCTCTTAGCTCTTAGCCAGCAGTTAAAACTCTATGTGCAAAAACGATGTACCGTTTCAGTGTTCTTTTGATTGTCCCCAGGCAATGAAGGAGAACTATGTGTGTCTTTGGCTGTTGTTGGGTTTGTGACTCCTCTGAGCCAGTTATTTTCTGACTGTTGTTGTGCCTGTGTGCAGTGTGGCGAAACATATTAGGACACATCAGGACACAAATTGTCAGAGACAATTTATTCAACTCATAATTTCTGCACGCTGCATGGATTTCGCTCAGGGTGGAAATAGCTCTGTACTCTGACACAGAGTGGGTGTAAGACAAACGAGGGCTTAAGATATTACTTATGTAACCAGTGGATATTAAAGCCTGTATCCATCAGCTGTAAGGTCAAAGTGAATTGCTTTAAAACAAATCTGCAGTTTTTTATAACGTACATTGTTTGTATAATACATCAGGGTTATACACAATTTTAAAAAAGGAAAACAGACAGAGTCTCAGCATACAGATGAATTTATTATTAATAATTTAGATGTTGACATTACCATAAGTCCATCTTGACCTTGGGTGATAGTGGTTAGACACCAAGGGATTCAGTCTACAGAAAAATGTCCTCTTTATAATTAGCGTGATAACCATTGTGGTGGTCTGTATTGCAGCTTAAGGTCTGCTGGACATGCCTTTGACCAAATCACAGCCAAAAGAGGCTGTGGCCCTGCTGAGAGGGTAGGACTGCTCTCACTCCACCTTTAAATGGGAGGTGATCTCATTTACTGGGCTATGACCTCAGTCCCCTGAGGAGATGGAGAGATGGTGAGAAATAGAGAGGCAGAGTGAAAGATAGACAGATAGAGGTGAAAGGGTTCAGAGTCGGAAAATTGAGAAAATGACACTGGCATAGACCTCTGTAAGGTGCTTTGTTGTCTGCTGTAGCCCCAGCAGTGACTACAATAAGGGTGGAGGTGATTTGAAGGATTGCACAGGATACCGATATCTATTGTCATGGGAGCTTCTGGGGCTCACTCGGTCATGGTGAACTGTCTGTATGAATGTTTGTGAAATCAGTAGAGGTAGGCGGAGAGAATGGGACACCTAGAGCTTAATGAAATCTCTGACCTGACACAGTTACTCACACGCCCACTCAGAGGGAAAGAGACAGACAGACACACACACACACACAAACACACGCACGCACGCACACACACACACACACACACACACACACACACACACACACACACACACAGAGAGAGAAAGAGGGACAGAGACACAAAAAAGTGAGAGAGGGAGAAAGAGAGACATACATACAGACCTACACAGCAGAGTTTACAAAAAGGATTTGACAGCATTCTCTTAAAAAGAGAAGGCCATTTATTTTCCCCTTAGGATGAAAGGACATTATGTTGATCTGTTTTTTATGGTGACCATAACACTTCATCTCCACACAGACACGCTGATGCGTCAGCTTGCTCTTCACGCCCCAGCGCAGTGCATGCGTCCGTTGGCCATAAGTCACACATGCTGCAGCAAACACACGTGCCCGAGAAGGAGACAGAGAGGGAGAATGTGAGGGAACGAAGAGAAACAGACGCAAAGCCTAAGGCTAAAGGCCATAATCCTGCAACCTAGCGAAAGTGAAGTGAAATCCATCAGAATCCATCAAATTTTATCCATCACAGTCATCAATACAAAGAGAGACTTTTCTTATCGTTGGTCAGTGGTGGTCAGCTTGAATTTCCCCTTGGGGATCAATAAAGTATCAAAGTATCTATCTATCTATCTATCAGTGTGGATGCTTTTATCGGTTATAGTTATCGTTCCTGGTGTGAATGGCCCTTAAGACTGGAAGAATACTAGATGAATGTATCTGCCAGATTTCACTGGCCACTTTATGAACACACACTGAGAAATGCTCCAACTCCTGTCACCATGTGCTGCCTTCTTTCATTAATCCCTGAATAAAGGCAGTCAGGGTGCGAAGAGAATCAGCGAACAATGAAGAGGAAGACGAGGATGAGAGGAAATGATTTCAGGGCTGGCAAGTTGATGAGTTGTTACTGTTTGATGTCCTCCATCAGTTGTGCTATCCCGGTGTTGTTTGACTTAATCTTTTTTTAGCTCTGTACATTCAATATCTCTACGCATTTTAGCGCAATATAAATTCAATTCGGGGAGGTGCAATCTTTCAGCAAGCCATTACGGCCAAGCACTGAGGTCATCCGTCACTGTTTTGGACACGCCAGGCTTTTATAGTGGATTATTCCTCTGCATTGCTCAGAGAACCAGGGTAGTTGAAATATGACTCAGGTAGTAATGCATGCCCGCTTGTAATAAATTCACAAGGGAAATCACGATAGAGCAGATATTACTAAATGTCTTAGCCCTCCAACTTGACCTGATGCAATGAAACAGCTCAGTAGCTCCAATCTGAAGAGTGAACAGATTCCCAGATCCCACAGGTTCTTACCATTCATCTTTCTGTCACTGTCACTCAGTCAAATCATGTTAGACTAAACTAGAGCGCACCTCCCTCTCGGTGATGTTCTGGTAGTAGACATGTTTATAATAGTGTGTAGGTGGGTGACAGGCCTGAGGGGAGACATTTTGAAATGACAACTGAACTATTGTTATTCTGAGTTGAAATATACTGACAATGACCTGTCATGTTATACAGAAGAATTAAGTCAAATATGCAGTAAATGTTTACACAATGTACATATTTATTTGCTAAAACATAGTGTTCACTGTACTTGTTAACAGCTTTAAGCATCAGAGAACTGAGTGGTAAAGGGGTGTACATCTCCCTGGTGCTTGTTGTAAGCTGCCTTAAAGATTACACCATAAATCCACTCACTAGAAAACAGAATGTCACCCAGGACAAGGTTGTCCAGTGGAATAGCATTACATCTGACAGATACAGTATTGACCACGTCAGTCAACCTGAAGGATGGTTTCTGGAAAGATCTTCTAAAAAGGATGACACACTCGGCCATTAAACCAATAACCCAACAATCGCTTAGGGAGAGACCACATTTAAAGAGTAATATTCATTTCAGCCAAGGTCTGTGTCATACGAGGTGTGGCGACTAAATAAAGAAACTGTTATTACAGGTATAATGAGTTATACAAGTTTATGACACGGCTCTTCATAATGCTGCAGAACGCTCCATTCACTTGAATGGGCCTTCCCAACGTTTGGAGGTCTGATATGTCCCGACAGGGCGAACCTGCTTTAATGACCGGCGTTCCATACATTATCCTGTTTATTATTCGGCTATTTGCTAAAACGAAAAAATAAACTTCACTTGATATGTATGTTTACATTTATTTGTCTGATTATTTACTGTAATTGCCACACCTTGTAAATAGTACATTTGGTACACTTTGCAATAACATACTAACAAAATATATTCTGTTATTTAGTAGCATGATGTTGGAGAACTTATTAATGTATTTTATGAGTTCCAAACATATGTATGTGTAGATGAGGCAGTAAGGATATAAAATGTTCATGTATGTTTCTTCTGCTGTAATCAAAGAAGAATTATAATGCAGTCGTACCACCTGCCAGAGACGTTCAAACCCTTTCTGCAAATCAAATTAATCACACATTGCAAAGACAACGCACAGCAGAACAGCCTACATTGTATAACATTGCATTGTATGACACTCTCCAGCAGTTGTGTCACACAAGCACAAACACACATACACATACACATGCACACCTACACACAGACACACGCAATACTCTCCTTCGCAGTCTGTCCAATAAAGCCCTGTGTTGTATTGCGGTGGTCCTGTAATAGCCAATCCTGGTACAGAGAGAGATCAGTGGCCGATTATATAAGGCATCTATGTCTGTGAGGTAATTATGGCAGGCTGTGGCCATGTCTAAGGCAGGCCCCATGGCCTGTGCACTCTCCCCTGAGGTCAGGAAGCCATTGACTCTGAGCCCATCAGATCTGCCCGCCGTAAGCTCCTTACGTGGTCTTAACTCCTACGGCATTCCCGCGCTGCTCTGTGCTGGCATCTCGCACACAAACACCACACATGCAGCTAGGACTCGGCAGCCAATGAGGCCGCTAAAGCCCACTGACTTATATTTGTGTCATAGGCACACACACACACGTTACAGACTGGAGGACCCTGGGTGAAGTAATAGCGAGAGATATGGATCTAGCACCAATCGTAATGTACCAAATTGGGTTTTTGAAAGATCAAGGGTAAGGTCTAACAATACCAGAGTCGATTTTGTGGACCTGGCTTAAAGTAGAAGTGTTATATCAAGACTGTACTGTAAATAACTAGATGTACCGCATAGCGGTACAAAATATGACCGCAGCTCAATCCTGTACATCCGTTCCGCGAACATAAATTACACTAATCAATTTGTATCCATCTTCTACTCCATCCCCCACTCTTGAAACTTTTGTGTATGCTTGTTTGGCATGCCTGTGAGTGTGTGTGCGGGCCGCACAGCAAGTAGCCTACTGGCGCTGCGAAGGTGAATAGATTTGTAGCACTAGCCAAAAAATTTGTAGCATTGTTATAAAACCTCTAAAATCTCTAAACAATCACAAGTAGGGCAGTTCATCACAGTTCATCCATTGCAACTGGACTGATGAAAGGTCATGTACACCTGTAGGCTACATTGTATTTGTGGAAAGCAGAAGGTATCAGTTTTACATTTATTTATTTATTTACAAACAAAACAATCCCTGTCATTTCCATGCAGTTTTCAACAGCTATCAAGAAGAGAGGTCATGCCATGGATTTTTGTTAATGTTTCTTCTTCTACATATGCAAGATTTTAGTCATCTTTAGTTCATATGATATTCAACTTTATTGTCAATGCACAAATTAAATACCTATAGTCTAAAATGAAATCTAACCAGTGGTACAAATAACTGACATGTCCAAAAGGGCCTTCATGAAATGCGTCGCTAGACTGTTCACATTTTAACGGGCCAAGTTGAGAGCTGCGTCCGTTATTGTTCATGGGGAAAATACTGATTTCCACATTGCAACTACTGAATCCATGGTCAGGGACCAGCAGCAATGTCCTCATGGACCACAAGTGGGCCGCGGACCACTGGTTGAAAACACCTGGCTTACAGTATCAAGCAGACTTAAGCTGCCACCTCTTGGCGAAAAGTTGTAATACATTCCACCTCAGCTGCGTGAATCACAGAAAGCGCGAATGAAGTGGCCACTTCTAAATGGGACCTACTGTACAGTAGCTGAAGGTCTGTGGCTAAAGCAGCCATAATGAAGTGTTATCATTGTTTATGTAGCAGGATAGGTCTCCGCCCCTTTTTTCATCTTAATTGCTGACTTAGCTGAAGACCATCTTGCTAATTACCAGGTGGCACCTGCCACCTTATATCTAGGCAGCTGACTGCATGTCTCCCAATTCTCCACCTGTTGTGGAGAACCTACTTTGTGGTAGTGGTGTGGGAGCAGCAGGCTGTTTGGGCTGGTGCTGTCCTGTTGGGTGTTTGAGGAACAATCCTGAGTATGTTTGTCTCGTGGTTCAGCGGTGAGTCATTTGCTCTGATTCGAGCTTCTGCTTAAGGCAGCCTCGTATCCAATTCAGTGTAGAACTGTGGCCGTGCCCCTCCTCCACATGCAGGGGACAACGGTACTTCAGCGAACCCGGAACTGGTGGTTGACCATCTTCAAGCTTGCTGCTCCCACGCCACCTGATGCTGTCGCCCTGTCTTCTACTGCTGCTTATGTTTTATGTTTGTACTGTCTTTGTCCTCGTCTTGAATGTTTGTGAGTGAATGCAACCCCCTCTCTGTGCATACGTGCAGGTTGCGACCTTAAAGCTGACCAGGTGGTTGCGCTCATGCAGCCTGACCTCCAGGAGCTGTTGGGCCAAAGTGGGTGGCAAGCTGATTCCCAGGTGGTGGTTTCCCTTTACTGTCCTTTGTAATTGCTGTGCATCAAGTGTGTGGCGTGTTCACCTGTGTTGTGCTGTGCCTGGATCCTATCCCTTGTTAGCCTCTTGCTAGCCCTGGTGAGCCCACTGCCCTGTTCCCGGCCTATTGGACCTTGTGCAATATCTGTGTGCAACCTGCTTGTATGTGGGTGTATCTTGTATATGATTAGTCTCTTGTGGTTGTATTCCTGTTTGTGTTGTCTTTGTGCAGTCCATAATGGACCTGTTATTGTTATGTGTCAATAACTTGAGAGCCTAACCCTCGTGGTGTAGTCGACTAGCTCCATTCCAACATCTACCTCCGCCCTCCTACATTTGGATACTTCCCACACACACATGCTTTTTAATCGCATAGACTACAACTACCAAGCTGGAATCAAAGCACATCGATTCACCTCTCACACCCTAAACAAGCACTTCAAACAAACAAACAAGCGTCTCAGTCTCACGCATGTAAAGCCATAGGCAAAACTGTAAAGTAACGTTGGTAAATCATCCATCGCACAGAATGATTTTTGTAGCACGTGCAACAGGTACAGTACATACATCTCTCAAAGTGCACTCTAAAACATTTGGTTTAAATGGAGATGTAGCCTAGATCATCACTGGTGCGTTAATAAATCTACATGACGAGTTGACACAAATTATTCACTTTAACGAATTTATGTAGTCTAGTCACGTCGTCTCAGCCCTAGTTACTTGGAACCATGCTCTTACTTAACGAAACACCTTTGAAAATAGTGGATTGTTTGGGAATAACCGTTAGCTCAGATGCTTTTTGAAACTTTTTGTTGTCTTAATGCAACATTTTACACTGAAAGCACTGAAAGGGCCACCAAGGACTGTGAGCGGATCAACAGCATAAAAACCTATTTAGAAAAGCAGAAATGTCCCAGCTTGTTTAGGATGCTTCATAGACAGGTTATCTTTCAGGTAGGCCTATTTTCCAATAGAAAACCATCAGGTTAGCGAGCGCTTTGTGGCTAACTCACTTAGCTCCTGTAGGCTGGTCAGAAAAGAGATGACAGTCGAAAGATACAATTACAGCGTTGATATCAATTTGCTTGGTAATCGCATTTCGTGGTTTTCGCCAATAATCAAATTGGCTCCATCACTCAACCAATGCTAATGGTAGGCCTATTTTACCTAGGTTGTAGGCTATTGATACAATTACATTTCATGTGAAAATCATCCTACCCTTATTAGACGTTCTCTACGGTAAACTACAGTGTTGTCCTTGTAGGAAGCGTCTTGTCTTTCCAACCCACTTTAGATTAACTTCCAACAAAATTACGTCTCACTGCAACGATGCGCCATCTGGTGGACAAACGACTACGTAATGCCGCCAAATGATGAATATTTGGTTTTCCTTTAATCCTACTGAATTTGTAATTATGTATCGGCCGTTCTAATTGCCGATACCGATAGTATGTGCGTGCCTGTGTGTGTGTGTGTGCATGTGTATACGTATGTGTGCACCACCATCTACAGGCCACTGAGTTTAAAGTCACTAAATGTACACATAACTTATTTTTTTAGACCCCCCCCATGGAAGAAATTCTACGAAACTTGGCATACCCCCAGAGAATGTCAGGTTAATCATACACATAACATTTGGTGCAGTTCTGAACATCTTAACTGAAGAGGCGATTAAAGCCGAATGATATTGGGGGGGGGGGGGGACCAGGGGACCAAATTAAATTTTTCCGTAAAAGTCTAGTGGGGCTACATACCCACCAAATTTCATGTGCCCCGGTGTTTCGGTGTCCCGGGTATCGTTGACCAAAAATTCAGGAAGTAGATAAGTAGAAAAAAAAAAAACGTTGACAATCCCTATATGACCGCTTCGCTAGAGGCGGTCATAATAAGACAGGCAGGCAGGCAGACAGACACACAGACAGATACAGTATATGCAGAGACAGATAGAAAGATAGAGAGAGGGAGAGAGAGAAAGTATTTGTCATGCCAGTAAAGCTCACTTGAATTGAAAGAGAGAGATAGAGAGAGAGTGAGAGGGATGGAGGCTAGAGAATGGCAGAGTGATCCTTTGGGTAACTTGGCAAAAGTGGTTGTGACTAGTGGCTGTAAATGGACTGTAAAATATATCCTATTTGTGTGCCTGGTCTTGTATAACTGCATGTCTGAGAGTGAGGGCCTTGTTTGGGCTTGCGTAAGATGGCAAGTGGAGAGGGTACAGAGATGCCTCCAGGAGGAGGAGGCCAGCAGTGCCATTCCTCCCCCCGACCTCCTTCACCTCCTTCAGCCTCACGGCCACCCCTGTCTCACAACGTTTCTATGGGGGAACGGCTAGCTTAGGTTATGTCCACACATAGCCGGGTATTTTTAAGCACAGATAATTCATTTTTGTGGTTGTTTTGGCCTTTCGTCCACAAGAAAAAGGGCAAAGTGGAGATTTTTGAAAACTCAGTTTTGGTGTTTGTGTGTGCAAAAATACATTTTTTTTGCAATATAACAAAAATATTTTTTTTTGATTGTGACATGCCTTTTAACCTTTGTGTGAAATGTTTTAAGAATGTATTTTAAAATACGAGGGAGGAAAAACATCTACTTTTAAAAGTACTCGGCTACATGTGAACACAGCCTTAGAAGCTGTGGGCCAGAGCATGAACATTACTGTGATGACACATGCTACAGTGCTGAAGGGAGCGAAGCCAAACCAAGACAAGCCAAGCCGTCCCTGTACACAAATAAACATGCATCTGAGACAAACATCTTCATAACATGAGGCAGCTTAACTCTCTTCTGTCATGATGACTAATTACTTTATGTACTGTACATTGAAACAAGTTGAGGGTGGTTATGTTACTTAAACAATGCTAACATACATAGCTAAGCTGTCCTAAAAAAAACCTTGATTTCCAAAAGGTGGTATGAAAATACAGTCCAAAACATACACCTACAGTATCAGCAAATTTGGAATGAGTACTTTATTTCTTTGTAGTAAACAAAAGTACTCAACTAAGCAACTAGAGAGTGAGGCATATCATTAGCTGAAAGGATACTCAATTAAACCACAGCTATAATCCTTTGACAAAAAAACTGAAACATTTTGCTGCTGAACCAAGCAAACAGTGATGTCTTTTTTGTCAATATTTTTTTGTGTTTGCTTTCAAAAGCACATAAAAGCACACAGTAAATAAGCAAGCCCGTTGTGTAAGGGGGACTGTGAGAGGGACGCTGGACATTGTGGCCATGGGGCAGAGGAAGGGGTTTATGTAAGCTGTGTTTCTGAATCATCGTCACCGTCCTCCCCCAGTGTGCCCCCCACCCCCCCAGTGCCTGTCACTGCCCCGGCTTGCTTCTTCTTCTGGGTGGGTGGCACGGCTCTCTGCCCACTGCTACAGTATGCAGGGACTGTGAAAAGCCCCAAGTCCTCTCTGAGCCTGCAACAACAGCGGCGCTCGGGGAGCAGTAAGGGGTTAGGTGCCTTGCTCAAGGGCACTTCAGGCGTGACTGGTCACACACACCACTGGTCGGGGTTCAAACCGGCAACCCTCCGGTTACAAGTCCGAATGCGCTAACCAGTAGGCCACGGCTGCCCCACGGCTGTGTGTGTGCGTGTGTGTGTGTGTGTGTGTGTGTGTGTGTGTGTGTGTGTGTGTGTGTGTGTGTGTGTGTGTGTGTGTGTGTGTGTGTGTGTGTGTGTGTGTGTGTGTGTGTGTGTGTGTGTGTGCGTGCGTGTGCGTGCGTGCGTGCGTGTGTCTTTGTTTGTGGATCCTTGGATGGCTGAGCTCTGGACTGTGCTGGGGCTCTGGACTGATGCATGGCAAGATAAAGATATTGGCCACAAGGATGGCCAAGGGGCATGAATCATACAGTAATAACAAACAATGCTGCTGTATGAGTCCCTAGGCCATATATCAAGAATAGGTTGCATATATGCAGTAAAAGCTTACACATGTACTACTTTTTCTTGCGTATAGTATGTACATGAATTGCTTCCACATGCACTACGTTTTCTACTGTACAGTACATTCAACTACATCAACAGTTCCTGTCCACTCTATGGTGTTTTAAGCCTTCACCGTCGACTTCAAGTCAGCGCTGTGACCGTCGACTTCAAGGCACCTAACTCTAACCCTAACCCTAGTGCCTTCCATGCAGCGCTGTCTGGAAGACGACGTTGGGGGCTTAAAACACCAAGTAACTTCCTGTTCCCTGACCTCAACCCCATTGACCTTAAAAATGCAATTTCTGAAGCAGAAACAGGAACTGTGGAAAGTAGTTTGTTCATTCTGGGCGGAAATACCTGTTAATAGGTGCCAGAATTTGGTTGACTCCATGCAACACAGATGCGCAGCACTTATCAAAAGCAATGGTTTTGCAACTAAAAATGTCAACACTCCTACTTTTTAGAACAGACTAATATTCCTTTTCTTTGCTTCCTGTAAAAAATAATGCAGATTTACTGTACATTTGAAATATGTAAATAAAAACTATTAAAACGATTTTGCACTTGCTTTTTATTTGAACACAACTGTAGGCTAAAAGGTTACCAATCAGCCTTGGTTCGGTTGCGTGGCTTCTCATGTCATTTAGTAGGCTAAATCAGCTGATAAGCTTAACATTGCTATTAATTGACATAAAACATGAGGAGGAACACCCGAGGTTACCTGCTGCTGTTCTGCAATTAACCTACACTCTCATAGTTTTTTTTCTTTTCTCATGCTCGGATAGTTCTGCTCCATCTTCTCATCAACAATAAAAATACTCGCTAACTCGATGTAAGGGAGAGGAGCCTTGACTAAGGGGCCGTGCACACGACGCCGGTTTTTGTGAAACCGGTGAGGTTTTGTTAACGGTTACGCCTTGCATGTACACGACGCCGGCAGTTTAGGAGACTGAAACCGACAGCTTTTGAAACCGGCTTCCGAAGTGGGAACTTTTGAAACCGCCGGCTAACTTTCACCATGTAGACGCCTGTAGGTGCGAAGCCGGCAACTTTATGACGACAGAGCCCCACCTCTCAACTCAGCCACGGCACTCGACCTGACATGTTGCTTGTCAAAACAAACCAAACCATTTATTTATCATATTAAAATGTTTTTCTTTCCCCTGTCATGATTTATGTGCACAATGTAGCCTATCAGCCTTTAGTGGCTAAGTTAGAACCACACGTTAGCTTAACTTAGTTAAACATTAGCTTACTGCATGTTAGTGTTTTCTCCATTGGTGCTCAGACCTAATGCAATGCGTAGGCTAAGCATTTGAAATTTCACATAGCAGTCACATACCTTGAAAATGAACTTTATTAGTTTAACAGTTGAATTGAAAACCGAATTGTCTGTAGTCTCCTTATTTCATGCGACTGCTTAACCAGAGCACTTATTAGACATTCTTTGGCTTAACAAACTGTTTCAACAATGTTTTCTTCTACGCGATTCACGCGAAATTATCGTGAAGCTTCTGCACAGCGGCGCCATCGACTGGTCTGGCATATGCACTACAGCACATTTAGCCGGTTACACCTCTGTGTGTACACGCAAGGTTTTTTCTTGCCGAAGTCGTTAAAGGTGTGAAAGCGTTAAGAGAAAATCCACCCGGCGGTGTCGTGTAAACGGCCTCTAATTTGCGGATCCATATGCAACGTGGATAGTGCGCGTATAGGACGATCCGTCTGTGTAGCCTACATGTCAGGTCATCATGTCATTTCCAGGGCTGTTGTGAGGTGCCACGAGGAATCAAAGTGAAGGGCTGTAGTCGCACAGTGCAGGCTGTCTCAGGGCACAGCACAATACATGTAGCTGAGTACTTTTAAAAGCAGATGTTTTTCCTCCCTCATATGTTAACAGTGCACTATTATGTGCACTACTATGTACTGCATTTCGTTGCTGTACTGCATTTTGTTGTTGTACTGCATTTTGTTGTCTCTGTACTTGTACTCTGCACAATGACAATAAAGTTGAATCTAATCTAATCTAATGACAGTATCTTCCTGTTAAATATATAACAGGCCTTTGCTGTAAAGGGTAGGCTGTGGTAGGCTAAAAAGTTTAAAAGTAGAAAGTAGTATGTGTGAGAGCTTTTGACGGGGATGCAAGACAAAATAGGTTTATGTGCAAGCATTTAATTTGCATGCGCAAGAAAAAGTAGTGTGTGTGCAAGCATTTCATGTACATATGCAAGAAAAAGTAGTACATACGTAAGCTTTTAGTGCATACACGCGACTTGATATATGGACTAGGGGGCTCCTCATACTGCTGTGTCGTATACACACACACACACACACACTGACTCAAACACACACAAACAAAAACAGGCACACACTCACACATACAGTATACTGTACACACATGTATACACACAAGAAAACACACACAAACAGAGAGAGTGACACACACACACACACACACACACACACACACACACACACACACATTTTCTGTGTGCATATGACACAGAAAATGGCCCATCATCTTGTGAGCTACTGTGGTTAATGTGGTGAGAAGGACATGAGCACAAAAACACTGGCACTGATTGAGAAACAGACAATTGAGGCAAGACGAGGATCAGGGAGGTGTGGAGTGACAGAAGAAAAAAAGAGTCATGTCATGTATTCAAAACATTATCTAGATTGACAATGTCTTTCAGCATGGTCATCAAAAGGACTTAATTCCCCCCTGTACGTCTCTGCCTGCTCCCCCCCCCATTTCTCTCATGTCATATGAGCAGACTAAGACTCAGGCTGTCAGCTGGCTTAAGCCTCACAGTTCTCTCTCTCTCCCCCTCTAAGCTGCTCTCGCACTGCAACCCCACAGGCCTCCTATTCCTGGAATACCAGCCAACTGTAGTCCAGCCCTATCCACGCCTCAGTGCATCTCACCCTTACACACACCACACACACACACTCAGAAACACACACACACACTCAGAAACACACACACACACACACTTGAGCATGAGCTTGACAAACACAAATTCAAATAAACTCAGTTGCAGGATTACACACACACACACACACACACACACACACACACAACCATCTCATAGTAGCCTCCTGCTAGCCTCCATCACTCTCTGCCCCCCTGGGTTCTGTGTATTGATTTCTGCTCTTTAGTGCTTACTGCCCTTTGAGTCTGAGCAGCACCGACGAGCGCATTACATAAATCACACCCCCACCTCTAGTTACCGCAATGGCTGCTGCTGCCCACCACTAAGCAAGGAATGGCCTTTTTGCTTGAGGGTTTGGGAATGTCTTTACATTTTGAGGCATTTCCATGTATTAGAGTTTGTGCCTGTGTGTCCTGTGTAGGTGGGGGTAGAATGTGCATAAATGTGCATTCGGATTCTGCCATCTGTTAGTGTATATGAGAGGAAATGCTAGAGTGGATGTAGTTAACGCGTTTTTAAAGATAAACAGTCCCACTTCATGCGTTTAAAACTGCAATACATTAAAGAGGTGCTAGGGGCATGCATGCCCATTTTACTGTAAGAGGACAGTGTTCATGCACTGCACACATACCGGCAATAATTACATAACATACTTGCATACATATATAAAGAAACATTTGAATAATCTTTTTTCCTAAATACTTAAAGAGATATGAACAACTTCATACTACTTATTCATGGGTTTCATCAGGTCCCTTTCCACAGGTGTATAAAATCAAGCACCTTAATTATCAATGCAGACTGCATGGTGCTTGATTAATACACCTGTGGAAAGGGACCTGATGAAACCCATGAATACAGGCATGAGAAATGGCCCAATCACTTGTCTGTCCACTGACCTGCATTTCTCTGGTGTACAGCGGAGATGGAGCATGCCCAGAGGGTTTTGGACATGGATGCGGGCCAGCAGCTGAAGCTGAAGGAGAGACAGCGCTTCTTTGAGGAGGTCCTCCAGCACGACGTGGACGTCTACCTGTCCACATCGCACCTCCAGATCGACAACAAGAAACGTCAGTTTCAATCCATCTCCAACAGAACCAATGCTGATAGCGAATGTCTGAAGTGCAGACACACACACACACACACATACACACAGGGATGGGCAGTATTTATAATTCATGTATTTAAAATACATTTCAAATATAAAACATTTTGTAATTTGTATTCACACACACACAGACTCACACACACACAGACTCACACACACACACACACGCCATATTTAGATTAGAATGCCTTTATTGTCACTACACAGTTGTCCAATGAAATATATGAGTGATGCATACAGTGAAGACACAAGAAATAAAATCTTCAAACAGATTCAACACATACATACAAGAGCAGTATTGTGGGGGACATTATGAGCCTCCTTCCTCCCCCTTACCAGTTATTGCGTAATAAGCAGAGCTAACACATAGCTATCCCCTGTGTTATGTCTAAGGTATTTGTTGTGGTTATTCAAGGTATTTGCTGTGTAACTTGCGCCAAGATTGTCTACAATTACAACTTAGCCAACAACCCATAGCACATTGTGAATACCATTCAGTCAGATCTGTTTAAGCAATAAGCCCCGAGAGGCCGTAGGTTACACTGATTTTAGAACAGCTAAGGGTTTCGTCCTTGTTTAGTCCTTTATTCTTTTATACTGTAAAAAGTATAAAAGAACAAGTAAGAGCTAAAAGAGCAATGTGGATGTAGTAGGTTAAACAAGCAAATGTGCACCCAGATATGCACCAATACCTGCACACAGACATACTATATAAATAAGAATAAAGAGCAATGAGTAGTAAGCAAAATTTGTGCTAATTACAATCAGCTGGTTTCAAGTGAATGGTTGGAACAGATCAAGTCATAGCCATGTGTCAACATGGAGGGGTGGGGTGGGATGGGGGGCATTGAGGGTTGAACAAATTACAACCATAAGTATAATCATCATATGAACATTGCATTGGTATAGAAAAATAGGTTCAGAAAGTGTGACCAAAGTAGCAAATATTCAAAAACCTTTGAAGGAAGGACCTTTGTGCAGGGACAGAAGGTGGCATGGGGTGAGTAAGAGAGCAAAAACTAACTTATGTAGTTTAAAAAGTGTCATAGCTTAGTCTAGGGTGCAGTTGTTTTGAATACTGTTTACATGCTCACATACGAGCATGTATGACAACCCCTCCATGACATAAGACAATAGCTACAGTTAATACTTTGTAGTACATCCACCTTTTTCAATCTGTATTTTATAATTCCAATGTATTCTACAATGTTTGAGTGATGGCTCAAAGAAGGATTATTGTGACAAGTCAGTGTTTTCCTGCTAATTCTCTGTAAATCAGGTTTCTTCAGATCATCTCACCACTCTCTTTCAGTTATTTAACCATTTAGCATACCATTTTCCAGTTTGTAACAAGTGACTATTTTGGACAGCGGTGAACAGAATATGATTCTGCGTATGCCATGTGATATGTGAACTGCAGCTCCTATGGGGAGTATCTCATCAATGGAGGTGAATGTGGACCTGTTGGAGCAGATGGACCTGATGGATATCTCCGATCACGAGGCCCTGGATGTGTTCCTCAACTCTGGGAGTGACACCGGCCCGCTGGCCTCGCCCCTACCAGGTATTGTGTAATAAGCGGTGTGTTTGAGACTGATAAAGTAACTGCTCACATAGCTATCCCCTGTGTCACGTCTAAGGTACTTTTTGTGGTTATTATTAATTGCTGTGTAGCATGTGCCAAGATTGTTATGTCTTGAATCACAACATAGCCAACCCACCATAGCACATTGTGAATACCATTCAGTCAGATCTGTTTAAGCAATAAGCCCTGAGAGGCCATAGGTTACACTGATTTCAGAACAGCTAAGGACCGTAATTTAGCATGACGCGCAAGCAGAGTGCCTAACCCCCGAGTGCCTAACCCTCGAAACGGAATTATAACGTTTCTGGTTATGAGTTCCACCAATAAATTGACGTTCCCGAACCGGTTAGAACAAAAAACCGGAACGGTTAATTTCGTTCCTGTCAGCTGTTTAATGCTATAGAATTATGTCACATCTTTCTCATCCAGCTTAAACCAAATGTAATAATATTACAACCATTATTAAATAATAATAATTATATTATTAATAATAATAATAATTAAATAGGCCTACAATTATTTCAAATGTGTAGTTTATTGTTAAAAGAGAAAATGTCCACACAAACATAACAACATGATTAAGACACGTGGTTATGCCACTCGGGCAACATCAAATTCCAACTGTTGGGGGGAAAGGCCATCCAGTAGCCCTAGGCCTACTCATACCGTAACAAGCCATCTGTGCATTAGGCAAACAGAGGTGTTGGCGCCATTTAGCCAAATGTTCGCTAGTCCATCATTAACGTGGAGTCGACAAATATAGCTATTGTTATTGTGTTTGGAATGAGCGTTTTAATTAACGATGGATCGTAATTTACCCCTTATTTAAGATGTGGAGTGGAGACTTTGTAATCCACCGCTCTCTCTCCATAAAGTCAGCGAATGTCTGATGTGATGTCACACAGGAAGTGAACCTCAGTCGTCATGGTAACGTGCGCAGGAAAATAATTACTTTTTTTTTTTAGGCAACGAAAACTTTGAAGAACGAAATAAAACCGGTATTAACCGGTTACCATTATTTTTAAATAAGTGTTCCTGTTCCAGAACATAAAAAATAATAATGTTTCCGGTTTTGTTCCTGTTCCCTGTAAAATACAAAAAGTTCCCGGTTTTCGTTTTCATTCCTTGAACCGGTTCAAAGCCCTGGTAACATTACAGTTTTTACACTGAATATGTATTTGATACACTAGCATTCATAGTAATAAATGCAGCCCTTTCAAGTCGTTCAAGTCGTGTATGCTTTATGCATTGTTCTGTTTGCCAGACGTGTGCGATGAAGAGGATGATGATGATGAGGATGAGAATGAGCTGATTTACAAGGACGGAGTGGGCCCTCAGGGATCCATCAGGCGACGCCCCGGTTCTAAGAACCGAGGGTCATCCGGGTCCACAGGCTCAGCTGACCCAGACAGCCAGGACACAAGTGAGGGCGGGGATTACACACCCGTCATCCAATCAGACGAGGAGGAGGTGCAAGTCGACACGTTCCTCTTCTCCGCTACGTCATCAGGGAAGGAGGAGGAAGAGGAGGAGGAGAATGAGGAATGAGAGATTTTGAATAGGTGTGACGGTTATCCAACTACAGTTAGCAGAGTGTGAGAAGGTCACGTGTGATCCTCGTTAGCTTCCTCCCCTTTCTTTCCCACAGACAGTGTTGTACCCTTGCCAGTCTCTTCAGAGAAACTCCAAGGTCGACCGCAAAAGAACTGGTAGATGCCATGCCTTCTTCTCTAGGCTGGCACAATAGCAGCCCTGTGGGACACAGCAGTCTACTCATGCGCCAAGCTTTTCAAATGCCACTGTTATGTACATGTAATTGCAAATTTCACAAGTTGAAACAAATGATGCCCTTCAACTGCCATGCATATTTTTTTATGGAGTAACACTTTATTATGGGTGTAACAGTTCACAAAAAATAATTGGCTAAACTGACATATGGTCCACCATTTAATATGTTTGTGTGGGAAACAATTCAATGGCAAAAGAACCTGTTGATTGCTGGTAAAGACTGCATCCGGTACACATCTGCATTGAACGTCCTGTACTAAACAGTTCGGTATGAATACGTGTACCTTTACACCCCTACTTAATTAGGTGTCATATTAACGTTTTATGGCCAGAGTAAAAAAAAAAATACATGAAGAGAAGCAGAGTTATGTGTGGTTAATCAATTACCATGAGTGGTTTATTATTTAGTGGTTAAATGTATTATTCAACTCACAAGTAGATCCCAGTGTTGTAACAGCGAAACAAACAGACAGAAATCCTGACAGCTGACTGCCAAATGACATGAAAATATTTTGTCTATCTGAGAGGAGTCTATACTTTTCATTTCCTGAGACATATTTGACCTTAAACAGGAACTCTGTTGACATGACACATGCGAAGTGTGTTAGTCCTTTGAGCCTGCGGGGTGGGAGGCAGAAAACCAGGTACTGTCTCAGCTAGAGGGTGGCAAACTGTGTGGAAGAGCTGAAATGGCTTAAGCATTAAGGGCCGTTCACACCAAGAATGAGAACTGTAATGATAACGGCAAAGTATTGCTCTAGCTAATATGAATGACAATGTCCACACATGAACTATAACATTAGCTGATCCACAATATATGCGGCTCTTTGTCAAGCGGATGTCCGACCCTTTGGGTAATATGCTGCTTATATGCGGACATTATGTGTGAACGACACCGATGCACATGAACAGTGGCTGAACAGATTGAACGTGGTTGAACCCACACATGAACAGAATCTCTGGATGTTCTTCACTTTGTTCAGACATGCACTCATTTACATGGAGAGAGTTATCTACATATATATGAATATATATATAGATATAGATATATGAATACGGCCCAACCGCTTGACATCCACAGAACATGCAGACTTACACCTATGTCTGAAAGCAGCTATTAACAACATGAAGAACAATATTGTCAGGGTCACTTTCATTTCTCGTTATAGTTAACGTTCTTGGTGTGAATAACCCTTTACTTCTTTCATTTTTCTTGGCCTTTCAGCCTCAGTGTTTGTGATTCATTGATTTCTCATTGATTTACTTCCATTTGCATTGAATCATTACACATGCTGTACAGGACTCAAAGCCATTGCTTACAGTACCTCACACACAATTGCTTTACACTCTCAAGACAGCTCTCTCTACTGTATTATGTGATCTACGTGTATCTACATAATATGTGTGGGACAATTTAATGAGCATGGGTCTGAATAACTTTACTTTTGAATGCATGCCATTATGTAAGCATTTCACAGAAAGAGTACTTTCCTTTGTAGCGTATAAGTGCTTGAAGTGAAGCATGTCGCCTTGATAAAGCAGACGGCTCATTCCAACATCATGAAAAAAAAAATTGGCATGGAAAGTGGTTTGGTCAGATTTTGCAGCAAGGATAGTGTGGCATGAGTTTAAGCCTATAACTCCTGTTATAAAAACTGTTTTTGTATTGTCATGTCTTTGTAAGTGTATGTGCGTGTGGATGTGTAGTTGTGTAAATGTTACTGCGTGTGTGTGTGTATGTGTGTGTTTCCAAAAGAACACTGCGTGTATGGTGTGTCGGTGTAAAAAAAAAAACAGTTGTACGTTTCCCTCCCCACCTACCATCTTCAGGATGAAGAAATAAACATGTTCATACATATCCAATATGTGCACTTGTCTTCATCATTCACATTTGTATGAAAGAGAGACCACTTTAGTATGTGACCTAAAATCCTCATTAAAAATAATTTCCCATCGATTACAGGTAAGCAGCTCCTCCAAAACATCACATTAGACATGGTTCTGATCTGGGCCTAACTTGTTTGGATTGTTTCTAATGAAATACTTTACATTTAAGGCAAAAAATATCCAACTTTAATGTCCTTTCTGTTACTGAATTATAAAAAATGTAATAAATCATAGTTCATTATGTTCAGATAATAAACACCTTCCCCCCTTAAAACCAGTTATGGAACAGTGTGCCTTCCACGGCACACCTCCCCCCAACATTCTAAATCAATTTTATGCACCATATTGTTATGTAGCATAGTAATATTATACACCATTTGAAAGCTTTGACTTTTGGGAATACATATTATGACAACCTTTTTCATGTACAATTTGTATGGTGCTTTACATGTTAGATTAATCAAACTATGTCTCACTTAAATTTGATTAAAAATGGCCCCCTCCCCCTCCTCCGCTTTTGGTGCTTCCCTACTTTCTAGCTGTAGTGCAGCTGCAGTGCAATACGTAGATGCCATATATTGGGTCTTGACATATTCACAGGAATCCCTAGAAATGCAATATTCATGTTGTTTTATCCAATATTAGTTGTGCAGATGTATAGTCCATCTTATACACACCCATTGAAGCAACAAAGAAAATGCAAAAAAAAGAGACTTTTGTGTAATTATTCCATATTTTGTGTAGTCATTCTATATCAGAACCCCTGACATATGAGGCGCCAGTGGTGGAGGAAGTACTGAAACTCAGTACTTAAGTAAAAGTACAAATACACAGAGAAATATTTACTTTAGTAAAAGTAAAAGTACCACAATGACAACCCTACTTAAGTAAAAGTAAAAAGTACCTGCTTTTAAATGTACTTTAAGTATTAAAAGTAAAAATATTTGCATAATGATTTATTCTCTTAATATCTATATTCTAAAAGGAAAAATCAGTATGGGCTGTGGCATTTTAATTAAGCTAGTTTTAGGTTATACTCGAGATAGTTTTAAGTTAATGCAATTGTGCTTACCATCTGTGGCGCAGTTTACATTCTGACCTACAATTCTGAGACTGTAATTCTGGTTATCTACTAGGGTGATCTGCTGAGTAATATCATTCAGCAAAACATGAGAGCCTGAAGTTTAACGGGGTAGACAAGGGAAACGTCGGGTGGATCGTAATGCCAATTATGCTGATTGAACAGAAACGTTGCTGAGAAGTGTCTTTATGATTAAGTTCAGTTTCACTTGCGCAGACGCATAGACATTGAATGAGCGCTCACGTTACTACCCCCCAATTGTAGGCTATGCATCTTTATTTAATCACACACAATTAAGGAATATTTCCTAATCTGGAAAATGTTACGTTTTTTCCGGCCACCGGTTCATTAATAGTCTACCATTCATTTGTGCCGCAAATGATCAGACGTGTGACAGAAGCATGGGCATAGCCTGTAACTTCGCTGATCCGCGGATAGCAATCTCATCGGAGAGGAGGGCCTAACGCTGCAGATAACAGACAGAGAAAGGCACAGAACACAGTTGCATGTACAGTGTAGCCATGGGTCTGGTGAATATAGCCTACCGAATGCAGATGGCTACAAGCTCACGCTTTGCCTGGTCTAGACTAGAAGCTTATGTTTCTAAGAATGCACGTAGCGCTCCAGAATCTTTGGTAGCAACCCCCCGGTAAAACAAACGTGTTTGTCAGAGAGAAAAAAAAAACTGATCATAAAATGTATCGTAAAAAGGAACGATGGTGTTGTAGAAATGTAGCGGAGTAAAGGTACAGATAATTGCTGTAAAATGTAACGAAGTAAAAGTCAAAAGTATGCACTATAAATTTTACTTAAGTAAAGTACAAATACGTGGAAAATTTACTTAAGTACAGTAACGAAGTATTTGTACTTCGTTACATTCCACCACTGTGAGGCGCCAAATGTAACATGCCTTATTTCGTGGACAGAATGACTTTCGTGTGACGAAATACATATATTCATTACAAAACCATGTTACATCGTAACACCTTTTGTCCACGGAATGCACAAATTGGTTTGCATTGTGTCCACGAAACACTGAAGAGAGCACATCATTTCGTGGATGAAATTGACTGCTGGCCTTTTCCTTTCGTGGACATAATACTGTATTCACTGTCGTAGACGAAATGTTTGGTCAAAAGTAATTCTGTCTGCGTAAATACGGAATGCAACTACACGCATCATTCTGTGCATCCTATTTCAATTTCGTCCACAGAAGTATTGTGTTGTGTTACAGAAGGCATTCCGTCCACGCAATAGTAACTTAACAACTTACGAAATGCATTCAGTGACATATGCTTTCATTCTGTGGACGGAATGCATAATAGAATCACCTACAATACATTTCGTGAGTCAGCAGTTTACGAAATGAATTATGTGCAGGGGCGTAGCTACCCATTTTTTGAGGGGTATGCAACAATATTGGCGGCGCCCCCCCCCCCCCCCAAAAAAAACAAACAAAAAAAAACAACAAAAAAAACACAAACAACTAAAGCAAAACAAAAGGCCAATAATTTACACTATTACTGTGCATTATTATGTATTGAATATGTTTTTAAAGAAATGCTGCCAATTTGATGTTTAACTTGATAACAATTGATAAATGGTGCATTGTCACTTTAAGAGAGTCTAAACGGTTTTCATAACGTCCTTTTGCCAGCTATTGTTCACAGGCTGATAGGCCTACTAGCCTTGTTTGTTTACACCACATTGACAACACAATATTAAAGGAGAATTCCGGTGTGATATTGACCTAAAGTGTATTGAAACATGATACCGAGTGTGAACGTATGTCTCATAGCCCATCTCGGCTTGTCCCCTGCACTCCAAAATCTGGCGCTAGTTAGCCGATGCTACCAACAGCTTTTTCAATAGTGGTGCTTCGGCATCGGGCTAGCCATGCAAATAAATCACTGTTTTACACCCATTTACGAGGCTCAATGTATCTCCACACTTCATTGGTAGACTTCCGAGGGCCCTGACATTTAAAACGAGACATTGAGAACTTTGAAAAAGCACTGGTAGTTTACTTACAAGACGATTTATACAGACAGTATCTTCACGAAGTTTAGCGTTTGCAGCCATCTTGAATTTAGTCACGATAAGTTGAGCAACGAGTAAGAATGAACCGGTATGATAAGGGATCAGATTCCAAAAATAATTAAGTGGAAATGCATGGATTCCAGTTTCTTCCAGTAGCAGCAACTGGAATCCATGAACTCTAATCCCTACACTTTAGGTCAATATCACACCGGAATTCTCCTTTAAGTTATTACAAGGAGCCTGTTGCCTTTCACTGTCCACTTATTTAACTGCTGTTGCATTCCTTGACATGCCATCTCCTTTTCCCTCTTTCTTTTTCTATTTTTAGCCGCCAGCAACAGCTTTTTTTGCTATATCCATCTTTTTCCATAGACGGCAACTCACTACTCGTAGGCCTATCTGCCCGCTCAGCGCTGACGGCGCCCTCACTCCCTTATCTATGTCAAAATTCTATGATGGAATCTTATGAGATATAGGCGCCTACTCTAGGTTAGTCCTCTAAAATGTTATAGAACATTGAGAAAATGTTGAAATGATTTAGAAACGGACAGCAGTAGCTACATATAGAAAATACCAAATATATATATATATATATATATATATTTTCCATCGCTTTGGCGCCCCCATGGTGCTGCGCCCCTATGCGCCGCATATTCACCCCTTGCAGACACGTGACTTAAGTCACGTGACGGCTCCATGCTGGACGGCAAAAAGATAGGAGACGGACGGCAAATTACATTATGTCATAACGATTATGATGAACTGAACACCATTACTATAACATCTTTGTAGTTCAATGTATTGCTGTTTGGGGTCTGATAGTCAAGGAAAGATGCCAGTGGTGTTGTTAGATGAAATGGGTCATGATCGCAAATGTAAAGTTATTAAAACTGGTGGTAACAGCAAGTGGAGATAACGTTAGGTCATAACGTTAGGCTACTGTAATTAACATTATGGTAAATGAACACCCATAAGTATTTCTAGACTAAAATATTGCAAAGCGATTTGGTTACTTTATTTGTCTTGCTTTTATCAGTTGTAACATAGTCAAAACGTTAAGAATGTCATAACAGAACATGAAATAATAACTTAGCTGCCACACTTAGAAGCTAGCTATTCTAGCTAACGTTTATCGTAGCTCATAGTGCTAGGGCTAATGTAACTCGTCAGTTTGTACGTTGGCCAGCGAATAAACTTACTTAGGCCTACATGTCTTAAGTTAAAGAATTGAAAGAAATAGGAAATAAAAAAAACTTGAACGGTATTATCTGTTTACATTCAGATCTTGCCAAAGACTTTGCCTAAGTGCTATCTGCCGTCCTGTTCAGAGTCTATGGTTGCTATAGCAACCGCTGCTGTGCTTCATACACTGAGGAGATAAGCATGCAATTGTGGTTGAAATACTCCCGAAACACAAAGAAAACAAACCAAAATATATCTATGCAAGAACATGGGATGTTGTATTCCAAACAATAAGCCAACAGTCGTGGAAGGGCATTACTACGGTTAAATCTTACTATAATCTCCTAGCTGTGCGATATGTCCCATTACAACCCATTGATTTGATTCGTGTTCTTGCCGTCCACTATTTTGCTGTGGCGCGAACAAAACGTGACGTCACTTGCAAGGGGTCAATAGCACATACCCACTTTTTGCGCCACTGATTATGTGTCACGATAATTTCATTACGTGGACAAAATGCACAACAGAATCACAAAATCAGTTTTGTGATCTGCTGCAGACGGGCATTGAAACTATGTAGAATCAACATTGCAATGTCAACCATAAATCATTGAATCAATGTCGGATTTCGATGTTGATTTAACATCAGTTTGCACCCTCAGTTAATATTGAAACAATGTTGATTTATTAACTATAGACCAGCAGGATTTCAATTGTATTTCAATTAAAATAAATATTGAAACAATGTTGAAATTACAACCAAACTAAAGATCAATGCGATTTCAATGGTATTTCAATTCATATTAAACCGCAGTAAACCACTATAATCTGGCAAAATATTGGGAAATTCATACCCTGCTTTATCTACAGCCAGGATACATTTGGCTAGGCCTAGGTACGTCTGGTTTAGGCTACACAAGCTTGCATAAATAACCATTGACAACTTGTTATCAGTTTGAAAAGCAAGTGCATTTATTCACTCTTCTTCATTTATAAATTCCCGCTGTGCTTCCCTGCCATCCATTCAGTAGGCCTACGGTTGCAGTCAGCCTGACCATCCAGTTGAGTGAAGCGGCACATAACAGAAATAGAAGAAAGATAGACTGTGTTAGATAAATATGTTCAACTGAAGGCTACTTACAAGTGAAACTTTAGAATAATCATATTCCGTCTATGTACGTAGCCTACTAACTTACAAACTCAAAATGCGAGTCAACTTAGGCTAGCTCACGTTAGCCAGCAGCACATCATCTTCAGCCTATCATTTTGACAGTAAAGTTTAAACTCAAACATTTTATGTAAATCATATGAATATAATAAACTCTAACTTACTGACAACTAACGTTAAGGAAGGCCTAATTATAAGTCAGACTCCCGAATAACGTTAACATAACATTATGATGAACTGCCATAACGTAACGTAAAACATTAATTTGACAACAGCAACGATAAGTTGACTCAAGCATGAATGAGTTTGTAAGTTAGACAGTAGACTACGATGTACATAGACTGTAAACATGCCCGAATTTAATGTAGTACAATTTCACATTGAAACATTATCGTTAGATAAATAAATGTTTGCTTACCATAAAGGTGGAGCGGCGAGAGCTGAACACGGTAGGTCTGACTGAACCATTGCTCTAAATGATGTCCCGCCGGACAGTTCAAACGTCGTCGCGCGGTCAACTAAAAATCCACTACTTTTCAATCACCACGTCAAAATTTCCCAGTAAACCATACATCCATGACTTTTCAATATCTTTTAGTGAACTATCTATCGATGCTCTATCGATTATGGCAATATAAACTATAAACCAATGTTGTTTCGATGTCTCTCTATCTATGCTCATGCACTGTTGGGGTTTTGTCAGGATTGTAATGCTGATTCAATGTCTCCCAGATAGCAAAATGTATTTGGCCCGGATCCGGCCCAGATCCACCTTCAGATCGGTGTCTTTTGGCACAACAGGCCAATACCGTTCCGCATCCGTTTTCATGATCTGGCCCAGCTCTGGGACTGCTCTGAACCGGATGTGTTTTTTATTTGGCGGATCCGGGCCAAATGTGCAAATTATCGTCATGATCTGGGCCAGATCCGGACCAGATAAGTGTTCGATAGTGGCGATTGCGGCCCTTATTTGGGCCAAATGTGCACTTTATCATAATGATCTGGGCCAGATCCGGACCAGATGAGTGTTAGATAGTGGCGATTGCGGCCCTTATTTGGGCCAAATGTGCAATTTATCATAATGATCTGGGCCAGATCCAGACCAGATGAGCATTCGATAGTGCCGATTGCGGCCCTTATTTGGGCCAAATGCGGACCAGCTCATTTTACGTCTGGCACCCATTTGTACTATATAGTCAATGTCCCTAACAAATCAAGGAGTTACAGTATTTGTTCAGAATTTCAAGCTTTAAAAAGTTAAGATTGTCAAATGTATAAAGGATTACTAATAAAGCTTTTTAAACAGTAACATCCAATACCCCTAGTTGAACTCAGTAGCCAGTAGTTTGATCATGTATATTGAGTGTTAAATTATCAACATCTTGGAATGATCTAAAAATCAAAACCTTGTACTAATGTATTTCAGAAAAGAAGCACAAATTCAAAATTTTACTTACTTTATTAAATTTCATTTATCACACACACTTTCCCTCTCAATTTATTACACACACATATGTAGCATGCACTGGGTGGTGGGTGGATCTTGTCCTTACTGCCCCTGTTGAGACAAGAAAGGCAAATCAGCACACATGACAATCCTTGGCTAATGCTTCCTGTACAAAAATGACATTACTCAACATTATCAAGATAGTTAATGATTTGAGTTGAATTTGAGAATGAATGATTTGTGATGCAGTGTGTAATGCTTCCACTAGATTGGAAATGTAAAAATCTTGTTTGAGAAAGATGACAAGTCTTAGTCTTGGAACAAGAAAAATTGAAAAATGTGAAAATGGAGGGTACAAATTAGAAGACAAGTGGAATGTCTATTTCTATCCCTGTTCAAACAATTTAAGCAAAAAAACAGCGTTCCACATTCAGCTTTTAGAGAGACAGTTATCTTTGATTATGAGTGCACCACCGGGGACTCGAATTTCCAAATGACGATTGTCCGTCATACGAACGAGAATTTTAATCCTGATAACACCTTTATGTAATATATTTTGGTTTTTGAGTTTTAAATGTCAGAAACATAGGCATCAGGGCTACAAAAAAAAATAAGTGCTACAAGACTTACACTTACCTTACTGAAAGGCAGGATTGCAGACAGGGGACGCCGAATTCACGCCAGTCATGCCACCTCAACGCCTAGGTCCTGGGGCTGAAGAGACGGGGGAGGAGGGAGAAGGCATGATTCATTCGATACTTGGATACCCGTCTAACAATATAAAATCATTATTTTACCATACAAACACATCTCACAACATAGATAGCTCACCAACATCCAAATTTGTTCCATTGGCAGACGTAATAGAAAGTTTTACAATGATCGAACTTGTCTTAAAGATGGCGCCTATGATTTCAGTTGCCGGAACTCTAATCCCTGATAACTAGGGCTGTAACGATACACCAACCTCACGATTCGGTTTGTATCACGATTTTTGACCCACAGTTCAATACAAATCTCGATTTTTCTTATTTTGGGGGGGGGGCTAGACATTTTATTAAATAACATTTTAATAGTCTCCCTTAGAACACCAGAAGATTACAATATATCTTTTATTTTATATCCTTTATATTTTTCTGAATGACTGATATTTATGAAAGCACACTTTATGCAGATTAGCCTATAGCCTAGGCCTACTATTTTTTTATTACAACTCTACCTCTTTAATTCAGCTGTCTGGTTGAAGCCTGGAAATGTTGTAAACAAAGTAGCATAGTTGGCTAGTTTAGCCTATCATAGTCTACTGATTGGACTGTTCAGTTTCCCCATGTGTGTTTAAGTTTCAAGATAATACTTGTTCTCCTTGGGACAGGCCCTTTTGGGAAACGTTGGTATTGAGATGATCAGTCAACTTCAATGCAAGAGTTTTAAACAAATATGTGCAGCAATGATAGCTAATGATGCTAAGCGGATTTAATAGTAATTTAGCTAGTCGTCTTCTATGCGTCCTTGCTTTCACGATTGTGAATGTTTTATTTCGCGCGTGTTCGCGCGTGTGGTTCATTGAGCAGGAGAGGGAGGGAGAGGGAGAGGGAGGGAGCACGAGAGAGAACGGGGCAAGGAGAGGGGGTTTACTTCTATACTGTTTGGTAAAGTTGCACACATAGTCTACAATGAAAGCAAGGAGAGGTATGAAATTATTATTTATTTATTTGTTTTTGGACAAAGTAGACTACCGATAAGTAAAGCGGGAGATTGCTTTTCGGGCCGTGTAAGCTCCAAAGCAGTGCGTGAAACACTAGAAAGGGTGTGTCACGATTCTGCCTTTTCACACCGCGACACAGTATCGTGGATATGAGTGTCGCGATTTCGGGTTCGAATCGTATATCGTTACAGCCCTACTGATAACACCTTTATGTAATATATTTTGGTTTTTGAGTTTTAAATATCAGAAACATAGGCTAAACAGTGTTACAAGACTTACACTTACCTTACTGAAAGGCAGGATTGCAGACAGGGCACGCCGAATTCACGCCACCTCAACGCCTCGGTCCTGGGGCTGAAGAGACTGGGGATTACTTTAAGTTAGACTCCAGAGGTCTATGTTGGTCGGACGTGATAAACTCGCGTGCAGAAGACTCCTACCAGAAAATGCAGTCTAGATTTGGCGCGCCCAGTGAAACCAAGTGAAACGGTGTGTGGGTATGAAGGATTGTGCAGAACTTGCCACCACGAAAACTCAGAGAAGGTACATAAACATTTTGGTAATTTGCGACGTTCTTGCATATTTTTAGACTCAATATATCATTGAACAACCTGAGGAAGCAGCACATAAAGTTAGCTAGCTATCGTAACTCCCCCTATTTCCACCGGTCCCGTATTTCCACCGTCTTGCGTGTATGTGTCACTTAATATCCATTTCTATACAAACCAAGACAGCGGACTCCTATAGAAACGCAACCACGCACAACATAGGTGTATCTAAATTAGCTATGTACCAAAAATGACATTTTACCGTGACTCGAGGAGCTGTAAACAGTGTTGTAAGGCTGCGTGTACACAACCGCTTGGAGCTCCAGTGGAATTTTAATTTCACGACGAGAATTCTCGGTCTAACCGTCCATGTGCGTAGCAACACTTACAACTAGGCCTGTCAAACTCGATTCCTTTTAAGGATCCGGGTTATTCTGAGTAACTCACTAAACTGATCCGGGTTGAACGAGTCACTTGAGTCACTTGAGTCAGTATTGCAGAAGAAGAAATTCAGTCCTACGTTCAAGCAGTGCAGTGGGGTGCTTCATTTCGTTAAGTGCCTTCTCATGTTGGATGTGGATCCTCCATGATTTGAAACCAGGTTTTTGCAGTACTTGCATTTAGCCTAAGAGTTTTGGTCTCCTGGTCAAAGTGCATCCACACATTGTTCATCTTTTTGGTGCTCATGTTCAGAAACTTTGATCTTATTGACAGGGAGGGTAGCCTATATTATAATAATTAATTATTTGTTGTTGTTTTGTTAACAATAGACAATTTGCCTAGGTCTAATGCTACTCTGCTACAATGTTTATTACCACTACTATATACTAATAGTAGGCTACTAGGAATCTATTCTAATAGGTATTATAGGCAGCTAATAGGCCTACTAGGCAACTAATATTATTAGCCTATTAATCATAGCTATATATATATATATATATATATATATATATATATATATATATATATATATATATATATATATATCTCATGTTAGGTAGCCTAATATAATATCATATATAATATAATATAATATAATATAATAGCATCAAAATCTCCACCCACTCACGGGAAAGAAAGCAGTTTGAGCCAGACTGTTTATTTATTGTCTTAACCTAGCCTAAGCAATTGACTTTCAATGTAGACATAGAAACAGGAACGTAGAAATGCCCTGCAGTGACTAAATTATTATTATTGTTATTATTATTATTATTATTATTATTATTATTACTACTACTACTACTACTACTATTCTCATTAGGCCTATTATTATTATCACCTTGACACGAGTAGAAACTAGGCTACTTGCTCGTCTACAGATCCACTCATGACAATGTAGCCGGCTGATTCGACTGACTCGCACTCATAACAACATAATGTAACCGGTCCGCCCGCGGCTGATCCAAATGACCCAGGTAGGCTAGCCTACTCAAGCAACTCCATACAGAGCTTGCAATGTTTCGGACATTGCAACTGTCTTCGCGACCTAATTGCATTTTAAAGTAGGCTATGCGTGCAGAATATATGTTATTTCAGAAGTGAAAGCATGGCTTTTGTTGTGGATTTTCTTTTAACCTTGACGAGGAGTTACTCGTTCCTCTAAAGATCCACTCATGACAACGTAGCCGGCTGATTCGGCTGACTCGCCCTCATAACAACAACGTAACCGGCCCGCTTGGCTGATCCGACTGGCTAGCCTACTCTCCATACAGAGCTTGCAATGTTTCAGGCTGTCTTCGCGACCTAATTGCATTTTAAAGTAGGCTATGCGTGCAGAATATATGTTATTTCAGAAGTGAACGCATGGCTTTTGTTGTGGATTTTCTTTTAACCTTGACGAGGAGTTACTCGCTCCTCTAAAGATCCACTCATGACAACGTAGCCGGATGATTCGGCTGACTCGCACTCATAACAACGTAACCGGCCCGCCCTGCTGATCCAACTGACCCGGCTAGCCTGAGCAGCTCCATACAGAGCTTGCAATGTTTCGGACTGTCTTCGCGACCTAATTGCATTTTAAAGTAGGCTATGCCTACGTGTAGAACATTGTATGCTATTTCAGAAGTGAAAGAATGGCTTTTGTTGTGGATTTGCTTTTCACCTTGACGAGGAGTTACTCGCTCGTCTACAGATCCACTCATGACAACGTAGCTGGCTGATTCGGCTGACTCGCACTCATAACAACGTAACCGGCCCGCCCTGCTGATCCAACTGACCCGGCTAGCCTGAGCAGCTCCATACAGAGCTTGCAATGTTTCGGACTGTCTTCGCGACCTAATTGCATTTAAAAGTAGGCCTAGGCTATGCCTACGTGTAGAACATTGTATGTTATTTCAGAAGTGAAAGAATGGCTTTTGTTGTGGATTTGCTTTTCACCTTGACGAGGAGTTACTCGCTCGTCTACTGATCCACTCATGACAACGTAGCTGGCTGATTCGGCTAACTCGCACTCATAACGTTACCGCCCGGCCCAGCGATCCGACTAACCCGGGTATACAAAGCAGCTCCATTAAGAGCGTGCAATGTTTCGGACTGTCTGCGCGACCTAATTGCATTTTAATATGCTACATCTATACACCAAATCTAAAGTATGCCTAGGCTACATGCAGAACATTGAATGTTATTTAAGAGGTGAAGAATGGCTTTTGTTGTGGAATTGCTTTTCACTTTGAGGAGGAGCTACTCGCTCGTCTACAGCCACTCATGACAACGTAGCCGTAGCCGACTCGTACTCAATGTAGCCTAACCGGCCGGCTGATCCGACTAACCCGGCTCTGCGGGAAGTTAACCAGTTATCTCAGACTGCCTGCTCACTCAGTCGCTTGAGTTGATTTGTGGAGTTGTGGTTATCCTACTTACGAAATTGTTACATTTTTGGCAGCTATGATGGCTAGTAGGCTAGCTAATGTTGCAAGAGGTTTGTGTGTTTATCGTTTTAGATTGAATTGTAGTAGGACTCAACTGATCCGAGTTAATGATACTAGAGACTCGCGACTCATGGGTTAATTTAAAGATACGGGTGAAAGATCCGAGTGAATCACGACTCAAACAGGCGTACTTACAACAAGTCTTACTGATCCTAGCACTCACCAGCCGTTTTAAACTGACAAGTAACTGTTAAAAACAGCACTCACCGACGCACTTATTCTTACTGTACTCTAATGTTTTTTTAAACTGTCCTAAAATTGTGAGAATTGTTCCAAAACGTACTGTTTACCATGTTGTTAGTCGCTTTGGTTAAAAAGCGTCAGCCAAATGTAATGTAATGTAATGTAATGTGCCGTTGAAACGGTGTAAATAGGCGACCCATCAGGCCAGCACTATAACTCCGAGCGTGGTAAACAAAATCGGATATTTCAGGCAGTAAATGCTCCAGTTAGGAACCAAACCAGATTTTGTTCAAATCTACACAACTATGGCTACTGAAAAATGTAAGGTTCATTTAGTAAATGTTATTTTGAAGTGTTAAAAAACATCGTTGTTTTAGAATTTCTGAACAAAAGTGGTGATAATTGGGGGTGTTACGATAGTTAGCTTCTAATGTTAGCTACTTGTAAGTTACATTACTGTCTGTGCCGCTTGTATATAAAGCTAACGTTAGACAATTTAACGTTGCTAGCTTACTTTGCCTTATACAGCTTTAGTCTGTATGTTTTGAATGGTGTTAAGCCATGCTGTAGCCAAAATGCACGGAATTTTAAAATGTCTTTGGGATGTCAGTCAAGATGAGGAAGCTAACGTTATTGCCACTGGTTTGAACCGGTTCCAGCTCAATTCCACTGAAAAGAGGCAGGCAGCTTCTTAAAAAAATGGAAGACTATGCTAGACCATCAGATCAAATTGCTGAACAAACAGCGTACCAAAATGGTAAGTATATTTTCCCCCACAATATGTTCTCACTTTTGTTTAACCTGCTATAAATTACAGCATATTGTAACAGGAGTGAAAGGGCATTCTTGTAACCCAGGTAAACTAGGAAGTAGCGTTGCTGCGGTCGAGGAATCGAGAAATAGGCAAGTCAGCATAGATGATCTGCAGTCATAACTTACCAGTCAACATTTCTTTTGCAATTAATATAATCTGTAGCATGCAAAACAAACCAGCTATTAGCCTAACTGAAATAAAACCATGATATATCTAGGTATGGTGAAGGGTATGTGATGTGGGGCTATCTATCTATCTTTTAATTACAAAGGCCAAGGGAACTTTATCAGGATGCATAGTATCCTGAGTCCATTCAATAACTGGCCTTTAAAAATAAAAAATCTGCCTGCCTCTATGGGATTTTAACATAGGGGGTTCCTTACTTATGCCTCCTGTATTTTAAGGAATAACATTTATTAATTTACGATACCTGGTTCATTCACAAAGAATATTGGTGTGTTTAAAGGTTGGATTTTTTCCTCATTTTTTAATTGAGGCATTAAGATACATTTCCAACAGATTACTGTATTCCTCTTTTAGTCATTTCAGCCTGGTTGTCTTACCTTATGCACAGTTGATGGTTTTATAAATACACCCCTACACCAATAAATAGTTCATGTAGACTGTCACACAATGGTAAGTGGAACATTGGCCACAGCTTGTAACAACTTCATTTTTTACCATTCTTTGCGTAGGGATGTGTACACAAGGATGTGTATCCTTAACGTAAGGTTAACTTGGGAATAACAACAGAAAGGAACACGTTTCAGCTAATCAAAATCAATGACTGGAACTGTCCGTTTCAGAGCTATTATTACCACGCTGATAGATTGATTTTGCTTTTTATTTGCAGCCTACGTTATGCACTGTGGAACGCTCTGCGGATGGACAGCTGTGGAATCCGCAAAGGTCAAAGAGTCTTTTGTTACGAGGGCTGGAGGTTCCAAAACATCCATGAAGCTGGGGTAATTTTCTCTTATTTTAAATTATTTCCAATTGTGGTGAGCATTATTGGTGGGCTTTTTTATAAAGGGTAGGCCTCTATTGCACTAAAAGTATTCAACTTTTATACAGTTAACGTCAAACTGTGTAGCTACGAAAGCTACAAAATCACATTGTCATAGAAATGATAGAGGCGAAATTTTAAGATATTTTACAGATGGGCTGAACATACATCAAAAGTAAAAAAAAATGACATGGCCAAAATGATTAACTCACCAACAATATTTGTTGTATGGTGTATACTGTATTTTCTGTATTTTGTTTTTGTTCTTGACAATTGTCAGTGTCTCTTGAGTGATCAGAGCTAAATGTTTTGGGCTAATTTAGATGTAATATTGAGTCATTGTCTTTGATTTACCGGATTGACCCTAAAGCACTCCTTACCTACTTGTTTACAAATCACTTAAAGGACAAATCCGGTATGAATTGATCCATAGCTCTTGTTGGAAATCACTGTGTGCTGTTCATAGGAAAAAGAAAATGTGGCACCGGCAATTCTGAGTTATGGACATGGAAGTATAGCCCAGAGCCGTATAGAAGTACTTTTGGTATTCCTGACCTAATGCAGGGTAGCCGCGGGGTCTTAAAAGTCTTTAAACGGTCTTAACCCTTATTTCTTGAGTATAATACATACCATCAATGGGATATACATACCATTGTAATCAGAAGGGTCAGTTCTATCAAATGATGTAAAATACATATGGTAATGTTGATATAGTAATGAACAGTCTTTGAAAATCCTCTCCAAATGTATACCGAAATTCGTTAAAATTGAATTTCATTCTCATAAAAATGAATTTTCATCATATTTCTATACGAGATAGAGACAAATATAGAGTGTATGACATGTTCAGCAAGTTGTGGGCTATTTAACAAAAAAGACTGAATTGGAATATCACTAACCTTTCAAAAGTTATGATAAATTAAGTGATAAGTGTAAAAAAATGCAGGAAACGGGATTTAGAATGTTGACAGAATTCACATTCTCTTTCTCACCAAAAACATAAAAGTATGCATAAAAACTAATAATGAAGTCAGACACAATGGTTTAGATTTATTTGGTCCATAAGAATAAACCATTTATTTGTATATAAGCAAATGCTACAGTCAACAATAATGATATATAAAAGAAAAACATGTACCTTACCAGTAATACAGGATAAGTATACTGTATATTTCTGAATAGAGACATAGAATACATTTGATTCAACAGATACAACTTCCTTATATAAATTAGTGTAATATGAAAATGATATACATCTATAACATTTATTATTTATGAAAAGCTACGAATACAATCAACTTCAACATCACTCAAAAATCAATGTGTCTAAACATTGATTGAAAATTTGAAAGTGGATTACATAGAACAAGCCTGTTGAGAATAAACATATACACACATATACACACAAACTCACACACACACACAGAGGAGGATAGGGAAAGGTGGGGTGGGGAACCTGAAGGTTAAACACAGAAGACCTATGACTCATAACGAAACGCATCCCCTTCTGTAGAATGCCAAATCTGACAGCAATTTTGTTTACCAAAAAAGCAGTCACCTACCGCTAAACTCCAGGCCATACAAGCTACTTTAGTGTTATTATGTATTGTTTTTATAACAAAGCCAACAATTTTTCTTTGGCTCCTGCTGTACAGGAATATGTACTTGATGAAAAGACGACAGAGTAGTAGTTGGAGCAGCTGAAGGCGAGGCTGAAATTTTGACGGAAATGCCTGCCAGCTGTTGTGATAGATTTTCGCCAAAGTCTTTCTGGCTGTAGCTACCAAACCTAGGTTCAACACCAGATTCTGCATTGCCAAACTTGAAATAATAAGAAACTACTGAAACAGCAATGTCAATGGAGAAAAAGTGTACACAATATGTATTTCTCATTTGGTCAACGCTCCCTGATCCCTTCAGAGACTTGGTTCCCCAATAGCAATGGATATTAGGGAGGGAAGTGAAGTCCCATGTCAATGATCAATCCCAGAAAACTGTGAAACTCTTCTGGGGTCTCTTCGTCCCATGCCCCTGCACTGTGTGTTTGCATACGACGGCCTACTAAGCACAACCTTCCACCCGTTCCGGTTGATAAAACCACATATGCCTGGGACAACAACATAAAAATCAACATAACAAGTCTATTTCACAGTGTTTTAGTGGCAGTCTACACCACCCTACGCACGCCACCTAAATCTATACCTTCTTCCTCCATCCTCACATGGTCTTCAACATTGTGAGCACAAGCTCATCAGCAGTCAGCTACCTCTTCAGGCCTGCAAGGAGGTCTGTGTAGGTCTTGTCATCCTCCATCTGAAACAACAGTAAAATCATACAAATGTAATACATTTATTAATTTAAAAAATAAAATCACAAAACTACAGATGTGTGCGTGTGTGCACATACATACACAAGAAGAGGTAGCCTAAACTATTGAAGCATTTTGAGTAATTCAAAAATATTTAGAAGTATGAAAAGTCATTTTATTACACATGGGTTTAGCTACCCTAAATCTGATTGCCTGGCTGGCATTAAGATAAAGACAGATTACATTTCACCTAGTAACTAACTGCTTAAATGCAATAATGACATTTCTGACATAATATGTGATATGTGTTTTCTATAAAACTACATATTGAGAAGAGTAGAATATCAAGTCATGCCATCTTAGAAAATGTTGAGACAAGCACGTCTGATGTTTGTCATTTAGAAGTTAGCAAGGTAAAACAGTTCACTACAAACTGCCTGAGGTAACAACCCGAGGAGAGGCAATACGTTAATTAGCACTACATTTCTGACAGAATCCGTGATTTCACATCTTGTTTTCTACAACTACATATTGAGAGGAGTAAAAATATCGCTCAACCTATTTCATGTAAGAGAACGCAACTTAGAAACGCGGCGCCCATTGATTTATTCAGCTTTGGTATGCTATACTGACTTGCCAATATAATGCTTACTTAACAAGCAAATTGGTACTAGAAAACAAACTTACTTACAGGTTATATACTAACAGGTTTTTAAATGAAGTTGTCAAATGAAAATAACTGATCTCAAAAGCAAACGAGAATACTGCAAGCAGTTCAGAGTAATGCAGCTAGCTAAAGTTACATGAAGATGCACTTAGCCCCCGCTATGCCATAATGTTGACGCTGATGAGAAAGCATATTACTGTCAAATAACATGATTTTATGACTACAAATTAAGATTAACCATAACTAGAAACGATGTAAAATATATATTACCTCAGTTTATCCAGCTGTGTGGTTTCCAGTCGAGGTAAACTCCAACGAAGTGCAGGTGGCATCTGGCGGTCCATGTTAAAATGTACGACTGAAGGGAAAAGTTTTTTTCACGACTCATCTTCAAGTATCCAAAACATTTCGCGCCATAAACCCCTTAACCAATCATATCAAATTGAAGCTTATGTTGTCAGCATTACGGGGAAGATTTCAGAAATAAAATCAGTCATTGGACAGCTGAGATATTAGATGATTGGTCATCGTTAAAATTTTAATGAAATTAGAACGGTCGGGCTTGTAAGGGTTAAATGTCATGTTCCTTAATTAAGGTCTGAAAAAGTCTTAAATTCTGTTGCCGAAGTCTTAATTTTTTAAACGAAGGTCTTAAATTTTAATTATACTAGCCTGCAAGCAAGGAGAAATGGGGGGGGAAACAACAACAATGTGAAAATGGCTGCTAGTTTAGCTTAAGTGATTCTGTGGTAACACATAATAATAGGCTAATATCAAGTTGATTTGCTCACTTGCACCTCTCAACTTTGTGTTGCTAACCTACCTAGGCTATGAGATGTACGTAGGTCTACTATTGGGTTTAATGTCATTTAGAAATAGGCAGCGCAAACTTTTACATCTGGAGAGAGCTCCTTGTTAACTAATTCTGCTAGCTCAGGTCATGTATGTCATTCGTCATTAGTGCTAAAATTATTATTGAACATGATCCCTTCTATGAACTTGATAGTTTTTTATTTACATTTATTTTATCTAATGACAGACAACAATGAATTGCATCCACATATACTTATACATTATGTGCAACTATTATTCACTAGCCTAAAACCGTGAGACTGAAGGCTACAGTAATTACTCACGTATTTCTTAAAGTGACAAGCACTCAATTACACCTAGGCCTACACACCACATTAAAATTTGCCTAGGTGTAATAGTTTAAAAATAAATATTAAGTATTCAAATGACTAAATATGTTTAGCAATTAAGCAGATTAATAGTAATGATGCAGATTAAAAAAATACTATACATTAACTGTACACTTTATATGAATTTGAAGGTATATGAAATAGAAACATATGAAATAAGCCATAATTTTCTGTGTGTGTGGAAAGAGTCAAGCAGAATCTAAGATGCCCACTGGTGTGAATGATAACACTATATTCAATATTACTGATGATGTCAAGGTGGTCTGGGCCCCCAAATTAAATACATTTTTTAAGAATTATCGAAGAAGTATCGAAATTTGTTCGCTATTCTTGATGTGGTATCGGTATCGAAACAATAATTTTGGTATCGTGACAACTACACTAATCTAATTATGACCGCCGCGCAGCAAAGCGGCGGTCATATAGGTTTAGTCAGATTTTTTTTTTTTCTTTTTTTTTTCGCATGCCCAAATTTCCGTCAATGATTCCCGGGACACTGAAAGACCGGGCTACACGAAACTTGGTGGGCATGTAACCCCACATGGATAGCATGGAACCATTGTTTTTCGTTTTGATCTGTAGCCCCCCCGCTGGACTGGACCCCCGAAAGGAGGGTAGGGCAGACACAGTTTTCTGTGAATATCTCGAAAACCGTGGGGTTTAGGAGGACCTTTTTTTTTTTGTATGTTGATCTCAAGGGGCCATGTCTACCCATTCCATAACCACTCATTTCATGTATAGCACCACCTAGTTAAACACAAAAAAGGAAAAATTAGGTGTTGTAATTGAAGGTATCTGTGACCTAACATAGTCGAAATTGGAAGTGTAGGATCATTATGACACCCTCTGTATGCACGCCAAGTTTTGTGGAATTCCGTTCATGGGGGGCCACACAATAAATTAATTTATGTTACTATACAGCAACTGGCCTGTAGGTGGCCGGAGACAGTTTTCTGTGAATATCTCGAGAACCGTAGGGCCTAGGAGGTCCACCTTTTTTATGTATGTTGGTCTTAAGGGGGCATGTCAACCCATCCCATTACCACTTATTTCATGTATAGCGCCACCTAGTTAAAAATTAAAAAGCAAAAAATGAGGTGTTTTCATCACAATATCTCTGGCTGACAAGGTCAAAACTGCACAAAATTAAAAGTGTAGGATCATTATGAGACCCTCCGAATGCATGCCAAGTTTTGTGTACTTTCGTTCATGGGGGGCCTTACAATAAAATAATTTATGTGTACATTTAGTGACGTACACCAACAAGGATTCCCAGGACACTGAAAGACACTGAAGGATTCCCGGGACACTGCTGTTTTACAACCACATAATGGGTGTGATGTAGGTCTTCATTTTCATGTAAGTGGTCTTAAAAAGGTCTAGTCTTATTTGGGGTGGTCAAACCTGGTGAAACCCTGTAATGGAAAGAAGATACCGAAGGCTTTTTTGCCATATTGAGTCAGCTTTACTTTCTTGTCCATAACTTGTCTAGGTTATGACACATTTTATTGTTCTTTGTCCTTTGGACAGTGCCTGGTGAGCTCGAACAACAAGGCTTTGAATCAGTTTACACCAGATTTGCCCTTCAATGAGACTGTGACATGTTCCAGCAATACTCATTACTTAAACCTCACTGATCACAGGAGAAATGTTCCTGTTGAAACCCACTATCAGAACTAAACAAGGCAACGCTGCATTTAGTTGTTATGTGTTCTGACTATGGAGCCAGCTCCCAGATGACAAAAAAAAATTGCCCACATTACTTTTTTGACATCAGGACTCTGAACTAAACTATTTTCAGATGCCCATTTTTTTTTTTACACTGAATAGGCTTAGTCCAACCAAAACAAGGTTTTGCCTAGCGGTAAGCTGGATAGGGGTTAATCCTTGCCTGACAATACAGTTTACTCACTAGATGAGGTGAGGGAATTCAACAAACTTGTTTAAGCTTGACAAATATATCAATAAAATCTGTTTTTCAATTGGGCAACATATAGCAAATGTGAGTGGTAGCTATCACATCCCCCATTCTGTGTTTAAGTGATTAATAAGGTGTGTCTGATCTTTGTGCTGTATCAAAATTCCCACAGTTATGAAAGCAGACGGTCAAACAAATGTCTTACTTTGTATTTTTGAGTGGCTCACAAACTAACAATGTTCTATTTTCTGCTCTTCTCTCCCTTCTCCCTTTGGTTGGTTCCACCACCAGGATAAAAGACGCAGATTGACCAGCCCACGCTTTCATCCACCATTGTACACAGTATGGCACGCTTTGGCACAAGTTCAGTTTGTTTATGTTATTGTTTATTAGTTCATTTCTCCATGTTGTATGATTTATAGATAGTCTTAAATTGTCATTGTGCAGTTGGTCCGTACAATGCAATTTGCTTGTGCAGCTTTTAAAAATAATACTCACATACACACTCACACACAAAAAATAAATAAATAAGAATACACATTATAAAAAGAACATATCAAGGCATTAACATGGTTCCATTGCTTGAAGTCCATTTTTAAGTGCATCTGTGCAAGCTCCCATTGCTTAAAGTCCATTTTTAAAGCACAACTGTTTTGCTTTGTTTTATAAAATAAAAGTTTGAAATGCTATGGAGTGCCCTATTTTTTGACCCTCAAACTGATATCTCAATTGTAACTCCTACTTCTCAACAGTTTCTCATTGCAATGTCTCCTCATTTGCTCTATTATTTCTCCTAAGGAGAAACAAGCTGTAAATGAGACTACACTCAAACATATAAGAGATCTCCTGTATTTCTCCTGCTTCTCAAACTAATATCTCTTATGTGATTCCATCTGCTCTATTATTTCTCCTAAGGAGAAACAAGTTGTAAGTGAGACTACACTCAAACATATAAGAGATCTCCCGTATTTCTCCTGTTTCTCAAACTTATATCTCTTATGTGACTCCTACTTGTCTTATTGGTATGTGTCTCATCTTTTGCTTGTTTTATCTCTCCTAAGGCAAAATTAGGAGAAATAATTGTGACAAAAGTAATACTTAAATGATCCTTAAAAGAGAATCACCATTTTGCCTCTTTAGCAACAGAAGGGATACAAATGAGAAGCAAAAGTTTCCTCTGGGAGGGCTCAGTTGTGTTTGTAAGTCATTTGTAAGTTCAGAGGTACTTGTTATCCGGCAGAAATACTGTATAAAACAGTATTCTAGCCTCTGTACCTCTGTGCCAGTACTTCCCACAGCTATTCTGATTGTTCCCTAAGAAACCGCAAGGTCTCAGCTTTCTAAAGAGACCAAGCATTTGATGGTAGGCCAAACTAGGTGGGAACAGTGGCCTCTGAAGTAGGTACAGTGCAATTTCGAGGGGGAAAAGTCTTAAAATGGCCATCCTATATGAAGTTAAAATAAGCTGCAAATGTATTCTATTCTGCATATTCTAGTTTAAGGATAGGTTACACCCTATATGATAGGCCTACAAAATAATTACTACTCTCTACTACTTTTGTGTAGCACAAAATCTTCTCACACCTTTTCTTTATGATTCAGATCAGGGTGCAGTGTTGGGTGTGGAACTATGGGGAGGCTGCCCAGTACACAAAAGGGTCAACTGTTGTTTAGCACCAGCCTCACAAGCTCGGATAAGCACCCGCCTTCAGCCTTTTAGATAGCTAGCATAGTTAGCTAATCACTGCTAATGTCCAAATGATATTGGCACTGGGTGGCCAGTTATTGTTATTAATATCCAGCTTAAATGATTACAAATGTAATAACCATTCATTGCACTGTGGATGCTAGCACCATCATGCTAGCACCACAGATAGCATGCGGTTCTAGCCAGATCACAAAAAACAAAAAATTCAAATATTTCACAAAGGAAGACCGCCTATACACTGCACACACACACACACACACACACACACACACACATATATTTGAATTCTTTATTTCAATCCACTAATCACATTTTTTACACAAAGGATTTAAATATTTCACAAAGGAAGACCACCTATACAGTGGTGTATACACACACACACACACACACACACACACACACACAGGGGCTTTCAACCGTGGGGTTTAGGAGGACCTTTTTTTTTTTGTATGTTGATCTCAAGGGGCCATGTCTACCCATTCCATAACCACTCATTTCATGTATAGCACCACCTAGTTAAACACAAAAAAGGAAAAATTAGGTGTTGTAATTGAAGGTATCTGTGACCTAACATAGTCGAAATTGGAAGTGTAGGATCATTATGACACCCTCTGTATGCACGCCAAGTTTTGTGGAATTCCGTTCATGGGGGGCCACACAATAAATTAATTTATGTTACTATACAGCAACTGGCCTGTAGGTGGCCGGAGACAGTTTTCTGTGAATATCTCGAGAACCGTAGGGCCTAGGAGGTCCACCTTTTTTATGTATGTTGGTCTTAAGGGGGCATGTCAACCCATCCCATTACCACTTATTTCATGTATAGCGCCACCTAGTTAAAAATTAAAAAGCAAAAAATTAGGTGTTTTCATCACAATATCTCTGGCTGACAAGGTCAAAACTGCACAAAATTAAAAGTGTAGGATCATTATGAGACCCTCCGAATGCATGCCAAGTTTTGTGTACTTTCGTTCATGGGGGGCCTTACAATAAAATAATTTATGTGTACATTTAGTGACGTACACCAACAAGGATTCCCAGGACACTGAAAGACACTGAAGGATTCCCGGGACACTGCTGTTTTACAACCACATAATGGGTGTGATGTAGGTCTTCATTTTCATGTAAGTGGTCTTAAAAAGGTCTAGTCTTATTTGGGGTGGTCAAACCTGGTGAAACCCTGTAATGGAAAGAAGATACCGAAGGCTTTTTTGCCATATTGAGTCAGCTTTACTTTCTTGTCCATAACTTGTCTAGGTTATGACACATTTTATTGTTCTTTGTCCTTTGGACAGTGCCTGGTGAGCTCGAACAACAAGGCTTTGAATCAGTTTACACCAGATTTGCCCTTCAATGAGACTGTGACATGTTCCAGCAATACTCATTACTTAAACCTCACTGATCACAGGAGAAATGTTCCTGTTGAAACCCACTATCAGAACTAAACAAGGCAACGCTGCATTTAGTTGTTATGTGTTCTGACTATGGAGCCAGCTCCCAGATGACAAAAAAAAATTGCCCACATTACTTTTTTGACATCAGGACTCTGAACTAAACTATTTTCAGATGCCCATTTTTTTTTTTACACTGAATAGGCTTAGTCCAACCAAAACAAGGTTTTGCCTAGCGGTAAGCTGGATAGGGGTTAATCCTTGCCTGACAATACAGTTTACTCACTAGATGAGGTGAGGGAATTCAACAAACTTGTTTAAGCTTGACAAATATATCAATAAAATCTGTTTTTCAATTGGGCAACATATAGCAAATGTGAGTGGTAGCTATCACATCCCCCATTCTGTGTTTAAGTGATTAATAAGGTGTGTCTGATCTTTGTGCTGTATCAAAATTCCCACAGTTATGAAAGCAGACGGTCAAACAAATGTCTTACTTTGTATTTTTGAGTGGCTCACAAACTAACAATGTTCTATTTTCTGCTCTTCTCTCCCTTCTCCCTTTGGTTGGTTCCACCACCAGGATAAAAGACGCAGATTGACCAGCCCACGCTTTCATCCACCATTGTACACAGTATGGCACGCTTTGGCACAAGTTCAGTTTGTTTATGTTATTGTTTATTAGTTCATTTCTCCATGTTGTATGATTTATAGATAGTCTTAAATTGTCATTGTGCAGTTGGTCCGTACAATGCAATTTGCTTGTGCAGCTTTTAAAAATAATACTCACATACACACTCACACACAAAAAATAAATAAATAAGAATACACATTATAAAAAGAACATATCAAGGCATTAACATGGTTCCATTGCTTGAAGTCCATTTTTAAGTGCATCTGTGCAAGCTCCCATTGCTTAAAGTCCATTTTTAAAGCACAACTGTTTTGCTTTGTTTTATAAAATAAAAGTTTGAAATGCTATGGAGTGCCCTATTTTTTGACCCTCAAACTGATATCTCAATTGTAACTCCTACTTCTCAACAGTTTCTCATTGCAATGTCTCCTCATTTGCTCTATTATTTCTCCTAAGGAGAAACAAGCTGTAAATGAGACTACACTCAAACATATAAGAGATCTCCTGTATTTCTCCTGCTTCTCAAACTAATATCTCTTATGTGATTCCATCTGCTCTATTATTTCTCCTAAGGAGAAACAAGTTGTAAGTGAGACTACACTCAAACATATAAGAGATCTCCCGTATTTCTCCTGTTTCTCAAACTTATATCTCTTATGTGACTCCTACTTGTCTTATTGGTATGTGTCTCATCTTTTGCTTGTTTTATCTCTCCTAAGGCAAAATTAGGAGAAATAATTGTGACAAAAGTAATACTTAAATGATCCTTAAAAGAGAATCACCATTTTGCCTCTTTAGCAACAGAAGGGATACAAATGAGAAGCAAAAGTTTCCTCTGGGAGGGCTCAGTTGTGTTTGTAAGTCATTTGTAAGTTCAGAGGTACTTGTTATCCGGCAGAAATACTGTATAAAACAGTATTCTAGCCTCTGTACCTCTGTGCCAGTACTTCCCACAGCTATTCTGATTGTTCCCTAAGAAACCGCAAGGTCTCAGCTTTCTAAAGAGACCAAGCATTTGATGGTAGGCCAAACTAGGTGGGAACAGTGGCCTCTGAAGTAGGTACAGTGCAATTTCGAGGGGGAAAAGTCTTAAAATGGCCATCCTATATGAAGTTAAAATAAGCTGCAAATGTATTCTATTCTGCATATTCTAGTTTAAGGATAGGTTACACCCTATATGATAGGCCTACAAAATAATTACTACTCTCTACTACTTTTGTGTAGCACAAAATCTTCTCACACCTTTTCTTTATGATTCAGATCAGGGTGCAGTGTTGGGTGTGGAACTATGGGGAGGCTGCCCAGTACACAAAAGGGTCAACTGTTGTTTAGCACCAGCCTCACAAGCTCGGATAAGCACCCGCCTTCAGCCTTTTAGATAGCTAGCATAGTTAGCTAATCACTGCTAATGTCCAAATGATATTGGCACTGGGTGGCCAGTTATTGTTATTAATATCCAGCTTAAATGATTACAAATGTAATAACCATTCATTGCACTGTGGATGCTAGCACCATCATGCTAGCACCACAGATAGCATGCGGTTCTAGCCAGATCACAAAAAACAAAAAATTCAAATATTTCACAAAGGAAGACCGCCTATACACTGCACACACACACACACACACACACACACACACACATATATTTGAATTCTTTATTTCAATCCACTAATCACATTTTTTACACAAAGGATTTAAATATTTCACAAAGGAAGACCACCTATACAGTGGTGTATACACACACACACACACACACACACACACACACACAGGGGCTTTCAACCGTGGGGTTTAGGAGGACCTTTTTTTTTTTGTATGTTGATCTCAAGGGGCCATGTCTACCCATTCCATAACCACTCATTTCATGTATAGCACCACCTAGTTAAACACAAAAAAGGAAAAATTAGGTGTTGTAATTGAAGGTATCTGTGACCTAACATAGTCGAAATTGGAAGTGTAGGATCATTATGACACCCTCTGTATGCACGCCAAGTTTTGTGGAATTCCGTTCATGGGGGGCCACACAATAAATTAATTTATGTTACTATACAGCAACTGGCCTGTAGGTGGCCGGAGACAGTTTTCTGTGAATATCTCGAGAACCGTAGGGCCTAGGAGGTCCACCTTTTTTATGTATGTTGGTCTTAAGGGGGCATGTCAACCCATCCCATTACCACTTATTTCATGTATAGCGCCACCTAGTTAAAAATTAAAAAGCAAAAAATTAGGTGTTTTCATCACAATATCTCTGGCTGACAAGGTCAAAACTGCACAAAATTAAAAGTGTAGGATCATTATGAGACCCTCCGAATGCATGCCAAGTTTTGTGTACTTTCGTTCATGGGGGGCCTTACAATAAAATAATTTATGTGTACATTTAGTGACGTACACCAACAAGGATTCCCAGGACACTGAAAGACACTGAAGGATTCCCGGGACACTGCTGTTTTACAACCACATAATGGGTGTGATGTAGGTCTTCATTTTCATGTAAGTGGTCTTAAAAAGGTCTAGTCTTATTTGGGGTGGTCAAACCTGGTGAAACCCTGTAATGGAAAGAAGATACCGAAGGCTTTTTTGCCATATTGAGTCAGCTTTACTTTCTTGTCCATAACTTGTCTAGGTTATGACACATTTTATTGTTCTTTGTCCTTTGGACAGTGCCTGGTGAGCTCGAACAACAAGGCTTTGAATCAGTTTACACCAGATTTGCCCTTCAATGAGACTGTGACATGTTCCAGCAATACTCATTACTTAAACCTCACTGATCACAGGAGAAATGTTCCTGTTGAAACCCACTATCAGAACTAAACAAGGCAACGCTGCATTTAGTTGTTATGTGTTCTGACTATGGAGCCAGCTCCCAGATGACAAAAAAAAATTGCCCACATTACTTTTTTGACATCAGGACTCTGAACTAAACTATTTTCAGATGCCCATTTTTTTTTTTACACTGAATAGGCTTAGTCCAACCAAAACAAGGTTTTGCCTAGCGGTAAGCTGGATAGGGGTTAATCCTTGCCTGACAATACAGTTTACTCACTAGATGAGGTGAGGGAATTCAACAAACTTGTTTAAGCTTGACAAATATATCAATAAAATCTGTTTTTCAATTGGGCAACATATAGCAAATGTGAGTGGTAGCTATCACATCCCCCATTCTGTGTTTAAGTGATTAATAAGGTGTGTCTGATCTTTGTGCTGTATCAAAATTCCCACAGTTATGAAAGCAGACGGTCAAACAAATGTCTTACTTTGTATTTTTGAGTGGCTCACAAACTAACAATGTTCTATTTTCTGCTCTTCTCTCCCTTCTCCCTTTGGTTGGTTCCACCACCAGGATAAAAGACGCAGATTGACCAGCCCACGCTTTCATCCACCATTGTACACAGTATGGCACGCTTTGGCACAAGTTCAGTTTGTTTATGTTATTGTTTATTAGTTCATTTCTCCATGTTGTATGATTTATAGATAGTCTTAAATTGTCATTGTGCAGTTGGTCCGTACAATGCAATTTGCTTGTGCAGCTTTTAAAAATAATACTCACATACACACTCACACACAAAAAATAAATAAATAAGAATACACATTATAAAAAGAACATATCAAGGCATTAACATGGTTCCATTGCTTGAAGTCCATTTTTAAGTGCATCTGTGCAAGCTCCCATTGCTTAAAGTCCATTTTTAAAGCACAACTGTTTTGCTTTGTTTTATAAAATAAAAGTTTGAAATGCTATGGAGTGCCCTATTTTTTGACCCTCAAACTGATATCTCAATTGTAACTCCTACTTCTCAACAGTTTCTCATTGCAATGTCTCCTCATTTGCTCTATTATTTCTCCTAAGGAGAAACAAGCTGTAAATGAGACTACACTCAAACATATAAGAGATCTCCTGTATTTCTCCTGCTTCTCAAACTAATATCTCTTATGTGATTCCATCTGCTCTATTATTTCTCCTAAGGAGAAACAAGTTGTAAGTGAGACTACACTCAAACATATAAGAGATCTCCCGTATTTCTCCTGTTTCTCAAACTTATATCTCTTATGTGACTCCTACTTGTCTTATTGGTATGTGTCTCATCTTTTGCTTGTTTTATCTCTCCTAAAGCAAAATTAGGAGAAATAATTGTGACAAAAGTAATACTTAAATGATCCTTAAAAGAGAATCACCATTTTGCCTCTTTAGCAACAGAAGGGATACAAATGAGAAGCAAAAGTTTCCTCTGGGAGGGCTCAGTTGTGTTTGTAAGTCATTTGTAAGTTCAGAGGTACTTGTTATCCGGCAGAAATACTGTATAAAACAGTATTCTAGCCTCTGTACCTCTGTGCCAGTACTTCCCACAGCTATTCTGATTGTTCCCTAAGAAACTGCAAGGTCTCAGCTTTCTAAAGAGACCAAGCATTTGATGGTAGGCCAAACTAGGTGGGAACAGTGGCCTCTGACGTAGGTACAGTGCAATTTCGAGGGGGAAAAGTCTTAAAATGGCCATCCTATATGAAGTTAAAATAAGCTGCAAATGTATTCTATTCTGCATATTCTAGTTTAAGGATAGGTTACACCCTATATGATAGGCCTACAAAATAATTACTACTCTCTACTACTTTTGTGTAGCACAAAATCTTCTCACACCTTTTCTTTATGATTCAGATCAGGGTGCAGTGTTGGGTGTGGAACTATGGGGAGGCTGCCCAGTACACAAAAGGGTCAACTGTTGTTTAGCACCAGCCTCACAAGCTCGGATAAGCACCCGCCTTCAGCCTTTTAGATAGCTAGCATAGTTAGCTAATCACTGCTAATGTCCAAATGATATTGGCACTGGGTGGCCAGTTATTGTTATTAATATCCAGCTTAAATGATTACAAATTTAATATCCATTCATTGCACTGTGGATGCTAGCACCATCATGCTAGCACCACAGATAGCATGCGGTTCTAGCCAGATCCGGTCATGCTTGACCGACATATGACTTTTGAGGACAAAAACTAAAATCTAAAGACTAAATGATATCTGTAATAAAGGGATCAGTGTGATAAAACAAGCCAAACAAGAAACATTTTCAAAGAACTGCAAGCAAGATGAAAGTGTGCAGCGAGCACTTAGGCCTACAAGTTGCTCCCCAATATAAACAATAGCATGGTATGACCTGAGGTGCTGTGCGTGTTCATTTCAACCGTCGGTGATTGCTCTTAGATTGGGAAGCTCAGCCTCCTCTAAAATATCCTGGAAAATCCCATCAAATAACACTATTACATTAGCTTCAAGCCTACTATTCAAACTAGAACATAGAACATTTACTAGTTTGCTTAAAGTATAGTTCTCAGTACTTACAAGTTTACTATTATAAACTGAAAGTGGGCCAATTTAGTCCAAAGAAGTATAAATATAGTACATGTACAAGTGTACCACAAGTACATTTATACTAATAAACTTACTACTTTAGGTAAACTTGGGAATTATACTTAAACTGCACTTCAGTTTACTTGATAAAATTAACTTTAAGTAGGCCTATACCTTTTTTGGTAAGGGTAATTTACACATTTACACAACTCACTAAAAAAAACAAAGTTTTAGAAATTGGTGTGAGGGGATTGTAGGAGATCAGTACAATGCCCAAGAGCAAAAATCTGGTGTGCATGTGTCTTTATTGCAGTTGCTTGAAAAACTTGCATGTTAGCTATCACTTTTGGTTAGCATGTTGTTATGGCTGCAAAGTACTCCCTCATTTTCTGAATGATTTTTCAAACCACTGGCCCCTTGGCCAACTTTGCTTGTGCCAGGCATGAATATAGCCTGAAAGAGAATGTGAGTCATATAATTTGCATATAGGTCCGATCAGATCAAGTCTCAACAGTTTAGCTTTTCTTCAAGGACTGAAGATTGGAACAGACTTTCTCAGGCAATATGATACCTGTGAAGATGGATAATTAACCCCTTGAAACAGAGAGTGTCTATGATGACTAGGCTTATGAATTATGTATGCATTTGTTTTCAGGTTAATCTTGCACAGTGCATGGTATCCTTTCATCCTTTCTGTTTTCGTTGTTTAAACTTGTGATATCCATGATGAGTATTGAGTTAGTGAATTAGCTCAACATTGTGTGCTGATAACCATAGCCTATATAGATAGCCGAGTAAAAGAAAACAACAAGTAGCCTATTGCGTTGCGTGCCTGCGTGCGTATTCTCTCTCCTGCTCAAACAAAATGTGTGCATGTTAATTTTGATAACGTGTTCACTAACTTTACGTAATAGAAAATGGTAAATAGCCTGATGGCATACAGCTAATGGGATACTGTGCATAGTTGGGAAGGTATGGTAGGCCAATTTGGTGTGAATACACACACACACAAGGGACATTTTCTCTCGCTGTTGAGTAGCCTGATGTTACGCACAGTGCGTACGGACGTACACCTGCAGGCGCGCCTGTCACACACACAAACACACACACACACACACATATTAATTCTTTATTTGAATCCACTAATCACATTTTTTACACAAAGGATTTAAATATTTCACAAAGAAAGACCGCCTATACAGTGCACATGCACACACACACACACACATTAATTATTTATTTCAATCCACTAATCACATTTTTTACACAAAAGATTCAAATATTTCACAAAGGAAGACCGCCTATACACTGCACACACACATACACACACACACACACACACACACATATATTTGAATTCTTTATTTCAATCCACTAATCACATTTTTTACACAAAGGATTTAAATATTTCACAAAGGAAGACCACCTATACAGTGGTGTATACACACACACACACACAGGGGCTTTCACTGAGCTCACAAGGTGTTGTGCAGTCCAACAGGTTTTTCTGTCTCAGGCCAGAATGCTAATGAGGTTCATATTTTGCACAGGAGTCTGAGTCTGCCTGAGGCAACATGGCTAGAAATGTCACTGAACACCTGGGATCCATGTAACCACTCCCTCTTTTCACCCCTCCGGGGACGACCAGTTGCCAGAACTCCAAGTGAACACATACACCCACACCAACTCACAGACACACATTCTGCCTCAAATACATTCACATCTCCTCACATACTTGTTCTCCGCCTCAGTCAAGTTAGGGATGGCCCTCTAATATCTTGGCAGAGAGGAAGGTCTCAATAGGTCTTAATCCACTGTGACACTGCCATTGTCTTGACACTCACTCAGAGATTTCGAAGAGGAACGGATCGCAATGAAACGAGGCATCCTTTTCCTGTTCTTCTTGACTGTGAGTAGAGCGCCACTGGGCAACTTTCAGTATGCTTTGCATTTTTGGTCTTCCACTTTGAAGAATATTTGTTTACATTTGTCTTTAAAGCTGGTTTGTTCCACAGGAAGTTAAAAGAGAAAATACATCAAAGGGTTATGTCAGAGAGGAAATAAGTGTTCAGTGATATCCATACACAGCAGAGAGGAGACAAGTAGTAGTTTTTACATTTACTGCATATAATAATAAGAGAAAAGAGAAACTGAACACTGCTTGCTCTACAATGTAACCAGTTTATTAATAGACTGACGTTTCGGTCAGTCAGACTTTCATCAGTTCAGTTAGTCAGACTCTGATGAAGGTCTGACTGACCTAAACGTCAGTCTATTAATAAACTGGTTACAACGTGGAGCAAGCAGTGTTACACTTTTCTTTCCTCTTACTCTTGTGAAATAGCTGTACCTAAAGTATAATATCTCCTTTGTATCTTTTGTTGAACATTTACTGAGCTCATTATTCACAAGCTTAATGCTAAAGAAACATTTCAACCAGTTCGGCAAATAAAGATTTGCTTAAGGCACAGTGTTTTTCTCAGTGCACTGTGTTAAAATTAGGGGTGTGCAAATGGCTCCAAAAGATAAAATTCTAATGAAAAAATCCATAAACATACTGTAAACATAAACATAAACAAACAAATGGACGGACACCCTCTTCCCTCCTACAAGAGAATGTCCCCAGCTGTTTGTGTGATGTGCAAGTAAATGTGTATTTTTGTGTGTTACATTTTACACTTCATTCACATTTGGATGACATTGTATTCTGACAATTACAGTAAAAACACTAAAAAAAAAGAGCTTATATTACCAGCTTATATTAATTTGCACAGATACAGTAGAAAGGATAATTTCTCTAACTACTTCCTTGCCATTCCTTGCCTTTGTCTACTGCTTTTTCTTAGTGTGTTCAATACTTTTTCCCTGTGCCATTCCACTCATAACTCTACTTTTAGACTAGCCTGACGAGCCAGACCCACATTAAAATGTAGGGTCTGGGCACTCACCGTTCGCAGTGCTCAGTCCGAGGGGCGGGATAATCAGTTGTCTTTCAAATTCCCTCTGCACGCAATAGGACAGCGGCAGCGCTATGAGTCCCATGCGTTTCCCACCAGCGGAGCTAGTTGGCTAGTTCAAACGTTTGCCAACTTAATAAAAGCTTAACTCGAGTCACACTGTTCGCCAACAGCAACATCCATCTAATTTTTTTTCAAGTAGCAGGGAATTCAAGCCAAACCGTTGCAACTCTGCCATCAATCATTATGTTAAGCCCACCTAACGACTCTATACACGATTTCATTGGCCTGATTGAGTTTCGATTTCTGGAGCTCACAAGCCAACAGAGAGTTGCTAGACTAGCCCTGGCAGCAAATGTAATTTGCTGCCGCTAGGGGCGCGTCTAGATTTCTAGACTACTTTTAGACATTAATGTTTGGATTTCTATATATGTGTGGATTACCTAAGTTAATACTGGTGAAAATTTCATGTGAATAGCCTCACTGGAAGTATACTTACTGAAAAAAAAGTTGACGTGTTCAATACTTCCCCGCTGTATTCTTTTTGCAAAGCATTTAAAATCAGACAATTTTGTCACAAGTATGATGAAGCTTGAACTGATGTCTGGGTTGAGAATTCACCTGCAGCATAATGCCTGGGTTACGTAATTAATATCAAGGAAATAAAATTCATCATTCATGAACCACAACACAGACAGTCAAGAGTTGATAAAGACTCAACATGTAGACTACACTTTAAAATGTTTTTAAGAGGACAGCGCCACAACTGCCCAATGTCATCTCTGAATTTAAAGATAAATACCCTCGTAATCCTCAGTACAAGAGTAGGATTTAGAGAAGGAGCATTGCCCTGGGTTTTTCCATCTCCACAATGCAACAGCATATGACTTAATGTTTGTTCTCACATAACCTTTACTAAGGGTGCTTCAAGGACAAGGTCTTGACTAATTTGATCTGTTAATGTTGCATTAAAGATATTTAAAGGTGTTGTTCCGAAAGCTCTGTGCGGGTGCATGCGGTATGAGAGAGGTGCGTTTGTGGGAGAAACATAATTCACTGCACTCCCGCCAATAATGTATGCGTAAAATAAAATATAGAAATGATTAAAGTAGTGTACATAATTATAGTTGTGCTATAGCTGTTCTGTTTGGCAGCAATAAAAAACAGGGTTTAAGCAGTTTAATGAATAACTAACTAGATGTACCGCAGAGCGGTATACAAAATATGACCGCCGCCCAGTCCAGCACATTTTTTCCACAAAAATAAGTCACGTTTGTCAAATTGTGTTCATTTCCTGCTTTGTTCCTTTTATGTGTTTGTATTTGAGTGTGTGCAGAGTGTGTGGTTGTTTTTGTGTATATGTGTGCTTATGTGTGTGTTTATTGAGTGTGTGTGCCTGCATGTCAGTTAGTTTTTTTGTGTGTGTTTTTGTGTGTGTGTGTTTGTGTGTGTGTGTGTTTGTTTGTGTATGTAGGTGTGTGAGGGTGTGTGTGTGTGTATGTGGGTTTATGTTTTTGTGTGCGTGTGGGTGTTTGTGCGTGTCGTGTGTGTGCATGTATGTGTGTGCACATGTGTAGTGTGCTATTCAACCACTTTACCGATAACATAGCCCATCTGTTACAATAATGCATACAGAACTGGTTCCTTCCTTTAGAATACTGTAGGGGACTAGTGAATCACCATAATTTAACAATGTTAACAAACATCATCAAGTATTTAGCCAGCAAATCAGGGAACCACCTACTCTTTGCGATAAGTGCCTCTTTAACAACCATGGTGAGTCAGGGCCACAATTTAACATTCATGCAAGGGAAAACATCTCCTGCAGTACAGTGTCCCTGTCACTGCAATAGGGCATTGGGATTGATTTTGTTTGGTGGCTTTTGGCCACAGGGAAGAGTGCCACCTATTGGCCAGCCACCAACACTTCCAGCAGGAACCTACTCTTCCAAGGAGGTTTCTTATCCAAGTACTAACTAAGCCTGCTTAGCTTCAGTAATTCAGCAAAGTCAGGGTATCTGCTGCTCTCGCTGCTGTGTGCGTGTGTATCTGTTTATGCACATGTGTGCATATGGAATGGGTTAACATGGCTCCTGGAGGCAAACATACACAAAAAACTGGTCATCCTAGGCCCTACGGTTCTCAAGATATTCAAAGAAAACTCTGTTGGTGTAGTCACTAAATGTACACATAAATTAATTTATTGTATGGCCCCCCATGAACGAAAGTCCACGAAACTTGGCATGCATTTAGAGGGCATCATAATGATCCTACACTTTCAATTTTGTGCAGTTTTGACCATGTCAGCCAGAGATATTGTGATTACAACAATTTTTTGCTTTTTCATTTTTAACTAGGTGGCGCTATACATGAAAAGAGTGGTTATGGGATGGGTTGACATGGCCCCTTAAGACCAACATACAAAAAAGGTGGTCCTCCTAGGCCCTACGGTTCTTGAGATATTCACAGAAAACTGTGTCCGGTCACCTACAGGCCAGTTGGTGTAAAGCAACATAAATTAATTTATTGTATGGCCCCCCCATGAACGGAATTTCACGAAACTTGGCGTGCATTTAGAGGGTGTCATAATGATCCTACACTTCCAATTTTGTGCAGTTTTGACCATGTCAGGTCACAGATACCTGTGATTACAACACCTCATTTTTACTTTTTAATTTTTAACTAGGTGGCGCTATACATGAAATGAGTGGTTATGGAATGGGTTGACATGGCCCCTTAATATCAACATACAAAAAAAAACGTGGTCCTCCTAAACCCTACGGTTCTCGAGATATTCACAGAAAACTGTGTCCGCCCTACCCTCCTTTCGGGGGTCCAGTCCAGCGGGGGGGCTACAGATAAAAAAACAATGGTTCCATGCTATCCTTGTGGGGCTACATGCCCATCAAGTTTCGTGCACCCTGGTCTTTCAGTGTCCCGGGAATCCTTGATGGAAAATTGCTCATGCGAAAAAGAGTTAAGATTTCCGCACGAGTCTCCGAGTCATTTTCCCTTTATCGGAGGTTGGAATTTCCATTTATCTGATGTGGCATGAAGGCGGCAGTAGTCTATTCTTTCCTCTTGCGCATAGACCTCTGATGTCTGAAGACCTCTGAAGTGCCTGCAAAAAGGAACCAAAGCTGCAATCTTTGACCATATAAGGAGATCCGGGTGTTATTTGAAGCTACCTATGCAAGCTTAACTACCTACAGTATGGCAAGTTGCCTTGCAAGTTAACTCTGATCTAAGTTTGCCGTCTTAATGTACCGAAGGTCCCAGTATCCACTAGAAGGCAGAGGACAAAAGTGTGTAGAGCAAAACGTCTGCATTTCCGATTTCTTTGTCCCTGCGAGAGTTTAACAGGTGCGATAATTCAAAATCCCCATGTTATTTTCCAATAGGTAAAATAGCAAGATACCGGATCTCCTTATATGGGCAAAGATGGTAGCTTTTTTGAAGGCGAACTTCAGAGGTTCCATTGTCGAAACTCAAAGTCGAAAGCGTGACGGAGAAAAACAGCACCACTAGGCTAGGCCTACAGTACCTAGGCTATTTCAGATGTTAGTGCCTTTCTTAAGAAAGGTAGGCTACCCTACATTCAGAACCAAGAAACTTAAAATCAGACATCTGGTCTTTCTCAGTTGTGTGTGTCAAATGCTCATTTTGAGAGACAGAAAGCAGAACTGAATATTCCTCCTGTATATAGGTCTATATCTAGTGCGGGCTTTAAGTGGGCGGAAGCGGGACATATTACAGATGTGACAGGACAGAACAGAGTGGCCGGTAGCAGGACTGAAAAATCTGTCCTGCGCAGTGTAGGCCAGTGTAGGCTGCTCCACTGCACCTGCTGACCCTGATGGACTTGTCAAACTTGACTGTGTCATACCTCACAATGACTATGTAAAAGATTGTGTTTTACATTCTGTTGCAAGGAAGGAACACATTGTTGAAAGTCAAATTTATTATGATGCCTGTAAACCATATGAAAGTCAAATGCACTGGTCAGTCTGGCAAAAACATATTTCTATATAAATCACTGGAACACTACAAAAGCCCTACTCTACAGACCACTCCCCTCCTCTAATTTTACTTGTCCTTTCTAATCTACTATTATTACTAGCTTGCCATGGAGTCAGGACTGGGTCAAAATCACAGCCGCATAATGACCAGAGAAAAGAGGGTATGTACTATATGTCATCTATGGAGCAGAAATCTTGAAATCCCTGACATTATTAATGTTCTCCAACTGTCAACAGTAGAATTTTGCATTCCTCTTCTCAGGAACTACTGTATCGATCTAAGAGAAGATGGGTCCTGTCGACTATTGAAATAGAGGAGGAGAGTCCTGGACCATATCCAAGGGAGGCAACAAAGGTACACTGCGAGTATTCAGATCCATTTGTGTCCAGATCTGACAACAAATTAACACGCAAACTCTTCAGTTGGCTCATATTTTGTGCAAAATGTATTGAGCATGTATGTATTTGAAATTATCTCTTTCTGTGGGATTGCTCTGTGATAAATATATTCTCTTGTCATATCATCAATACTAGTTGCACAATGATAAAAAGCTTTACGACCATCACTATTTCCATATCTCTGGAATGGGTGTGGATGAGGAGCCCGTTGGTGTGTTCACCATTGACAGAAAATCAGGAGTTGTCAGTGTACATAAACCCATCGACAGGGAGCAGCACCAGTACTTTCATGTAAGTCTTTGACCATCTGTCTTAAAACATAATAATCTGTTTCCAGTTCTTGACCTCATTTTGTTCTTGAACTCACTGATTTGTTTTCCTGTTGATGATGAACAGATACGTTTTGATGTTATCGATGAAAAAACGAATATAGAAGTAGACAAGACCTTGGCCTTTGACATTGCGATACAGGACATCAATGACAATGACCCAAGATTTGAGCCGCCTCACATCAGAGTCCCTGTGCGTGAAGACACTCCAGAAGGTATGGTTTAAATGTTCTTTTTGAAGAATATATGATTTTTCTAAAGTATTACAGATTGCCATGAAATTAAATATGTGCTGTTTTAAGAAAGAGGAAGCAAAGCTAAATAATCAAACACAAAATAGAGGAAATCGTATGGTTATGATTACAACCTCGGTTCTCTGAAGGAGAACAGAAGACGTTAACCAATGGGAAGTCACTCTAAGATGATGTCACCTATCTGAACCAATCTCCAACCAGTCTCAGGGACCTTTTGGGTTAATGTCTTGTAACGTCTTCAGTTCTCCTTCAGAGAACCACTGTTATTCATAACCATAGGTTCTCTATCAGTAGAGTTTGTTTACCAATGTGAACACATATACCACAGCACCATATTGGCAATGGTGGACAAGCATGCATTAATGAAACTCACCACCTGGGTGCTGCACACACTTGGTTGGTGGTCGTGAAACAAGCCAACAACATCATACAAGCTGAGCACTGACAAGTACGGGGAGACCGGGGCTGGTTGGAACAGGAGCAGGTTGGAACACTGTTTATATAGGCAACTAAAAGGTGCATCCACAAAATGTTTACACTAAAATAAGTGTCCCCTTAACTGGAGCACACACACACAAATAAGAAAAAATATTTGAAAGTCATTAACCCTTTAGGTGAGGGCAACTTTTTGATTTTGCAGGGTCGAAACTTAGAAATCGCTCTTCCCACTAAATACATTCTAGCATTGTGATGGGTAAGGATATAGAAAAAGTATTCATTTCACTTGGAAGAGACAGGACTCTGAAACTGAAATTTGTAAGCCTGTGGTGACTGGTGCCTGTGGGCTAACGCCATTTCAGTGCTAATGAGTGTCCAAACGTGGATGGGGCAGGTTGGCACACTGATTTTGGGGTTGGTTGGCACATTATACATTCTCTATGCTATTTTGTGACAAATCTATAAACTGTGTATTTTACACATAAAAACTTTATTTTACCATTGTTATTGTAACTACTGAACATAGTTTTACATTTGGAAGCATTTCAGACATTTTTAAACATTTGATTTGAAGTTAAAAAAAAGTCGATAGGGACCAAATTGGTCTTGATAGTGGGTCTTACTGAAGAAAAACATACAGGAAAGACATCACCAAAGCCTTAAAGGCTGTGGGATAGATGAGTACTTCAAACAAAAGCAAAAGTACTGCAAAGTACTGCAAAGGACTATTACATAGGTGTTCTAACCAACCCTGACTACATGTGCCAACCAACACCGTGCCCGCACACCACTTTAAGCATATATAACTCAAAACAAGGAATCATTTGTTGACATTGAATGTAGACATTTTTTAGCTGAGATCCCAATCTTTTAGTTAATCACACTTTGACAGTTCTAATGCATTGGTAAGACGGAGAAATACACCCGAGAGTGAAAAGTGTTCCAACCAGCCCCGGTCTCCCTCCTACTGGTGTCTGGTTGCAGCATTGCCCCAGTGTCAGTAAAATAGTGACTATTCGCTAGCGCAAGCTGAAAGCACAGGGCATCCACTCATAATATTTAAAACCGGGGTGCGGTCTGCAAAACTCCAATAATGGATAATAAACTTCATTGACTGATTTTTTTCCATTCTTAAAACTATAGGTGGCCTGCCTGTCAACCTGCAGGCATTTGACAGTGATGAGGAAGGCAATGACAACTCCCGTGTGACCATGACTATAGTGTCCAAACCAACTTCTCCTAAGTTCTCCTTAAAGGAAGTTCAAAACACCAAGATGCAACAGCTGACCTTCTCTGGATGTTTTGATTTTGATGTGAGTCATAGACATAAATACTTAAAGAATTATTTAGCCTTGTAATATATTTTGTAGACAAACATTTTCCTAATGACCAGAAGTCTTTCCCCCAAAATGCTTCTGTGTCATTATTTAGCTGTGCCATATACTCCAGAATTCATTTTGACGCCAATCATATTTCAAATGACTGTTAACAATGATAGCATTTTATTTTGAAAACATCTAAAATGACAATAAAAACTGATTTCTGTCACATGGTCAGAATGTTGTAGTATGAAGCATCAGTTATTACACTGGTATGGTATACACTAGGCCCTAGTATTTTTACACACCGTGGCGTGCACAGAGCTCTTTAATAATGGACTCGGTGTAGCCAGGCTGTCTGAGTTAGGCTAATAAAAGCAGTCATTATGTCAGTTATCAATGTTACTAAATGCTTACATCAGTCATGATGAAGGGCTCATGTGGGTGTTTTGCACCTAAAGAAATCCATTCCTGTTCTTTAGAAAATCAAAGAGTACAAAGTGATTGTTGAAGGGAGGGATCATGGAGTACCGCCGCGGTCTGCAACGACAACTATCACTCTGGACATCTTAGATGCTAATACTCACCCACCTGTTTTCACCGAAACAACTGTGAGTAGTTTACCATAATCCAAAAACTCCACAAGAAAGCAGCTTTAAAATCATTATAGCTACTTTCGATAGGCTTCATTTTTATGGTAGCAGTGACCTAATAATTGATTTACTTGTGCTTCAGTATTCTACCTCAGTGCAAGAGATGGAAACAAAGGAAATCCTGAGAATGAAGGTGGCAGATAAGGATGAACCCAACACACCAGCCTCGCGGCCTGTTTTTAAGATCCTGAAGGGGAACGAGGACGGGAACTACATGGTTACAACAGACCCTAAAACTAATGAAGGAATTCTAAGTGTGGTTAAGGTAGGCCAAATAATTCGCATTAATCTTTGGTTCCGCTTGAAGCCAGATATCATTCCTGACTTATTTCGTCATCACGCTCTGCAGGGAAAGGATTTTGAGAGGACGGCACTGGTCAAACTGGAGGTGGCTGTGGAAAATGAAGTACCTCTCTTCGTATGTAAAGATGGGGTTCCGGTGGATCCACAGAATATGCCAACTCCACAGAGCGTAACTGTAGAAGTGGTGGTGGTGGACGTTAATGACCCACCGCAGTTTGAGAGAACAGCTGAACGTGCATTTGTGAAAGAAGAGGGGCCACCAGGACTGACACTTTTCAGGCCCAAGGTAACTGATGAGGATTCTGACCTTGACAAAATCAGGTAGGTCACCAAAGCCACATGACATTTGCACAAGGCACAGATGCTTGTAGATTTAAAAGTGGGGTAAGCACTACTGGACAAAGAGGGTTATGCTTAGCATAACTTACCCTTTAAATGTGTCAACTCTGTCACTGTGGTTTACTAGCCACTGGTTAAATTGATAGTTATTGATTAGTTAGGACTGTCTGTCTATATTACACCCCACTGCTGAAATATTGGTGGCACTTTATTTGAAGGGTTAGTGCATAGCACATTTATAAAACCTTACATGAATGCACCATAATAAATTTAGCAATGTTTCATAAAGCATGAATCATACACTTAGACACATAACTCTGGAATACTGATGTATGAAAAACCACATTGATTTGTAGCACAGCACTTGACTGCAGAAATAGTTTGAACATTAAAATATTATTGCATTGCACTGTAGGCTACTGCAGTTTTTGTCTCATAACTGCAGTTATTTTATATAAGGGATATATTGGACATGGAATCACTACATACAACATCACCACTGTTGTCACACATATTTGTCTCCTTTAAACAGGTTGCAATTTCTTCTGTCACTTTCCGAATTTATATTTCCATATTATTTTAATGTTTATAGGTATGAACTGGTAGAAGATCATGCACATTGGTTGTCCATCGATAAGAAGACTGGGGTTGTCACTTCAGTGAAAACGATGGATCGAGAGTCACCATATGTCCATGACAGTGTCTACACAGTGAAAGTCTTGGCCATAGATGATGGTATGTGAACAAAGTTTTGTATTCTTCTGCACTGCCTGATGAATAAATTCATCCCAAGTCAGAATTGCCTGGATGCGGGGAGAAAACAGGTGTTTTCATGCCTCTCTAATTGACCCCCCTGCTCCCCATATGGTCTGCCACTGGGGGCACAAGGTCGATAGCTGGTGCTCGGATCTATTTAGTGTACATCAGTGGTCCCCAAACTTTTTCTTCCGAGGGCCAGCTCACTATGCCTAGCTCCAAGAGAGGGCCAGAGACTTAGTGCTGTGAACAACAGCAGTCTACCTTAGTTGAATATCCCATTACATTTAATCATAGGCAATTTAATACCATTGCTAGCTGTGTTTATGTTGCCATCATACCATATCAGTGTAAAATGTAGCTCACATGAAATAATAACTAATAAAAAGACTCTGTTTCTTTGCATACATAGCTCAAGTTGTGAACAAGCAATATCCTACAAATAATTTAAAGTGATCAAACTATGAGAGTTTTACGAAGTGCTGGCAAAAACATCTGTAATGACCACCATTCTAACTTTCACTCACCTGATGAGAACTTTGTGAACTCTGTATGATCATTTGAACGAGTGAATAAAAAATAGAAATAATTATCCCAGAAATATGACTTGAATAGAGGTTAGTTATTAACAATTAATTGATAAACTTTTAGAATACTTTGTGCACTGATGCAGTCAGCATAGGCTTCTTACTGTACATTGCTTGCAGATAGGCCTACATGTCATTCCGTTTTCGATGGCAAACGTGAAACAGCTCCAAAACAACCACCAGTGGACAAAAAGAGTATTACATGTGTACTGTTAAGACTCGCCATAGAGAATGAATGGGGGAAATTACGGAGGTTATAGTTTGACGATGTCGTAGGCTACTCCCGTGTGGGCCAGATGCTATATACCACGGACATGTTTTGGGGGGCCACCCAAAATGAGGTGGCGGGCCGTAGTTTAGGGACCACTGGTGTAGATGGTTGTCCACTCTAATGATCCACTGAAATGTTTTGAACAGAAGAGAACACGTTTTCTTTAACCTGTTAAATTTGAACGAAAGTGTGCAAATGTGTGCAAATTAAGAATTCTTACACTCCTCTGGACATTTCTCTCATTTTATGTTATTTCACTGTGTATGTATTCATCTTGTTAGGTCTGATGTCTTATGTGTTGGTAAATATACCAATTATAATATCTACTTTCCTGTTGGACAATTGTAGTGTCTTAAAAATATCAATCTCATGGCTTCTATTGTCAGTAATAGCAAGAGTACCTGAAGCATGGTTTGTTTGTATTTCCCTTAATTTGTTTATTTATTTATTTATCATTCTCAGGGAAGCCTCCTGCTACAGGCACATGTCCTCTGAGGATTGTTTTGGGAGATATCAATGATAATAAGCCACACTTGGTCACCAAAAACACAATACTCTGTAATCATATGGACCGTGTACCTGTGAATGGCTGGGACTTTGATATTCCTCCATATTCGGGACCCTTCTCTTACGATTTTGGGGGGGACAATGTGGAAGAGTTGAAGGAATATTGGAAATTGTTCCCCACCACGGGTGAGTAAAGTGGATCCATGTTTTTGCACTTCAGAAAGTCTTGTTGACTTTCCACAGTCTTTTTCGTCAAAGAAAATAATAATCCCAATTAGATGTAAGGTCTCCCAATAGACACACCCTGGCCACAGGAGTATTTACTGAAGGCTTGAAAAGAAGTGTAATTGTCACATGCTTATTACTTGTTAAGAATCAACAATTACTGTGGTACATCACAAACCATTCAATTGGAAAGTTGTAATATCTAACATGTGTCTACCTGTGTTGGCTTCTTGAGCAGGCATAAACATCAGCCTTTTGAGCTTGACATCCTTGTCTTTTGGCAACTACACCATTCCTCTGCTGATAGAGGATCAGCAGGGTGTAGTGGGAGAGGACAAGCTTACTGTGATTGTGTGTGACTGCGCTGGTGGGAGTGAGTGCCGTGGCCCTCTGCCCTCCACCATCCAGCTGGACGGACCAGCCATTGGGACCCTGCTAGCTGGACTGATGCTGCTGTTGTGTGAGTTGCTGTGATAGGTTCCAGTTATGCCCTATTAACATCACATTGGTAATTCACTAAGCGTTATGGCCACTAAGGGGTTGAGCCTTAGCTAAGTGTTCTAAGTCAGTGTGTCTGTTAAGTACTTGCTCCGTTTGTCTTTCGGCAGTGCTGCTGTTGCTAGTCTTCATCTGCGACTGTCAGGGGAGCAGCTTCAAGCCTTTGAACACGCAGGATGAGGGCCACCAAACGCTAATCAAGTACAACGAGGAGGGAGGTGGCACCATCTGCAAGGTGTGTGTGTGTGTGTGTGTGTGTGTGTGTGTGTGTGTGTGTGGTGTTCTTCCTATGCAGGACATGTGACAACTGCTCCAGGCAGTTTCACTCTGGTGCCAGCTGCTGGGGAACCAGCAGAGCCCTGCTAACAGACCTCCAAATGCACGCCTGCGTGTCTCCCACAGGGTGTGGCATTTGCTTTGCAGCAAGGTCGTAAATAACTTCAGTGGTCATTTTTACCACTCTAAATCCCTCCTTTCCTCTCTTTGCCTCCAGGCGGAGCCGACTCAGATCCGCAGCCCCACTACCTATGTCACGACTGTGACAACGGTTGATGGGCTCAAACAAGCAGCCGTACCGGTAAGCAGCATCTGTTGCCACATGCCAGTACAGTGAAGTTTTGTTTTCTTACCCCTGGTTTCATGGAATTGTTCAAGATGATAAAACTTCACTGAGATACAATGCAGATAAACTACAGAAAGTCCGCGTACTACAGATCTACAGTCTTCCCCCATTCCATCAGTCCTCTCAGTCTGCATGTTTAAACATGTGGGTAACCCACTAGCTCAGGTCATGTCTGGCATTCGTACTGTATAGTGCTCACTAACATCATAAATGAACATTGCAAGACACTTATCTCTTCTATGATCCCAGGAAGATTTTCTTCGACACGTTAGTTTTTTGAACATTTATTTTATCCAATGACACAGAAACCACAGAACACCACCAATGCACACTCACACACACTCACACACATTAGACAAGTGTATGTAATAGTTTTAAAATCAATATGAAGTATTCAAATGACTAAATATTTTAGCTACTAGTAATTATGCAGATTATACAATACTAAACATTGTTAACAAAATATATACACTTATATATGAATTCCAAAATATATGACATAGAAACATATGATAAGCCATCATTTTCCGTGTGTGTTTGTGTGTGTGTGTGGAGGGCCGAGCAGAATCTAGTATCGAAACAATAATTTTGCTATCGTGACACTAGTGAATGCTAACTTAACATAGTGTAACTTCACTACTAAGAAGCATTTGTTTAATTGCATTTGTAGCACTTATTACAAATAGTAGATAAGTTAGGACCAGGCTCTAGGTTCGGAGGAGCAGTTTGTAGTTAAATAATAACGATACCACAGACCAAAAACTAAGTTTGAATGCCGGCTTGTTTATATAAAAGAGTAGCACACAGTACTGTCTACCAGCTGGCAAACAGTAGGCCTATATGATGAAGTCTGAATAACATTGAATTGCCAATGAAATAAGTGAGGTATTCACCTAAAGTAACATTGACATAATGTCTAGCTCATTATGAATTCGTCATGTGTTCAGTATGTAAACATAAGGAATTATTAATTAGTTTACTGCTTGTACCTTATGAATTAATCATGAGTTCAGTATGTACACATTAGGAATTATGAGTTAGTTTACAGTTTGTACCTTATGAATTAATTCATCATGAGTTCAGGATGTACACATTAGGGATTCATAATTTATAATAAAGGAAAACACTACTAAATAAGACTCTATTAATGAGGAAAAGCACATGTGTTAATCATTAAGTAATGTTGAAAACATACTTAACAATTATGAATTAAGTGTTTGTTAATGCTTAACTAATACTTAATTAATGCTAAATTGTGTAGGCCTACCCTTATTGTTAAGTGTTATCAACATGTGGAACAGTAGAACCTGGAAGTTAAAAATCTGTTTGGCTACTCATATATTTTCTTGTGAAATGCTGATGCTTACCATTGTTATTATTCTTGGACAACTTCCTCAGGTTTCCTCCAACACCTTCCAGGTTCAAACCCAAAATACCACAACATTGAGAGGTCAGGCAACAGGCATGGTGAGTCCACTTCCCTGTTGCACTTGAATGAACCTGAATTAACACTGAGACAGTAAGAGTAGAGACTTTCTAATTAGGAGACACAGCACTCAAAAAATCCTCCATAGAAGGAATGGGTCACTGCTGGAGCGAGGTTGGTGTTGTGAAGCCTTGCGCTCGCGCAGTTCTGCCTGAAATAGATGCCTGATAAGTGCCCAAAATACGTTGCAATATGGCCGCTGAGTGGAGGGACTTTGGTAACAGTCAAACGTTTAGATACACCAACACACCAACATTGATGGGTTTTTCTTTAATCTGACTATTTTTACATTCTACAAACCTGGAGGTCATATCCTACAGAATAAAATAACAGATACGGTATTATATAGGAAGCGAGGACGAGGACGAACAAGTTTACCTGTGCAAGTTCACCGAGCACAGGCGCCGACAAAGGCAAAAATGTGCCATTCCACCATATCTGTTATCACCGGCCATCGCAGAAAACGGCATCATGCCAAAAGGGGCAGAAATCGCCTTCACCTCCAACAACTTAAACAGTCCTCACCTACAGAAACCTCCTTCTCCATGGGCTTGTGGAACTGTCAATCCGCACTCAACAAAACGGACTTCATAGCTGGCTATGCCAACCACCTTTCTTTGGAACTCCATGCTCTCACTGAGACTTGGATCAAACCTGAGAACACTGCCACCCCGGCTGCACTCTCCACTAACCTTACACTATCCCACACCCCTCGCCCATCTGGACAAGGAGGTGGGACGGGCCTGCTGATCTCCAACAAATGGAAATTCACCCCGCTACTGCCTTCAAACAAATCCATCGATCCAAACACTCTCATCCATGGCTAAATTATACCCTCCAATCGCAGCGCACCAAGCTCAGAGCCGCGGAGAGGAAATGGCACAAATCCAAACTAACTGATGACCTCAAAAACTACCAGACACTCCTGACCTCCTTCTCAGCCAGCATCACTGCTGCTAAGACGGCTTTCTACAATAACAAAATCAACAGTGCTACAGACACTCGAAAACTCTTCTCAACCTTCAAATCGCTACTCAACCCTCAGCTGCCTCCTCCTCCATCCTGCCTTACTGCAGATACCCTCGCCTCATTTTTTACAAACAAAGTGGCGGCAATCAGCAGTCAATTCTCTACATGCCCACTCAACGCATCTGACTCAGATACCGCACTCAGATACCGCACTCTAGGGACTGCTGGAACATCTTTTTCAGCATTCACGCCTCTCTCCGAGAGTGAAGTATCTAGACTCCTGACATGCAGCCGTCCTACCACATGCTCGCTGGACCCTATACCTACGAGCCTACTTCAGTCCATCAGCCCGACCATTGCACCGGCTATCACACATGTGATCAATGCCTCGCTAACCTCCGGCACATTTCCAACAGCGTTCAAAATGGCCTGTGTAACACCGTTACTTAAGAAAGCTTCTCTCAATCCTGCTCGAGAACTACCGCCCTGTCTCACTCCTGCCTTTCCTATCCAAAGGCATTGAACGAGCAGTCTCCAAACAGGTCTCTGACTTCCTTTCACAGAACAACCTTCTGGATCCAAATCAGTCTGGGTTCAAAAGCGGCCACTCTACCGAAACGGCTCTGCTGTCTGTAACAGAAGCCTTAAAAGAAGCCAGGACGACCGCTCGGTCATCAGTACTCATTCTGCTTGATCTATCGGCTGCCTTTGACACGGTTAATCACCGCATCCTTCTCGCTATACTTGCTAACATGGGAATCTCCGGTTCTGCTCTCTCCTGGTTTGAATCCTACCTCACAGGACGCTCGTTTAACGTATGATGGCTTGGTCAGCTATCTGCACCTCACCATCTCACCACAGGGGTCCCCCAGGGCTCAGTGCTGGGCCCCCTTCTCTTTGCTATCTACACCACCTCCTTGGGACAGATTATCCGTTCGCATGGCTTCTCATACCACTGCTATGCAGACGACACACAGCTCTATCTGTCCTTTCCACCTGATGACCCCTTGGTTTCAGCACGGATCTCGGATTGCCTCTCAGACATAGCTACATGGATGAAGGCACACCACCTCCAGCTGAACCTCTCAAAGACTGAACTGCTGGTCCTCCCAGCTAAACCTACCATACACCACAACATCAACATCAAATTTGACTCCCTGTCTGTTTCACCTACCAGGACTGCAAGAAATCTAGGAGTTGTTCTCGACAACCAACTAAACTTCTCAGATCATGTTGCCTCAGTCGCCCGGTCATGCCGTTTCGCACTCTACAACATACGGAAAATCAGGACTTACTTGACTCAAGATGCTACCCAACTTCTGGTTCAGGCAATAGTCATTTCACGACTCGACTACTGCAACGCCCTCCTGACAGGGCTCCCAGCCTGCGCAGTGAAACCACTTCAGATGATCCAGAACGCGGCGGCACGCCTGGTCTACAACCAACCCAAAAGGGCACATGTTACCGCGCTGCTCATCCAGCTACACTGGCTACCTGTACCTGGCGGCCCGCATCAAATTCAAGGCTCTAACACTTGCCCACAAAGTAGTCTCTGGTTCTGCTCCCACATACTTGAATGCCCTCATACAGACATACGCTACCTCCAGACCGCTGCGCTCCTCAGACGAACGACGTCTAGCTCTACAACCAGTACGCTCAGGCTAATCCAAACTTTTCTCATCTGTTGTTCCTCGTTGGTGGAACACACTGCCAGTTCCTACAAGGGCAGGGACATCCCTCTCCATTTTCAAAAAACTCCTGAAGACCCAGCTCTTTAGAGAACATCTCCTCTCATAGCAACACTTACAACAAGTCTTGCTGATCCTAGCACTCACCAGCCGTCTTAAACTGACACGTAACTGTTAAAAACAGCACTCACTGATGCACTTATTTTTACTGTACTCTAATGTTTTTTTAAATTGTCCTAAAATTGTTGAGAATTGCTCTAAAACTTAAACTGTTTACCATGTTGTTAGTCGCTTTGGCTAAAAAAGCGTCAGCCAAATGTAATGTAATGTAATGTAATGTAATGGAAGCAGAAAGTATAAACAAATACAAATAAAAAACAAATATTTGATATTTGTTATAGACACTTCAAAACACTTGGAATGGTTTTACAACAGTCCTGAAAATAGTTGGAGTTACACTCTTTTTGACTGTTACTGTATCTTGAGGATTATCTGTCTCCAGTTGTGACGTGTCCTAAACTATCATGAGTATGGAGGGCTGTGGGTCTGGGGCCCAGTTGAGCCCTCTCGAGGTGTCATGGGTCAAATTTTAAAAAACACCAATAAGGGAGATACCTGCTGGGAAACCCTGGTGAAATGTTTACATAGGCTACTTTGTTGGTGTTTGGTGTATCATGTCAAAGCCTATGATTGGGCATACACAGAGCAATGTAGCCTAGCCTAACTTATACAAACAAAGTGGGGGCAGCCTGTCACCCAAACAAAAACGATGTTTCACTGGGAATACTGAACGGAGGGGTGAGCTACTTTTTTTGGTGTGTTTCGTTTGTTCCTTGGTTAAAATATAATGTACGTTTTGGACAAAAGACATAAAAACATGACTTCCTGTCTGGGGGGTACATGGTTTAGTGACAAACCTGGGTAAGTTAACTCAGAGTAAGCGGTAAACCTCTTAATAGAAGTGCTGTATGGCTTCATTCTCCTAACAAAACAATAGGGCTCTTGTTGTAGGGGGTTTGCCACTTACTCTGAGTTAACTTACCCAGGTTTGTCACTAAACCACATACTTGGAATAACTCCTCGCCCCATGCAATTGCTGACTGCACCTTTAAGCTAGCTATTGTTAATTGGCTGCTGTTAAATAATTTGCTCATTTATATATCAGACCTTGTCTTATGAAATATATTTTTAGTTACATTATTGATATATTGAAGATCACATTAGATCACTTTAAACTCCCCAAACCTAAATTTTCTGTTCCCCTCCCGTTCTTTTTCTCTTCATCCCTTTGTTGCCATCCTTTTCTCTTTCTCTCGCTCCCTTTCTCTGTTCTGTTCTCCTTCCTCTCTTTCTCTCCTCTACCCTCTCTCTCTGGCAAGCAGCAGTACTCTTCAAGTGGGCTCGGGCAAGCCTCTCTACCCAACAACACTACTTTAAAGCGGGTAAGTGCAAGAAAAGAAAAGTTAGGTTTAACACCCATGAAAGTAATTGAGTATTAGAGGAATAATATTGCAGCTGCACCCATACCATACAATGTGTAACTATCGCAAGTCATGAACATTGTGTGCAAATTGTTGTGATGACTCTGTGATGTCGCAGAGGGTACACATGCCATTTCCCATGTCACAGCAGTATTAAGTTGTCATCTCCCTTCTCATCAGGACAGCTAGGTGTGCTCAGAACAAGTTGAGGTGTTAAGCACAGCTGTAAGAACTTGGTAGCCTTGTGAACACTAGAGACAACTCGTGATACCATTTGGGTACTGATTCACTGTGAAGTACAATGATTGTAAGGATAACTTCCTGTTTACTTCCAGCCTCTCATGTGAATCACTACACCACCCCTTTGAGCTCAGCCTCAAAAAGGCAGTAGATTGCTTGGGCCAATATATGTCACTTTCACAATTCAACTAAGCTCTATAAAATGTAACTAGCCTATTATATATAGTTGCAGTTTCTCTATGGTACTGACTAATCCACCCTGCCCTAGAGGCTTGCTGTTTGTCTCCACCTGTAAAGCAAAGATTCTAGAACAGCTCTGTTCTAGAATCTTTGCTGTAAAGTATGGATACATCCAGCCCAACCTAATCTAATGAGGAGTCTATCCAGTGCTATTGGTTTAACTAGCCAATATCACACCCTCTCTCACACACTTATGATATGCATATGATATGCTATGAATAACACACCCTCTCTCACACACCTATGATTTGCCGTTGGGAATGGGCATGTGTTCAGACTGGAACTGAAATGGAACTGAACGGCAGACAGTCTGATAATTTCCTATATTCTATGTCATCGAGATAAAATCTGTCTCTCACTCCATTCCCCACAACAGTCACAAATCATAGCTGATAATAATGAAATATGCCAACTATATGATAAGAATCAATTTCATAAAAATGTGTGGGTGGCGAGAGGTAATTGGCCTTGGGTGTGGCAGGGCAGGTACAGGCATCTCTTGGGAGGGTACTGTTGTGAGAGTATGGGGGAGGGAAGCAAGGGAAACAAACACGGCTTCTTTAAAGCCAAATCTCAAAGGAATACTGACAGGGCAACTGGTTTTGTCTGAAATGAGAACATGCTCCGGGCAAATATATCAAGAGGTGTGACACCCACACACACACTTACATCTTTCTGTCAGGTTGTTTTTGTTTGAATTACAGCAGGTGTTATGTGTTTTTCCCAGCAGCAAATATGGAACTCCAGCACAATGAACAGGAGCGGCACAATGAGAGTAAGCCATAATGTTGTCCACCACCTAAACAACGCCCTCTATGCTACTAATGGCAGTATAGGCCTACATAGGAATGTCCACTGCCAGACATATGAACTAATGTTTTCTAAATATGTACACAAATACAAAATTTACTGTATATTTTATAATGGTGAAATCTTAATATGGGATATTGTATTAATATGGATTACTGTAATTAATGTGTCTTTCATTTACAGACTGGATTTTACAGATCCATTAGCACCACTGATCGCTACATTGCAGACCACATTGACAGAGTAAGATATTATTACCATCCTTAAATAGGTCCTAATCTATTGTTTGCCAAATATGACATTCATTTATAAATGCTGTAGCCTAATGATACAAATTGTTCAAGCTTTCAAGAAGTATTCATTCTTTAACTATGACTTTGAGAAGGTTTAGGGTTGTTTTTCTGCTGTTTTTGACACCTGGAAGATACCCAGGAAACTGTGGTTAACAGGGGTTAGGTGGGAAACCAGTTCCTTCATGTTATGCTGTTGTGCTGACATGAAAATATTTAAATGCATCACTTGTAAAGAGACTAAAAGCTGAGTAATAATTAAATGCCTGAAGCACACACTTTAAAAAAAATATTGTCTCAGCACTGTAACATTATCTCTATATGGTAAGTTAGTACCAGACCTGACACCAAAGTAACAAAACAGCACTCCCTACAGTTCCAAAGTGACATAGCACCTTTAGTTATTCGTTCTGGAAAAAAAAAAATGCTTTCAATGGGGAAGTGGCACTCTACCACCATCTACTGATAAAATTGACACACTGATTTTTCACCTAGTAAGTAGATCAGTTCACCCTGGATAAATAAAGTCTTCCATTTAATCATTTGTTATCTAGAAACATTAATGTATATATTGAATACTGAATAGTATAATGAAACAAGATGTTTAGTGGTAGGCCTACAGTGTATGTATTTTTTGTGTGTGACAAATTCACATATAGGCCTACCAGCAGATACAAGTTTTCTGGATGTCATTTTGCTTAAATAACTAGATGTTAGTAGTTAAAGCAACATAACCCCCCCCCCCCCCCACACACACACACACACAGACACACATACAACAACATACAACATACCTGTTAATGTCAATTCTTGATGCTATTTTATATAATAGTATCAACGTTACAAAGCAGCTTATTGTTCAGGTGACATGGGATTATTTTGGATACTAGTCTTCTTAAACTTGAGGTTTATGAATTATACACCAATCAAATATCACAAAGCCTTTAAAAAGTGGACATCACTGGCAATGATAGTGACATGACTGTGCTTTCACAACATGGATCAAAGAATAGACTAAGTGTGAGTGAATGACAGCATACTCTTCTATTTTTAATGTTTTTAGAGACTCTACGAGATCGGCGAGGAGCAGGTGGATCACCCAGGATGCTCCCTGCAAGTGTTTGCCTACGAGGGGGATGGGAGCAGGTGCCAGTCGCTGGATGAGCTTTCGTTTGACGAGTGGGAGGAAGGCACAGATTTCCTCCAAAACCTGGGGCCTAGCTTTAAAACCCTTGGTGGGATATGCAAAAAGCACATGCAAGAGAAAAACATGGAACACTGAGAAAGATGGTCATTGGAGTTTTCTTTCTTCACCTGAAGGTGGTGATGTGGGGAGGGAATATTCTGGGAGTACAGAAATGGAAAGTCAGAAACCTGCTCTAATTTTTGTTAAGCTTTTTGTACTATGCATTTTGATGCCTGATTCAGGCAACGATGAAATGGAGACTTTGGGAGACTTTGGATTTGCTGTTGCCGGAATGTTCAACCCCCCTGGGGGGGGGGGCACAATAGAGACAATATAATAGTCACATAGCTCCACTGGACTGCAACTACACACCTTGGTAACTTGTCCTTGCGAAATTCCGCTGCATAGTTTTCAAAAGTTTTTTGGCTACACCCAAATGTTTTTGCAAGACACACCTCTCTGTAGAGTGACATGTCTGAACAAACACACCTCTCTTTCATCCTTCTAAATGTTGTTTCTTACATGGAAGGTAACTTGTGCTCTCTGACTACTGGTATGCTTTGCTCATTTAATTCTGTGTATAAAGGTGTAAATGTTTTTGTTACATAAAACATAACATAAAACACAACACAACACAACACAACAACACAACACAAAGTAGAAAAAAGAAGAAAAAGAGAAAAATCTTCTAGATTTAACAGCTATGATGTACATTGAATAGTAAATAAGGATACTTTTCAACACTCTTGTATAGTCTCTGAAGCTTGCATCTTTGTTTTCTTACTTGGATAAATGTACATAGAAAATGCAATACATTGACTTAAAGAAAGACACAAGCTGCATATAATATAGAACAATGCAACAAACCTCCACTATTATGTAAAACTGCAAACTGGAAGCTTTAAAAGTTTTTTCGTTTTACATTTTGAGACAAGCTAAAGAACTTATGAAAGTTGCAGATGACACTCTTTGCCATTATGTCCCTATTCATTCATACAGAACAAAAATAGTGTACAGCATGTTTGGAACTCATTTTCATATCTTTACAGTGTGCTAGCTGGGTGGTAGGGCAGAGGTAGTGGATGATTTATTAAATATTATTTTAAAATGGGTGATTACTCAAAACTGTCATGTTGTTATTACATTTCATCATGAATGTTACAGGGCAATTCCACGTAAAACTGTCCATCTCCACCCTTCCTATGAAAACAATGGGTGCAGTGTGGAAGAACAGGTTTAGCAGTGGAGAGAAAGGGCCGAGGAGTGATTTTTGTTACTGACAACAGAATCGCAAACTGGAATTCAGCAACCCATGAGCTACAGAGGGAGAGAGAGATAGAGAGATCTGTATATAATTTGTTTAATCCATATCTTAGAAACAACTTAAAAAACGTACAGTTTCAGGCTACCCTGAACTGCCATCTTTGATTTTGTACCTTTAATGGGAGAGGCAACACTGCATGAATAACCACATAGATAAAGAGGCCTGCTGGAACCTGGAGAGAGATCAGAGAGAGAGAGAGAGAGAAGAGGGCAGGGAGATTTTGAGGAAAAAAGACAAGGAAGCAGCTGACAACAAGCAGCAAACTTCAAACTTGGAACTTCTTTAATCAAATCAGTTGAATTAAATTTCAATTTTCAATTAAAAACTACAAACTCTGCTAAAAGGTTACAAAGCACATTGATTCATCATGCCCCTTTTATATCAGTTAACTTAAAGCTATGTCAAAGTCTGTGCACATGGCTGTAAGTGTACAAACATTCATTCCAAATTATACGCCAAATCGTCAATCATAGTCATCAATATTTATTCACATTTCATAGTTTGCTTGTCATGTTGTATGATGTAGGCTTGCTGCAAGGGAGAGTGAAGGAAAAGGGCAAGCTCTCTGCAGTACTGAATGCCTCCATATTTTAATCAAAGGAACATGAGAGATGTCCATTTGTTGGCCGGGAGTTGAACTTCTGCTGCTGATGATGATTAATGCCGTCCCGTAACCAGGACAACCACATGTGCAGCTCATCAGCTCATTCTGTAATGGGATTTACTAGCCAGAAGACATTGAGGAGACCACTCTGGATTTCAGCAAGTGGTTGCTACCACCATGAAGTGAGGTGGATGGAACGGATTTGTTTGGAGCCAAGCTTGTGGTCTTGTATTAACAGTACCCTCAAGTTCCATTTAATTGGAAGTAATTTCCTCCATTTTCTTTTTCTGTTTTTAGTGTTTCCTCATGTGAACCCTCGCAAGTCAAGGTGTGTCCCTGTTCTGTTAGTAGATCAGACAAACATGATTTGTGGTGTGGCACATTGTCTTAGCTACTGCACAATAATGTCAGGAAACTATGAAATGGAAAAAGGGTGGCGTGTCCGCCATGTGTTTTATACAAAATGCATTGTTCAGTTAAGATAAATGGAGATTGCAGGTTTGAAAACAAAATACTCAGAGATCATATTACTTATACCATGTAGGTATGTCTTCACGCCAAAATCCTCTATTTTCATTCAACCAAGTTATCTGATTTCTGTACTTCTTGAGAAGTCTGAAAAGACTGATAAGCACTGCTTAGCAACAGTTATGAGAATGCAGAGCAACCGTTTTGAGAGTTTTGAGTTTGTTCAGAGCAGGAATTTGCAGATGATGAGTAAGGATGAGTAAGTTCTAATAGGCAACATCATTTCCTTTTTGTAAGCCACGCAAACAAATTTTATCATGTGACAGAATTTTAAGGGAATCATTCCTTACATGTGGAAAGGTTGCATCTGTAAGATTTTTAAGTTTTAAGTTTAAGTTTTCATAACAGTGTTATGTCACTCTTATGTCGATACTGTCAAGTAAAGTGTAACCAAAAATGTTATAGACCTAAATTCTCAGTTGAATCTATTTGCCAAATTCTCGGTTAAATGTTGCCGTTTGTTACTGTTTGTAGAAATTAAATTATCGTTTTAAGAAAATAAAAATGTTTTACCTGAAATCTTTGTTTTGGACCAACTTACCACACACCTAGGCTCATCTTACCCCAGATATGGGGTAAGTTGTACCAGAAGAACAACTTTTTTGCAGAGAGCATATCTCTTTACCCTTATAAGTTATCAAAGAGTTGTTGGTTACAGAAGTTGTATACCACTTTGGATTTTTGTTTGGTGTGAAAGTTACAAAACAAAGTCTCTTTGACACATTAGAATAATGAAGAATGTAAAAAATGGCCCGTTCTCCCCTATAAATTGATAAGCAAGACATTGGGGCAAGGTTATGCAGGAAGTAAGTCTGTGTGCTTGAATACTGTCTTGTCTGAGCATGTACTTCATCCCCAAGTTCCCTGGAAGTAACTTTGACAATAGTGGTAACCACAGGTCTGCTGACGTCTTAATTCTGTTTAAGTGTGAACATTATGTCAGGACCTACAGGGACAAATCCATGAATTTGATTGTGCCTCTTTTTAATAAGGCCATGTAAATTAAATGAATTCGCAGGATGCCTGAGAAATGTATACACCTTTTTGTTGCTTTTTATTTTACAGAACTGAAATGCCAATGTTCATGAAGGATATCCAACTTAAGAATAGTCACTGTGAAATGTGACATTTACAAATGTTTTTATTTTGCTGCAATTAGGATTACTGTCATATTCCAAACAAAATCATTTATATAAATAATCCATAAGGATTAAATAGAGACACTACACCTTTGAACACCCTCACATTGGATTATATGGTTTCACCCTGTTATTACTGAAGTCTAAAACCACATGCAAAGCGTGTCCACCCACACACTGAGGGTATTGTATTTGCATATGCACTCCGGTATCACTGGAGTAGACTGCATGATGTCATTTTTGAGCGAGCCTTACATTAAAATAGGACAACCCACAAGAGTACAGTCCAGTGGCAGGTAGGCTGTCGTGGAGGAAGGAACCTTTAATGCACTTTGTTGCCCCGGTGTGACTTTCCTGGTATCTATGGCCACAATGGGAGCTTGGACTATTAGCGTGCTACTGATTCTGGTAAGTTTACACACACACTTCTATACTGAATGTCAATGTTAGGATCAAAACAGCATGGACCTTCAAAGACACTCTCTATTTTAGATCAAATACCTTTTGCTTTTTCTTTTTTTTTTTTAAACAATATTTTTTATTCAAGAAAGGTAATACTGTACAGGATGCATATAAATAGAATATCTTGAATTGGTTTAACTTTACTTTGTCAATCAAATCCCACCCACCCACCCACAACAACCACTTACTGCCATTAAAATAATTGGAATTAAGGATAATAATAATAATAATAATAATAATGAAAATAAGTACATAATAATAATAATAATAATAATAATAATACCAACAATAACTTTAACAGTATAAAAAAAATTAAAAAAAATAAAAATAAAGGGGCATTCCACACTCTTACATTTTACATGCCTTTAGCTACACATGGTTGAAAAACACATCAGGGCCCTATTGTCTTACGGGAGAGTATTGAGCTTATCAAAATACAAAATCAACGGGTCCCATATTTTGTGAAATTTACTAATTGATCCTCTGGTGAAGTACTTAATTTTTTCTAATTTCAAGAAAAACATTAGTTCACTGAGCCAGACAGACCCTTTAGGTGGATCAGGAGATTTCCACTGTAAAGCTATTCTTCTACGGGCTAACAAAGAGGCAAAAGCAAAAGCATTCTTCTTATCAGTGGGCAACAAGATCTCATTAATCAAGACTCCAAAGATGGCCATGTCTGCAGAGGGTTTCACTTTGGTATCAAAAGCATCGTTCAAAATGTTGCAAACATATGACCAAAAATCTCTTAGTTTAGAACAGGTCCAAACATATGTGACATATCTGCTGGTGTAGAATTGCAGCGCTCACACCTATCTTGAATGTCAGAATAAATTCTGGATAGTTTAGATTTTGTGTAGTAAATTCTGTGAAAAACCTTGAACTGTATCAAGCTAAGGTGGGCACAGGATGAAGTGCCATTAACTCTAGCCTGAGCGCAGTCCCAGACTGCATCAGAGATTTCCCTCCCTAGTTCTTCAGCCCATTCGGTTTTAAGCCGCTCTAGTGACGTTTTCTGGAGAGAAGTTATTATATTTGAAATGTTTGAGATCAGTCTCTTGTGCTGAACCGGATTCCGCAAAATTTTCTCAAGTCCTGAGTCTGTTGGTAAAGCAGGAAATGATGAACTCTGGCTTTGAATAAAATGACGGACCTGAAAGTATCTAAATAAGTCTGACCGCTGTAAATGAAATTTCTCAGAAAGATCAGTAAAAGTGGCAAAGACACCGTCTATATAAAAGTTGTAGCATATAGTTAGACCATTCCTACGCCACAGTGTGAAGGTATGGTCCATTCTGGATGCAGGAAATAGATGGTTGTCACAAATTGGGCTATACACAGAGAATTCTTTCAGCTTAAATTTTTTTCTGAATTGTGCCAATATTTTAAGAGTGGAAATTACCACAGGGCTAGATGAGAATTTGGATGGTGAGAATGGTAATGTTGCTGTAATTAAAACAGGGAGTGAAGTAGAAAAGCAAGAGTTGGTCTCAATTTTGCACCAATCCAGGTCTGGGGCCTGATACCAGTATGATACTTTTTGTATATTGGACGCCCAGTAATATTTTTCCATATTGGGAAGTGCTAGGCCACCCTGGTCTCTAGGTCTTTCCAAAAGTTCTCTACGGATTCTAGGATTTTTGCCAGCCCACAAAAATGAGGAGATTAATTTATTCAAAGACTGGAAGAAAGATTTAGACAAAAAGACTGGGAAACATTGAAATAGATACAAAAACCTAGGTAAGACGTTCATCTTTATACAATTAACTCTACCTACAAGAGATAAATAAAGGACAGACCATCGCTTTAAATCTGATTCCAATTTGAGTAAGAGAGGTTTGAAATTAATTTCATAAAGATCAGAGAACACACGGGTGATCTGTATCCCTAAGTATTTAAAGCCAGTCCTTGACATACGGAAAGGGAGCGTATTGTCTGATATATGAAGGGCTAGATTATTGACTGGAAAGCATTCGCTTTTGGAGAGGAGGTTTAATTTGTAACCTGAGAACAGCCCAAAGTCATTTAAGATATTAATAATATTAGGAACGCATGACACTGGGTCTGAAATATAAAGAAGCAGGTCATCTGCATATAAAGAAACTCTGTGCTCAGTTTCCAACCTATGAATTCCAAGGATGTTGGGGGCTGTTCTGAACTTAATTGACAGCGGCTCAATAGCTAGTGCAAATAACAAAGGGCTGAGGGGACAACCCTGACGTGTACCCCTTGACAGAGAGAACAGATGGGAAGATAATTTATTTGTAAGTACTGATGCTTTAGGAGCAGTATATAATAAGCGGATCCAAGAAATGAAATTTGAGCCAAAACCAAATTTCCCCAAGACAGCAAATAAATAACACCACTCAACTCTGTCAAATGCTTTTTCAGCATCCAGGGAGACAACAACCTCTGGTGTCTCCCTGGATGCCGGTGAGTGTATAACATTTAGGAGTTTGCGTATATTTGTGAAGGAGTGACGGCCTCTCATGAATCCAGATTGTTCCATTGAGATGATTTGGGATACTACACTATCCAATCTTGAGGAGAGAAATTTAGCTAGAACCTTGACATCTGAATTTAGCAAGGATATAGGTCGGTAGGACCCACAATCAAGTGGGTCCTTGCCTGGCTTTAAAAGAAGTGAGGTGGATGCCTCAGTCAAAGTCTGTGGTAAATGATTCTGATTAAAAGAGTGATTAAACATTTCAAGTAGGATGGGGACAAGTTGAGAAGAGAACTTTTTGTAAAATTCCACAGGATAGCCGTCAAGTCCCGGTGATTTGCCACTTTGCATTTTCTGAATGGCATCAACAATCTCCTGCAGTTGTATGGGCTTATCAAGATTGTCTTTAGCAGCTGCATCTATGTTTGGTATGTCTATACTATCCAAGAAAGTGGTCATGTTTGAGTTATCTTGTGGGGATGTAGACGTATATAGTTCTGAGTAGAATTCTTTAAAAGTATTATTAATTTCTACTGGATCTATGGTCAATGATTGTGAAGTATTGCGAATCTGTGAGATTAAACGAGAAGCGGATCTACATTTCAGATGATAGGCCAGAAGACGGCCTGCATTCTCCCCATGTTCGTAATAATGACCTTTTGACCACAGATGATGTCTCTCAGTCCTTTCTGTTGATAATAAATCATATTCGGTTTTCAGTGCAATCCTCTCTTTATATAACTCTGGAGTAGGGGTGATGGAATATTGCCAGTCTATGCTTCTAATTGACGAAATGAGTTCTTGTTCCTTCTGCTTTCTCTCTTTATTGCGTGAAATAGTGTATGATATAATCTCTCCTCTTACAACTACTTTAAGCGTCTCCCATAAAGTGGATGGAGATATAGAGTCTGACTTATTAAATAGCATAAACTCATCTATTGCCTTAGATATGAGATTGCAAAAGTGACTATCTGTTAGTAGGGCTGTGTTCAATCTCCATGTGCTACGCTGTGTCAGGTTTTGAGCAAACAAAAGATCAAGAGACACTGGAGCATGATTTGACTCAACAATAGCACTGTATTCCGCCTTCTTTACAGCAGGAAGAAGTGTTTTGTCAATTAGGAAAAAGTCTATCCTACTATATGTATGGTGAACGTTTGAAAAATAGGAGAATTCCTTTTTATGTGGATAGAGGAACCTCCACGGATCAACACTACCAGTCTGCTCTGCAAATTCACTAAGAGCTATAGACATCTAAGAGCGTACTAAAGTCTTTGGGTTGGAGCGGTCCATGATCTATGGCTGGGTCCATGACGGTGTTAAAATCACCTGCAAGAATTAGTTTATGTGAATTCAAATTCGGGATAAGAGAGATACGTTTATTTATGAAGCTGACATCATCCCAATTTGGGGCGTATATGCTTGCTAGTACTACTGGAGTGTTAAAGAGTGACCCTGATACTATTATAAATCGTCCTTGGGGATCTGAGATTGTCTGAGATGGAGTAAATAATATTTTTTTATGAATTAAGATCGCCGCCCCCCCCCGTGCTCTAGTGTTGAAATTAGAATGAAAACTCTGCCCCACCCAGTTCTTCTTAAGCCTGACTTGGTCTACTATTTTCAAATGTGTTTCCTGTAAAAATATTATTTCTGCATTTAATTTCTTTAAGTGGGAAAATATTTTTGATCTCTTATTCGGCCCATTCATTCCTTTTACATTCCAAGTAATAAAATGAGTTGATGTTGCACCTACTTCAGCCCTGACATTAGTTATGTCATATGACATGTTCTGTTAAAAAGAAAAAGAAAAGAAGAAAGTGTGCCCCATAATATTTGCCAAAAACCTCCAAAAACATAAGCATCACATAAAACAAAATGAGATACCATTGGGCAGTATACAATCCCCATCCAGTACTAAATATACCATCAATTGCTTTGATGGGCCCCCTCCTAACCCTCAACACTCCTATGTCTGCCGCTAGAACAAGGGCAGACTGCAGGCTCCCTCCTAACTCTTGAACCTTCCGGTACATCCTATCCTACCGTAAACAGTGAAGAGCCTTGACCATTTAGCAATAACATTATGAAACAGAATAGCATAATACAAAGCTCTCATATTATAACCTTAACCACAAAGTACAAATAATCAAATAACCAAAATCCTTCACCAGTCACGTACACCACTATACACACACATGTATAGAGCTACACATATATAGCCGGAGAGGCTATTGCTGTTAGCTTATTAGCAATTGTGTTTCGTGTGGTCACCAAAGCTGTCTGTTTTTGCCTGGTAGAAGCCATTAGTTGCGTGTGGCCATATAACGCAATATAATTCTTATATAACTTCAGTCCTGAGATCTTAAAATTAAATTCGATAAAGTGACATGCAAGTTAGGTCGGAGCTCCTCACATGTGCTGCCTACACCAACATGACCGGAAACCGGAAGTCTACCTCTTGCTTTTTCACATCCTTGAATAAATGAAGTAAATGAAGGAATGAATATTGCTGAACCTATATAAATGTACACCTTGGTGATGGATGGGATTGAGAATGGATCAAATTGATTGTTTCATCAATGAAGTCCTAAGATATAATAACATAACATAAAAAAGGCGCACCTCACTGCAAAAACAGCCTCTTACTGTATCTGATCGCCCCTTAAGGGTGCACAAGTTGTGTGAAAAAGACCAAAGTCAATTTTTTTTTTTTTTAACCATTCAAAATGAAATAATGAAAAACAATACTATACTGATACTGCTGCAGAGGGTCCTTAGTGGCAGCACTGGGCAATTGTCTGGGGTATGTGAACAACAACCTAACATGGTTTAATATCTTTCATGCAGGGGCGGATTTAGCAATTTGGGGGCCCAAGGCGAACACAGCCAAGGGGGCCCTCCATATTCATTCTTTTAGTACAAAAATGCAGGAAGGGCCACCCCTAGTGCATCTGTCAATATATAACCTTGCACCAAATGAAGATGGAGAAGTAAATAAGAAATGAAGTTTCAGTTTAGTGTAGGTGGTCATAACATGGTTTAATATCTTTCATGTGATCTTTGCTCTTACTGACACTAGGCAGTAGTACTTACGGATTCTGCCACGTCAAGGGGTAAGATCCGACAGAAGCGAAACTGGATCATAGACTCCTTTGACATGGAGGAGGAGTACCCAGGTCCTTATCCCTACAAACTGGGGATGGTGAGGATAAGACAACTCTACACACAGACTGATCAGTGGTCCATGAATCTGAAGATTGTACATTATACTGCTTTTTCTTTACATGTGTGTTTGAGTTCAATTGTTTTGTATTTATTTCAGATACAGTTAGATGTTAAATACTTAGTTAACTTACACATCCATGGACAAGGTGTTGACCTAGATCCAAAGGATGTGCTTGAGATAGACCAGAGGGATGGCACCCTGTGGAGTAAACGGAAAGTGAACTTTGAGGAATACAAACTTCTCAAGGTGAATACTCACTATATGCATTTTCTTCACAGTGTGTGGTTGACTGATGCCATGAAGTAGCAGGCCATGTCTCATCAACATAGATCTTGCATTTTGCTGCTAAACTGGATAATTGTAGGCACTTTGTAGCACATCTCATCACTTAACTTGGAACAGTCACCTCAGTAGTTAAGTTCTGAACTAGAAATAAGTTGTGACCCTGATAAGTTGTGAGCACAACACTTAGAGGCAGCTGTGTTCGATTTGTTTGAGGGTCTTGGACAGCTTCTCTTCTCTTTCCTTATACATCTCAATGTTTGTATTCCTTACATGTCGGAATTAAGCTTAATTTTGAAGCCAAAAACGTGTCAAATGGTGAAGTTGACACACGGCTTGGCATTGAGATACAAATCAAAGATGTGAACGATAATGCTCCACAACTAGAAGGGGAATATAAAATCAGCCTGGATGAGTCAGCGAAGCAAGGTTTGTTGTTATGGTAGTTTTGCTTTTATTGACCATAGATGATATGTGATTGATTTTCATAGAGTGTACTTGTTAAGACAATTCTTTATATTATTCATATGAATTCTTAGGTATTTCACAAATATACCATAATATTAAACAGACTGACACATCGACAGGTAAAGACGTTATCACAGTGCGGGCAGATGACCTGGATGATTCAACAACTTCAAATGGAACCTTTGACTTAAGAATTGTGTCTGTTACCCCACAAGATCCTGACATTGATTTTGTCATAGCGCAAGAAGATACCATAGGAAAAATAACTTTCAAGGGATGCCTAAATTATGAGGTGGGTGTGACCAATGCTAAGTCTCTTCTTCTCTTTGCTGTTCAATCTCTTTTGTTGTTCATATTCTATAGCTGACAGAGAATATTACACAATATATTCACTTGGATTTACTGTGGAGAGACAGCTTGCAATAAACATGAGGGGGTTTGCCTATTTACTTTTGAGGACCATGTCTTAGCATTTCGTTCTAAACCCTTGTGGGGTGACTGTGAATTATAGATGGCATAGCTTATAGTTCTTGTACAACTCATATATTTGGCTTATGACATTTAGGAAAGGGTTTTTAATTTCATTTCTCCCCCCAGAAATACCAGAAGTATACTATCTTGGTTGAAGCAAAGGACAGGGGAGAAGTAGTTCAACTTTCCAGCACTGGCACTGTAACAATCAATGTAAACGACCAAAACAACCACCCCCCTATCTTCACCGGTCAAACTGTAAGTTTGGACTAGCACCTATAATTACTTTAGCTCTGAGATGCGCTCACGATGCACCAAAAAATGTAATCTGTCTAAAGTGTAAAAACTTCAGTTACTTCAGTTTCTCACCTCACTGTTTTCAAATAGCTAAAGTAATCTCAGTCTTTGTCTGGTGGGCTTTTTGTAGGAAACACATGAATTTTGTTTATCACAGTATGAGTGAGGCTAACAGGATGCAATCTACTTTTTGGTAGAGAAGTGGCCAACATAAACCTTTTGCTTTTGCCGAACCTAAAAGGTTGTTGGCCTTCTCACAGTCAAGTAGCCTACTAGTCTGTGAGAAGTGATATGTTCTGCTGTCTCTTATAGGGCTCTGGCATAGTCAAAGAAGGAGAGAGTGGGATGACCATTCTACGAATTCAAGTCTCCGATGAAGACACTGAAGGCACGCCTGCCTGGAAGGCCAAGTACATGCTCCATGGAGACCCAGGTGGATATTTCAAGATCACGACTGATCCAGAAACGAATGAAGGAGTTTTGACAGTTGTTAAGGTACATATTTAGCTAAGATTAACAGTCAGCATTAGCTTTTTGAGTATGTATTGAGATTTCATGGTACTTGTAGATCTCTAAAACACACACATAGTGAGCACAACTCAGGTGTTGAATTAGAAAGGATATAAAGGTAATCGTGTAACTGGTTATATAAGAAGGGTTCATTTGAAACTATTTAAACTATTAATTAACTATTAAGAATGTAATGTGTATATTCTGTCAATTTGGGCAAAAGTGTCTCCCAAATACCACAAACATAAACATAAAACTAAACAGAAAATAATTCTAATGATAATAATATTATCATTATAATTAATAATAAATCATTATTTAATTTATATAATTGCAATCCAAAAGTTTTTTTAAGTTTACATGGCACCTTGCATTATGTTTACCTTGTGTAAAGTAAATTATATGGAGTATAAGTATGATGTTAGCCATCACAACATGAATTACTTCCTAGTCATGAATGACATGGAATTGTTGATACAATAAAATAATAAAAATAAAATTGTAATAACATATCACAAAAAAACTTGCCTAAGGAAGTCTGATCTACTTAAATAGCTTAACGTTCTGTTTGTACTTCAGCCCTTAGACTATGAAGATGGTCAGCTGAGAAAACTGTCGGTCACCGTGGAGAATGAAGAGCCTTACTTTACCTGCCAAGTCAATGGTCGCCCTCAGCAGGGACTGTGGGATGTGGCATGGGTAGGAGGGGACTCTGATAACCTCCCTCCTGTAATCTCTCGGCCAATCACCATTACCGTTGAGGACACCAACGACCCTCCTTTCTTCCTTCCTGATGTCAAAAACATAAGGTTGATGGAGAACTCTCCTGTTGGAACGCCCCTGGAGAAATTTACTGCAGATGATCACGATGGGGTCTATGCCAGTAGTTTTGAGTAAGAGCGGGGAAAAAAGAGGGGGGAAATTCAACAAATTATGTGGTATTGAATAAAGGATCAGTAAGCCAAATGTCACATTTTAAATGTAAAATGTAAAGAGTAATCTAGAACATGACAGCATCTAAATGATGAATTCTTTCCGATTCCGCTGTCAGCAAACTCATGAATCTATAACATTACATGTCAATGTCAGTACTAACATTACTCTAACATGTCCTCTGTGTTGCTTGGCCTGCTTAACCCTTTAGCTCTAGTTTTGGTTTTTGGATGAATGGTTGTAGTTCAGTTACATCTACATGCCACAAAACTTTTGGCCTTTTAAAAACCCAAGGGTCTCTCTGCCCTAGCTCTCCCCTTCAGTCTGTTTGTCAACCTTTGTCTCTTCCTCAGATATCAAGTTGGGAAAGATCCAGCTGGTTGGGTTACGGTGGATTCTAAGACAGGCCAAGTCAGCACGACAAAAGTCCTGGACAGAGAGTCACTCTATGTGAATGACAGTCTCTATACTGCAATCATATGGGCAGTGGACCATGGTAAGCAATTAGATGTGTGGCATTTCTGGATTAGTCATAAACCTGGGAATTTTGATTTTAAAGAAGGATACTAACAGAGTTGAGTGATAAACTGTATACCTGTATGCATAAGTACAAGGGAGAATTCCCTGAACATATGCTTCCATTCAAACTAATTTAATGCATTATTAATGTATTCACAGCACACTGGTTGAATGCCACCTTCTTGTAAAGTACATTTCTGTATCTGCATCTTGTTTTTGTACCTGCTGTGGTAGTGTGTGTGGGGGAGGGGGTTAAAAGATTTACATGAGGTGGGTTGTTTGCACAGCAGCTCAGATAGCTATCTACAAATACGGGCATTGCACTGCCCATATGCATTCATGCATGCACTCATCTCCTGTTCCTCCCAGCTTTACTGTTGTGTAATTTTTAACTAGTACATACGCTGCACTTTCTGAGCTGCTGCAACTGTTGACCTTTCATGACAGAATGTTTTAAAAAGACAAGCACATTTAACCATAACTGATTTAAATATTAGGAAATGCCTTTTTCTCTGTCTGTACTTGGCAGGGGAACCCCCTATGACTGGTACTGGAACGCTTAATATTCACCTGATTGATGAGAATGACAATGTGCCTGTCTTGGACGAGAATGCGCTGGCCATGTGTTTGTCCGATGAGCCCATCTCTGCTAGCATCACTGCTCAGGATCTGGACCTACGCCCTTACAGTGACCCCTTCCATTTTGAATTGCTCGGAGATGTCCATGGGAGGTGGAAACTTGACCCTAAATATGGTATGAATCCACATTATCCCAGGCCTTGCCCTATTTTTGTAGATAAGAAAAACAAATTCTAAATATGATTAAGGCAATGCATGAGCATCTGATATTCTCTTAAAAGTCAAAACAAATTTGCTTCACATAGTTGTGTACGGTTTTCTAAATTATTCTGAACAGGAACAAAAGTAAACCTGGTGAAGGACACGGCAGTTTACGCAGGTCACCACGAACTGACTTTGAAGATCTCCGACTCTCAAGGCCAACATTCCCTACAAAATCTGTCTGTCACAGTGTGTGACTGCACAGAGTCACAGGATTGCATATCGCGGAGCAGATCCACTGAAATGGGTGGGAGTGCCATTGGCATTGTTATCCTCGGTCTGTTGCTCCTACTAGGTGAGGCCATGCAGAATTCTTTTTTTTACCTAACATAGTCATTCTAGGTTTTTCATTCACTGACAGAGGTATTCAAACAGACATGAGTGAACAGCGCACAGAAACTTGTAAGAAAGTAAACACAATACACAGTGTGACTGAAGTTCAGAGGGTTGTACCACAGAAGAGCAAATACATGTTCACTGTGTAGCGGTTAGCTATGCCTGCTTACTTAAACGATAATAATATAATAATTAAATAATTAAATAATAATTAATAAACTGGTGGTTTTTGGCATAGACTGATGGCACTTGAGAGGTTCTCTTTGTGTTTTGACGTGACGCGATGACGTGAGTCTGAGGTTAGGCCTGTCATTATAAGAATGAAGTCTATGGCGAAGACAGTGTGGGCCGATGGCGGATGAGTTGCGGCGAGAGAGAAGTTGACTGAGAAGTAAAAAGCTGAACCTGGAAAGGTTGTGTGGATTCTATTATCACTCTAGTGGATTATTCTATACCCTGGGAGCGCTTTTGGACCCCGACACCCTTTTCTGAGAATTCAGCAGGAGTAGGAGTACATTGGAGCTATCTACGAACAAACAACACTGAATGCTGGGTTTGATCCAAACTTTTTCTGTTGCTGTGATCGGCTTCCCTAAGCCTGTTTGTAGCCTCCAAAAACCCTTTCACCTGCCCTCCACACCTACCACTTCCCTAATCCCATTTAAATTCTCACGTCTCACTTCTTTCACCTCTCTGACTGTGATAATAAAAGGTTGTAAGTCTCTGAATCGTATTTATCAACACAGAATTCATCTTCAGTGAGAATATGTTTTGATTGTGTCTGTTTGTCTGTCCGACTTTGTGTGTTTACAGCTTTGCTGTTGCTGGCAAGTCTAATCTCCTGTAAGTCAGAAAAAGTCTTCATCCAACCAGAGGAAAGTCCAGGATGGCATCTACTACCCTCCAATATTGAGACACCTGGAACTGATTGCAAGGTACAATAGAATGTGATAAGATCTTGGCATTTCTGCTGAAATGAGCTTCACTGTGATGAGATACATTTGTGTTTGTTCAGGTTCCTTACCCAGTCGACCAGGTTGATATCGGCAAAGCTGTGAATGTCAAATTGATCAACTCCACAAACCCTGTCATCGTAATGCAGGAGTCTGACATGAAGAGTGTAAGTGTGTGGAAGTTGACCAAATAGACACACAAAACATGCAATTCAGGGTTTCACAATAAACATTGACAAAGTACAGGATAGTCTTTCTGTAAACACCAGGGGCTCTAATTTGAAACTGCAATACGTCCCACAAACAGGCTTTTGGATTGCGAGAACCACACAGTGAGAACAAGCGGTGATACCAATTTAGCTCATTTATTGTCACGGTGCAGGGTGCAATCAAGCATACATGAGTTGATAAATAAGTGATAGAAATAAGTTTCACATTGATTATGGGGCTTTGAAAGACTTGGTTTAGAGAGAACACGCTCATGTGAGTCTGGAGACACAGAGTGTTGTGCTGACCCATCTGTGTCCATGTAGGGTCGGCTGCATGGTATTAAATTAGCAAATGATTTTTCAGCCATGCCTAGTTAAAACACAATGCTCTGACATGTTTTAATTCCCGTGTCTGACCCTGTTGGTGAAGTACAGTTGGGCAAGCACACTTTTGCAGTTTTACAGAAGTGCAGTCTAGGTACATTAGCCTGCTAAATTAGCTTCATGTGCCAATATTGCCTACTGTGTTGCACGTTATACAAATCAGAGGCCCAGGTCTGAAGAGCGCTTTGCTCCAAGTTATTGAGGCATACATATTAATAAAGAACTTCACATAACTTTGATTTAAACCCATTTAAATCCAGAATGTCCCAGGGTTTTCACAGTATGCGAATGGAGTATCTCTCAATCAGCAGTCAACCCAAGAGATAGTAAGTCCAAACTGTCAATATGAAATTTATCCATTGATCCACTAATATCCATCAATATCCAGTTCATCACCTTTTTTCCCCTCTCCAAAACAGGCTTCAAGTAAGAAATCATTCTGGGATATGGGATTTGGATATGAGGAAGTATGTTCACAAATGTTGAATGATATGAATGTGAATGAATGATGAATGAATCGAATGCAGTTTATCACATATATATTTTTTCCTCTCCAAAAACAGGCTTCAACCAGGAAATCATTCCGGGAATTTGGATATGCTGAAGTATGTTCACAAATATTGAATGATATGAATCTGAATGAATGATGAATGAATTGTTTTGCATATTGAATTGGTATGCCTGGATGTCCGTGTGTTGTAATTTAGGTTGTTGTTAAATAAAATGTGAACATTTATTGTAACTGAAAATGTATCATTTACTAATTTGCTAAATTATCAATAAGGGATCCATGATGAACAGAAAGTTTTCCCATCAAGAGTCGTCATCCATAAGACGGGATGTTTTAAATTCTCAACTCATCCAGGTAACAAACTCGCAAATGAACTCACAATCATATTGTTTATGATACATTAATTCCCCAGTATAAACCTCAAGCATTACCTTCTTAACTGAAGAGATAATTTCTGTTATAACTCGCTCATGCTACTTGTAGAATCTCATATTAGGTTTCCTTTTCTATGGACTGTAAATAAGTGAAATATAACTCTTTTTGATAGAAATTGAACAATTATTTTCTTTGACACTGTAATTCTATCTTGTTGTACTAACATGTAAACATCTAATGTGCTAAAAGGGGATTTTTTGCTGACAAGATTAATTTTTGAATGTCTCATATTTGAAAAAATACTCTTTCTGATTATTAACTTAAAGGTGATATGTGATGTTACGCAGTTTCTAAACTAAAACATTTTTTGTCACATACTGCAAACATCACTCACCATCCGCTAGCTGCCTGTGCCCTGAATACACTTTACACCTGGATCATAAAAGCATAACAAACAGTTCCAGCAAATCACCAACGAGATGGTGAGAGTTGAGAGTTTCAATTGCATGGGAGGGAGGTAGCCTGGAGATTCCAGACCCTAATCCGAAAGATTAAGGGTCAGGCCATGAATAATGTAATGGCCCAACTCGAGGGGCGGCACCAAGCATGCATTTGAAAATCTCATCTCACTGAACGCAATTGGATAATACTATACAACCATTGTTTACTGACTGATTCTGGACTTCAACGCAATTGGATAACACTACGACTGTCATCTGCCTATAGGAGAAACACCGATGTGATTGGTGCCCCACAATACAAGGGACATAAGTAATGAGCATCATTACTGATTGCCAGAGTGACTCGCTAAGCAATTTCGAATTGTGGTCCCGCAAGAACTCGCTTTCCAGGGTAGGAGGGAGGGGGAGAGAGTAGCGAGCTAACATCAATAGAAGTGATGTTACCCAACATCGCTTAGAACACCTTTAAAAATTCTCCTCCAAGTCAGTGTTTCCCAAACTTTTTTTCTGGGGACCCACTTTTTAAAAATGACAGACCATCGCGACCTGCATTCACTTCAGAGCAAACAAATCATCCACCAATATTGTTTTAGGCCACAGGTTCTCAAACTTCTATGCCCCCCCCCTCCCCAACTAGATCTGGCCTACTACCACTACTATTACAGGTATTGGTGATGCATCTTCAGTTTCCCACAATCTCAATTACACATGAAACAATGTTAAATACTTTCAAAGCTGTAAAAAGTTTTGTACAAACACACCTCAGCTTTTTCTCATCCTGCTTTGAACACAGTTGTGTTGCATTTTGAGCATCATTATCGTGGTGTCAGGGTTGCAGTATGGAGAGCTGGACCGAGGCGCAGGGCAAGTCGAGAACGAGGCACACTCGAACTTGAAACCCGGAATCTTTAATGCGAATGCACACTACAACCACGAAACAACATCAACAATGACCGACAGGGGACTGAGGGAGACAGAGGGTTTAAATACACAGGGGTTAAACAAGGCTAACAAGGCACAAGTGGACAAGAAACAAGAGACAGGTGAACACAGGGCTGGAAATCATAATTAAACTAGCAGACTAATAATGAGGAACAGGTGAGGGGCGGAGACACTGACAGGTGACAGGCAGGTAAACACAAAGCACATGGGGAACAAACAAAGGAGCACGGACAGGACCCTTACATTACCCCCCCTCCAAGGGCCGGATTCTAGACGGCCCAAACAAAAAAAAGGTCCAAACAGGGTGGGCGGAGGGGGCTAACGGCAGGAGGGTCAGGCGGGCGGCCAGGTGGATGGCCGGACAGGGACAGAGGGTCAGGCGGACGGCCGGGTGGATGGCCGGACAGGGACAGAGGGTCAGGCGGACGGCCGGGTGGATGGCCGGACAGGGACAGAGGGTCAGGCGGACGGCCGGGTGGACGGCCAGTCAGAGACTGAGGGTCAGGTGGACGACCCGGTGGACGGCCGGTCAGAGACGGAAGGTCAGGCGGACGGTTGGCCAGGGACGGAGGATCAGGTGGACGACCCGGTGGACGCCCGGTCAGGCCTGTCCGGTCAGGCGGGCGGCCGGGTGGACGGCCGGACAGGGACAGAGGGTCAGGCGGATGGCCGGTCAGAGACGGAGGGTCAGGCGGACGGTTGGCCAGGGACGGATGATCAGGTGGACGACCCGTTGGGCGGCCGATCAGAGATGGAGGGTCAGGCGGACGGCCGGTCAGAGACGGCGGGTCAGGCGGATGGCCGGTCGGAGACGGCGGGTCAGGCGGACGGCCCGATGGACGACCGGTCAGAGCTGAAGCCCGAGTCGGAGCTGGATCGGGAGCTGGAGCCAGATCTGGAGCGGGAGCCGGAGTCGAAACCGCGACTGGAGCCGGAGTCGAAACCGCGACTGGAGCCGGAGTCGGAGTCGGGACTGGAGCCTGAGCCGGTGTAGGAGTCTGACTCGGGGCCGGAGTCAGAGCAGGATCAGGAGCCGGCACAGGAGCCTCACTCGGGGCTGGAGAGCGAGCTGGAGCCGGAATCGGGGCTGGAGCCGGCGCAGAAGTCTGACTCGGGGCTGGAGAGGGAGCTGGAACCGGAACCGGGACTGGAGCTGGAGCCAGAATAGGGACTGGAGCTGGAGCCAGAATAGGGACTGGAGCCGAAATAGGGACTGGAGCTGGAGCCAGAATCGGGACTGGAGCTGGAATAGGGACTGGAGCTCGAGCTACTGGAAGAACTGCAGGCCCAGGGCGTTGGGGAGCTGGGACTGGAGAGGGACCTGGTCCATCCTCCTCAGAGGACCAGTCGTCCTCAGTGGTTTCCCCCTCCTCTTCATCCTCCCAGAACAGCTCCCAGGGCATTAGGTGCAGTGGCAAGTCGGAATTAAAATAAAAAAAACTTGCCTTCTTCCATGTTTGTGGGTCGGTTATTCTGTCAAGGTTGCAGTATGGAGAGCTGGACCGAGGCGCAGAGCAAGTCGAGAACGAGGCACACTTGAACTTGAAACCCGGAATCTTTAATGCAAATGCACACTACAACCACGAAACAACATCAATGACCGACAGGGGACTGAGGGAGACAGAGGGTTTAAATACACAGGGGTTAAACAAGGCTAACAAGGCACAAGTGGACAAGAAACAAGAGACAGGTGAACACAGGGCTGGAAATCATAATTAAACTAGCAGACTAATAATGAGGAACAGGTGAGGGGCGGAGACACTGACAGGTGACAGGCAGATAAACACAAAGCACATGGGGAACAAACAAAGGAGCACGGACAGGACCCTTACACGTGGAAAGTTGGAAATGACTACCAAAAAAGATATGCCTGTCACAGTATGTTGTGACATGCTATGTTGTAAGAATGGAACAAGAGGCTTATTGTAGGCTAGCTTAGTAGAGTTCACAAGGTGGAAAACGAGAGGAAATAATAGCGTTTAAAATGTTTATTTAAATTGTAGCCTAATATAATGTGCTGTAGTGTGTTTTTAAATCCGAAATTTTAAGGAATGTGAGGAGGTTGCTATTAACTTTAAAGAGTGCATCTACAACTGAAAATATCTACAGCCTATGACGCAAATTGAATAGCCATGTCCGGTATACAGATGTCTGCTTTAGTTGACTAGATTTGAATCGGTGAAGCTGAAGAGATGGTGTCCGTTAATGTTTGTGCAAAAAGGCTGATTCATGTCCCTTGCATTTTGCAACTGCGAGGTCCATGGCAGGCGCCCCACAGAAATGTTTCATTTTGTGAGCGAGATGTCCACGCTGTCCCCTCTGTGACGCGTTCGCCCCCCAGTTTCAGAGCTATTCTAAATGCAAATTTGCACATAGGGCCGTGACTGTAGTTAACAAACTAGATCCTAATAGAAAACTGTTAGCTTTCCTGGCTAAATGGTATAAGTTAGGCCTATTACACAACATAAATTGTGCTGGCGACCCAAATAAAATCTCCTGCGACCCACCCATGGGTCGCGACCCAGTCTTTGGGAACCAATGCTCTAAGTAATTAATAGGTTTGTTTATATTTATTATTTTGTCAAATTTGGTCTAGTCTGTTACTTATTGTATTTTTTAAATTTATGCAGTATAAAGGAACCCTCTGAAAATGGCTACTGTATCACACCTGCTCTTGCCTCTGCAGAGACTCGACATGTTGGAGACGTTTGAAAATGAACTGGGGGACTATGATCCCCATGTCTACGCATATGAAGGGGAGCCAGCATCAGACGCCCAGCTGGATGCCATCTCCATCCCCGGCAGTGAGGTTGACGGCAACCTACTCCAGAATCTGCACCCAAAATTCAGAACTTTGGCCAACATATGTAGACCAGATCTAATGGAGGGAATTTACAGTAATGGTACAGTGTAAAATGTGTGAATGTTCTCTTGATATACTATGGGTTTGGCTGATTAGCTGCTGCTTATGAACATTCAAAACTGATACAGAATGTGATGATGGAATGTGACAACAAACTGTGTCTGGCCAGTACAGGGTATTCTCTTGTGCTTTATGGAATAGCATTATATAGTCGCTTTGGCTAAAAAGCGTCAGCCAAATGTAATGTAATGTAATATGTGACAACAGGTAATCGAGGAAACATTCCAAGCCTTGAGGCAAGCACACACTGACAAACTTCAATTCAATGCCAAATGCAGTATCCCTATTTAGAACTTTGATTAATGCTGGGAAGGCAACATAATGTACTAAAAACATTAGTAACAAAAGAATTCTGTGTTTCCAATATTATTGATATATGATTGAGTCTTGTCCTGTCAATGCAATAATACTGTAGCGTCGGTGGATGTACATGTCTAACGTTGAATGAGTGTCTCCCAGAATGCAGTGCGAGTGAATGCTAGAATGTGTAATGTCGGTTATAATAGTTGTAGTTACGTTTACCATGTTGTGTATTTGTTAGCATGTTAGTCTCTTTAGTTGTACCTCTTGTGTTTATCCTCGTATTGATGTGTGTGGTAAACCCTTATTGTGTGTTACATGTGCAGCTGAGACTACCCCTTAGTGATGGGGACGAGACCGCCTATGCCGAGTCCGAGTCAAGACCGAGTCTTTGAAGGGTCGAGACCGAGTCGAGACCGAGTCTGTTGGTTTTCAAATACAGTCGAGTCCGAGTCAAGACCGAGTCTTTGAGGAAGCAAGTCCGAGTCGAGACCGAGTCCTTTAGGAGTCGAGACCGAGTCGAGACCAAGACCATAAAAGAATTTCAGTTATTTTTATATTCATAATTTAATATCACCCCAGTTAATAATCAACAGTTAGGCCTACAGACTAATGTAACGACCCTCTCTTGTGCAGGTGTTAATTGTGATGATAATGTATGACTCCACACGAACTCTTCTCACTGTTTTTATTTCTCTCCAGCAGACTAGTTCTGACTGCTAGCATTGTCTATGCTATTCCTGAACATAGATAAAATAATGCATAGCTTGTTCAATTCAGTTTAAACAAACATAAAATCATGCAGAAGAAACAACATACAGAGTTGGCACACGTTTCACACGTTGTGATCGTATAGTTTTTTTCCATTGAATTCACAACAAGCAATGATTCATTAACAGTATAAACAACGTACCTGCATTCACAAATAAAACAAAGAATCCACTGAGATTAGACGATGACGACTGCATACCCAAATCTACAGTATAAACGTAAAAAGGAAATCAAGAAATTGCAAGTGTTTTCTTCATAAAGCTAGCTAACATAACGTGGCTGCCGCCAAAAAGACGTAGGCCACAATGGCTCAATTAGATACCATCTTAGACAACACTCTAGCATTACTTGCAGAAATTATCTATTAATACAACTTATGTATATACGTATTTGAACCAGTGTGGAAGACAAACATGTTATTTTATATTAAAACACAAAATTATTCACGGAGCACTCTCTATGCACAGCTTACCTCCAGCAGACTAGTTCTGACTGGAGTACGGGAAGCGCAAATGCTCAAAATATTGAAATGCAAAGTAGAAATGAAAATACAATTGCAGTCGCAATGTCTCATGTTTTAAACTCATGTGAATGGGTACGACATATGAAAACATTTTAAACATAAAAACCAGTGTATATAAAAATAGAGATTACAATAACAATGTAATATCATAATTTTGAAAGAATTCACTTTATGTAGGTGAGGTTATTTTCAACTCTGTTACACTAAGCTAGATTGGGAATTGTTTAGAGGAGCAGTCTTAACGTCTTAATATGGACTATGCTGACCTACAGACACTCACCGGCAGCAGAGCCATAGAGATAAATAAACGGCTCTGACGGCAGTATCTTTGCATTGCACCATGGGATGTCATATTCAAATAATGCCGGTCCAACATTGCATTTTATTATTATTGTTGTTATGTGTTGTCTGTTTTTTTATATGAACATAAAAAATGCGTTGGTCTCGAGGACTCGGTCTGAAATTACGAGTCCTTCTCCTCCCACTGTGGTCCGAGACCGAGTCAAGACCGAGTCTTTGAAGGAACGAGTCCGAGACGAGACCGAGAAAGCAGAAATTGGTCTCGAGACCGGACTCGAGTCCGAGACCGGACTCGAGTACTACATCACTACTACCCCTGTGTTGCCCTATGTAGTTATCCGTTGAGTATGAGTCTTCCTGTTCCAATAAATGGCCGTCCTGGCCAAAGGTGATTCTTGTCTGAGGGTGAGATCACTACAATACTATCAAATGATATATTATTATCTTTATGATAAATATAATATAATTATAATTAAGATGATCAAGGGAAATTTATTCTGAATGCCTAATTTGTTATGAAAATACCACCCTTACAGGGAGGCTACACCAGACACGTAACCGAAGCATTCCGTTCGCGCAGCGTCTGCTGCAACAATTTCCTTCCCCTATATATCAGTAGAGCTGGATACACCAGACGTGATAGCGGCACGAATGTTAAAAAAAAATTAGACCAGTCTTCTAAAACTATTTTTACGCTCTGGGAACGGAGCACTTTATGGCCCCCTTCCACCAAACAACTTTGACAAGATTTGGGAAAGATTCTTGAAAGATTGGAGTCTTTTGAGTAAAGCTGGAATGGGGGGGCATTAGTTAAAAGACTACAATCTTTCAAGAATCTTTACCAAATCTTGCCAAAGTTTCTTGGTGTAAGGTGACCATTAGTTGCGTACCCAGTGTAGCCCGGGTGATATTGTAGGCTATAAACTGGCTCCTTCTAGGAACAGTGTTGCTTACAGTAGGTGTCTATGAAGGTTCATTTAGGCATCCAGGTTATAGTTATTTTAAAAAGTTTAATTTAACACTGGAGTTAAAGGAATAAAAGGTGCAAAAAGTTTTGGTGTTCATCCAAACATCATCAGTTGTAATTAGGGTTGGGCACCGAAACACGGTTCTAATATGGCACCGGTGCCGACGCAAACGGTAGTAACTGCATCGAATAACAACGTGGATTTCGGTGCCTCATTTCGGTGCTTAAATAGCGTTTTTTTTTTTTTTTTTTATTTTTTTTTTATACGAGGCATCACTGCATGTCATGCGCCATCTCTAACGTCTTGCTCTGATAGCAACACATTCAGATACAGTTAGCTAACATAAACACTGGATGTATAAACCAGAGGGGTGCACCACACACAAGTAGACCGTGTTTGACAGCTTGCGTGAGCCCAGGTAGCTTACTTTAAAGCGATATTGCGAGCTCCTGTCAAAATCTAGCAGTGGGCCTAACTACAAGCAAAAGGCTATGAAACAACATCAACAGTAGCCTATATGTTACACAATATCCTTGCTAATGTGCTAACTGGCATTTATTTGAAATGTTATCAGCAAAGTTGTAAGGTGAAAACTTTATTTCACGGTGTGTTATAAACAACATGATGGCATGATATTAATCTTTCATGTGCATGAGGCCCATATAGCATCACAATGAATATGAAGATCATGTTAAAAGTTAGCTGGCAAAAACATAAATATGAAGGTTACATACCTGATGTCATTGAGCTGTCAAAGAGGCTACGAAACCTTCTCCAGTAGCCTACGTTATCGCTAATTAAACTCAGCTGACTGGTTTTAGCGCATAGTTGCTGTTAAAATGCCTACTAGGCTAGCGCTGGGAATCTAAACACTTCAACACCGACATGTAGCCTAACATGTTAAAAACTATTGCGTGTTATGGGTTAAGACATGAAATTTCTTGAAGCATTTGGGAACACACTGAATTAACTGGAAAGTAGAGTCCCTGTTAGATTATCTTGCTTGCAAATGCCGTTGTCCATGACCTGGCAGTTCTATGGCAAGCGGTTTTAACATACCTTATGGCAAACCGCCTACACTGGGTAAACTTGAAAGCAGAGCTTACCATTGTGTGTGCATGCGTGGCAAGCTGTTTTAACATTTAAATGTATTATTCGTAGGAGCAATGAGATATTGATAGTAAATATAACAGTTCAATTTCATGTTCAAATTTGTCTTATCAATAAAAAAAGCAATTCATGCTTTAGACTATTGCTTTATGCTTTAAAACATTTTAAAAACAAAGTACCGGTTCAGGCACCGTTTCGGCACCGGCACCGTTTTAACATAGGTGCCAACTCTCACGCATTGGCCGTGAGACACACGCATTTGATTGGTTTCACACACTCACACGCCACACCCCCGATTTCTCACGCTGAAGTGTCAACCCGGTCGGTCAGATGCCTGAAAAATGAGTTTAGCCTATCTATAGATCTACCTGTTGAGCCACGGTTATGCTTTCAGAGACGGTGAGAGAGTTCAAGAGCACCCCCTGTCTGTGGAATTTTATACATTTTCTCATTTGCGATGCTACTTCAGGAACCGTCCCAGGCACATTCCCCCCGCATTTCCCCGGCTTCAGGTATGCTTTGAGTATTATTGAGTATTTTTCACGCTGAAGTGTCAACCTGGTAGGTCAAATACCTGGCAGATGAGGTTCAACTAAACTAAACCTATACATACGATATCACACATCAGGTGAACGTGCGGAATCTAAGCTATTATTAGCGCCAAGTTGCTGTGATATATGGTTCGCGAGAAAATTAACATTGAACCGACGTGCAATTTAGGCTAATCATATTTGCATTTTGCACACAGTGCACACCCATTACTCTCGTTTTAATATTTCACTAACCCTTCACACAACATGTGGCAAACCCAATATCACAATAAACAGCAAACCGTACCGAATACGAGGATATAAAGCATGCCTTTGTGCAATAAGTGATTCCTGAGTAATCCGGTTTGCAATTGCAACACATTTCTACATAGCCTCATTGGGGCGAAATTCTAATGTATTCTAATGTAAACTATTTGTCAGTAGGCCTACATACATTTTTGTAAATTGCTCAGCCATAGATTATCCCACTATCATGGTTCTTATATTGTCAGGTCCCAGCCAATCCCATTACAGATAAATGAATATATTTATATTGCCATGCTTCCTAGTGACATTAATGCAAAAATATGAAGAAAATCAAATAACGAGACACAAATATTGATATAAAGCCTGACATAAGCCATATGCAAACATTCACATCATGCAGATATGGGTACATCCTGAAAAAGGAATAGCATGTAGGCTATGGTCATTACAATGACCAATATATTATATTAAATAAACTAGCTGAATAACACAGGTGACCACTTCTGCATAATTTCATGGAGTGCTGAAATGTCAACACATTTTTTAACATTTCTGAACTGTGAAATGTAGCATATGTTTTTGTGGTTGTGAACATATTGCAATATCACCACTATTCCACCTGTGTGTGCATGGTTATAATTCTGAAGTGCAAAATAGCTTAGGCTACAGCACAAATATTTCCATAAAAATAAGCAAGTCTGACCTCTTACAAAACACCCACCCACTTTTTAAAATGGTTAGTTTGGACCCCCTCACTTTTGCCGTGCGAAATACCAGTGCTGTTTTCAGCATCTGTTTAGCGCTTCATTGTCATTTTCATTGGATTCACGGTTTAGTTTGATATCTAATTTACTTTTGGACTGTTTAATTATATTGTTAAATGTTGGGACTGATGGGCACTGAAATCTGGGGAGGTATTTGATAATCACTATTACGTTCCATGTAGTTGAAAGAGTGTCGGGATTTCAAACAAACCATCCGCTTTCATGCGTTCATTGAACATCTGCGGTGCTGTAATGGAAACCTTATTGCGTAGCCAAGTAGCCTATTGAGTTATTTTTAAATGATGCATGATTTACTTTTTATTAATTTCGTAGGCTGGCTTTATTTTGTTATATAGAAGTATCTAAATAACCTGTTAAAATGTACCAGAATTCAGGAAATTGCATCTAGTCCAAAAAACAATTTCTGGGGGAGGACCCCCATAGCCCCTCTCTGAAATCAAGCCCTGAAGCCCAAGCCTTTGCATGGAATCATTGCCTCAATATCAACACATCAGGATGTAGGCTATGAATCTGATTGAATTTAGTATTGGCCATCCCCAAAATGCTAGCCTGACGAGCCAGACCCACATTAAAACGTTCGCAGTGCTCAGTCCGAGGGGCGGGATAATCGGTTGTCTTTCAAATTCCCTCTGCATGCAATAGGACAGCACTGAGTCCCATGCGTTTTCCCACCAGTGGAGCTAGTTGGCTAGTTCAAACTTTTGCCATCTCAAAACAAGCTTAACTCGTGTCACACTGTTGGCCAACAGCAATATCCATCTTCTTTGTTTTCAAGTAGCAGGGAATTCAAGCCAAATCGTTGCAACTCTGCCATCAATCATTATGTTATGCCCCCCTAACAAAGTCAAAGTCAAAGTCAAAGTCAGCTTTATTGTCAATTTCTTCACATGTTCCAGACATACAAAGAGATCGAAATTACGTTTCTCACTATCCCACGGTGAAGACAAGACATATTTTACCAATTTAGGTCCACAGACAAACATAACATTCAAGTAAACAAAAAAGTAAGTAAATAAGTAAATAAAAAAGTAAGTAAATAAGAGGGCACATATAATAATGAAAAAATAAGAGCAGCAAAATGTGGTTGAAATTGTGCATAGACAGTCAATAAAAATACTAGTGCAAATTCAGGCCAATAAAAGGCTTGGGTAGTTCTGTTTGACCTAAGTAAGAAGAAAGTGGCATAGTGGTGCAAGTTGTGTAAGAGCAGCAGAAGTGTTGTGTTTTCAGGACAACAACACCAGTTGTAAAGTGTACAAGTGTGCAAGTGGAGTAGTGCAGGCGGCCATTTTGGGTCCAATGTCCAGGATGTTATGTAGCTGAGGGTGGAGGGGGGAGAGGAGGGAGAGAGTTCAGCATCCTTACGGCTTGGTGTATGAAGCTGTTGGTGAGTCTGGTAGTGCGGGAGCGCAGGCTTCTGTACCTCTTCCCAGAGGGCAGTAGATCAAACAGATTGTGAGCGGGGTGACTTGCATCACTCACAATTTTGGTCGCCTTGCGGGTGAGGTGGGTGGTGTAAATGTCCTTCAGGGAGGGGAGTGAAGCACCAATAATCCTTCCAGCTGTGTTCACTATGCGCTGCAGGGATTTTCTGTTGTATTCAGTGCAGCTTCCGCCCCACACAGCGATACAGCTGGAGAGGATGCTCTCGATGGTGCCTCGGTAGAATGTGGTCATGATGGCTGGTGGAGCACTTGCTCGCCTGAGTTTCCGCAGGAAGTACAGGCGGCGCTGAGCTCTCTTCGCCAGTGATGCAGTGTTTGTGGTCCAGGAGAGGTCTTCACTGATGTGCACCCCCAGGAATTTGGTGCTGCTCGCTCTCTCCACCACAGCACCGTCGATGGTCAGTGGCAGGTGTTGGGTGTGACCTCTCCGGAAGTCAACAACAATCTCTTTGGTCTTGCTGACGTTCAGCAGGAGGTTGTTGTCCCTGCACCACGTGGTCAGATGGTCGACCTCCAACCTGTATTGAGTCTCGTCGCCCTTGGTGATGAGACCCACCAGAGTTGTGTCGTCAGCAAATTTCACTATGTGATTGTTGCTGTAGGTTGCAGTGCAGTCATGCGTCAGCAGGGTGAAGAGCAGCGGACTGAGCACGCAGCCTTGGGGGGCCCCTGTGCTCAGTGTGATGCTGCTTGAGGTATTGTTGCCAACACGTACTACTTGGGGCCTCTGACAGAGGAAGTCCAGTAGCCAGTTGCAGAGGTAGGTACTGAGTCCCAGTTTGTCAAGTTTGCAGATGAGTTGTTGTGGTATTATGGTGTTGAATGCAGAACTGAAGTCTATAAACAGCAATCTCACATATGAGTCTCTTTTTTCCAGGTGGGTGAGGGCTGGGTGGAGGGCAGAGCAGATTGCATCCTCTGTAGACCGCTTGGCTCGGTATGCAAACTGGAAGGGGTCCAGGGTGGGGGGGAGAATGGCTTTGATATGTGACATGACAAGCCGCTCAAAGCACTTCATGATGATGGGTGTCAGTGCCACAGGGCGGTAGTCATTGAAGCAGGATGGAGCAGTTTTCTTCGGCACAGGTATGATGGTGGCAGCTTTGAAACATGATGGGACGATGGCTTGCTTCAGGGAAGTGTTAAAGATGTCTGTGAAGACATCCTTAAGCTCCCCTGCACAGTCCTTCAGCGCACGACCTGGGATGTTGTCTGGACCTGTTGCCTTACGGGTGTTGATAGCAGCAAGTGTCCTCTTCACGCTGTCGGCAGAGAGGCACAGGGGCTGCTCATGTAGAGGGGGATGGGTCTTCTGTGGGCAGGTGCTGTTTTGTGCTTCAAAGCGAGCAAAGAAGCGGTTCAGGTTGTTGAGCAGAGGGATGTTGCTCTCACAGCTCTGTGGCGCGGGCTTGTAGTCCGTGAGGGCCTGAATGCCCTGCCATAGGCTTTGTGAGTTCCTGCTGTCTTTGAAGTGGGTGGTTATCTTGTGTGTGTATTCCTTTTTTGCTTCCTTGATGCCACGGGACAGGTTGGCTCTCGCTGTTTTCATGCCAGCTTCATCCCCAGCTCTGTAGGCTTTGTCTCTGGCCCTCAGCAGCCTGAGGACATCCCCTGTCAGCCATGGCTTCCAGTTAGCCCGAGTGATGATGTCTTTTGTGTGGGTCACATCATCGATGCACTTGGTGATGTAAGAGGTTACAGTGTCTGTATACTCCTCTATGTCTGTCCGGTTGTTGTAAGTGGCTGCCTGCTTAAACATTTCCCAGTCTGTTGTGTCAAAGCAGTCTTGAAGAGCATCGGAGGCTCCCTCAGGCCACACTTTTACCTGCTTACGAACCGGTTTGTTCGCTTTTACCCTTTGTCTGTATGCGGGCATTAGCATAACAGTGATATGGTCTGAAAGTCCAATGTGGGGGAGGGGGGTGGCTTTGTATGCTCCTTTGTGTGTAGTGTAGACCAGGTCCAGGATGTTATCTCCTCTTGTTGGAAAATCAACATGCTGGTGTAGCTTTGGAAGTACAGTTTTGAGATCAGCATGGTTGAAATCTCCAGTGAAGATGGTGAAACCGTCTGGGTGTGCTGTCTGTTGTTCACTGACAGCCTGGTACAGTTCGCTAAGAGCCGACTCTATAGACGATTTGATTGGCCTGATAGAAGTTTAATTTTTCGAGCTCACAAGCCAACGGAGAGTTGCTAGACTAGCCCTGGAAGCAAATGTAATTTGCTGCCGCTAGGGTGTGTCTAGTAGATTTCTAAGCTACCAAAATGCACCAGAAATCACATCAAACAAATGAAAAGAATTCTGGGGGAGGACCCCCAAACCCCCCTTCCACATATGCGACAATTAGTGGGGAGCCCTTCATACATGTGGGCCCAGGGCCCCGAAAGTTCATAATCCGTCCATGCCTGGTCCCTACACCTGAGAACCACTGATGTACGTTTTTTTTACTGTACGGTATAATGCTGAATGAGCCAAACAAAAATTTCCGCAGCAAAATGTTGGTTGGCCCCACCAAATCTCACTCCAAGGTTTTTTGAAAAGTTGGCAGCCCTGACTAACGTTATAACGTTAACGTTTTAACATTAGTGAAATAGGCTAGTGGACGTTAGCACCTTGCTACGTTGATTAAGGAAACCCACTGTTAATCAACGTTAATATGTCGTCAACGTTACAGTGACCGGTTAGCTGTAGGTTTCGATAGATAACGACAATCAAACGTAGGCCTAATGCACTAACGTTAACGTTACATTTGTTCATTAGGCCTACTAACCAGCAGCGTTTTAACTAGAACGTTAACGTAAACCAGAGAAGTAAGTAGGCCTACAGATACTATGGCTCTGATTTTATTCGACATCAGGTCACTAAACACGGGTGTATAGAATCAAGCACCTAGAAATTTGTAACGTTGTTTACCGCTTGTCTATTGATGGGTTTCATCAGGTCCCTTTCCACAGGTGTATACAATCAAGCACCTAGATTATGAATGCATTTGGTGCTTGATTATACTCCTGTGGAAATGGACCTTATGAAAGCCATGAATAGGCTACTGTTAGGACAATTGCAGACAGTCCTTGTATTGTTTTGGCATAACTGTTAAACTTGTTTGCTTTTGTCTTTTAGGTTCCAGACCAGACCAGTGGTGATGACCATGTATGACATTACGTGTGTGCCTGTCTGTGCACACCTGTCAACCATACATCTCTGACAATGTTGCTAGCAACATACTAACATACATTCTTACAAACATGTAACCATTAGTAAATAGAAAAAAGGGGGTCCAAGGCACTCTTCTTCAAAAATATAAAAAGCTTTATTTAACTGGCTAATTCATCATAGAAAGTTTAAAAACATAAGGAGAAGCAACCCACGCGTAGCGGCACAAGCTGCCTTCTTCAGGGTGTGCTTCACAGACAAACAATTTCCCCTTTTGTAGGCTAATTGGAAACACCTGAGTGATATGGTGAATTACCACATGAAACATGCCAGAACAGTCCACTAGGTGGCTGGCTATAAATGTTCACATACAAAAAAGACAAAAAATGAAGACAAAAATAATCCACTAGGTGGCTATACATCGTAAATATAAGCCTCCAGAGAGAGTACAAGGTATAGAGAAAGACTATTACCAGTTAAGCCTAAGCAAATATATACAGAGAAAAGATGATCACAAAAAAGGACTGAAATCTATTTCTTCATTCAACCCAGGGTAAACTGTGGCCTGTAGATTGTATATGTAGAATGTTTCTCTTTGTAAAAGTAATTTTAATCGGTCACCACCCCGAATGTTCTTTTTAATAGTTTCTAAACCCTCTACCATAAGGCCTTCTGGATTGCAGTTGTGCAAATTTTGGAAGTATTTTGCCATAGGGTAATCCGAATTAGCTTTTCTAATGGTGTTTTTGTGCTCACATACTCTGTCTTTAAGGCGTCTCTTGGTTCGACCAATGTAAAAGCATCCACATTTGCATGATGGCCTATATACCACAAACGTAGTATTGCAATTAATGAATGTTTTTATATTATGCGTCTTGTTTGTCTTGAAATCACAGAATTGTTTGCATTCTTTAATGTTGGAACAATGATTGCAAGATCCACATCTGTAGGTACCTTTTAACTGTCTATGAAGCCAAGTAACCTGTTTTTTAGCAGGGAGATGACTTGGTACTAGCCTATCACGTAGTGTGGGAGCCCTCCTAAAGCTGATTATTGGTGGTGCAGAAAACATTTCTCTGAGTACTTGGTCACTCTCGATGAGATTCCAGTTTGAGTGTATTATCCTTTTTATAGGATTAGCTAAAGAGCTGTATTTTGTAACAAAATAAGCCTGTTTTTTTCCTTCAGAGGACCGCCTTTTCTTTTTCTGGAGTAGCTCTGATCTAGGAATGGACTGAGCTTTCCTATAGGCATTTTGTATAGTTTCTGTGTGGTAGCCCCTTTGTGAAAATCGGTTAGACATTATCTTTGCTTGCACTTCATATTCGTTATCAGTATCACAAATTCGTCTAAGACGTTGGAACTGGCCAAAAGGTATATTATTTTGAAGCCAATTTGGATGGAAGCTATCTGCTTTCAACGTAGTGTTCCTATCTGTAGTTTTACGATATACAGTAGTATGGAGCTTACCATCATTACCACTAGAAATGGTTAGATCTAAAAAATTGATAGTAGTTCTGGAATATTCCATACACAATTTTACATTCCTGTTATTGTTGTTCAGATGATCATAAAACAGCAACAGTTCTTCATAAGAACCACCCCATATCAAAAAAATATCATCAATATACCTCCCCCACCATTTTATCTTGTCACTGTATTCGTTTGAATAGACAAAATCCCTCTCCCATAAACCTAAAAACAGGTTAGCATAGTTAGGGGCAAAGCATGCACCCATTGCTGTACCCCGAACCTGAATGTACAAAAGGTCTTGGAAAAGGAAAACATTGTTTTTTAATGTCCATTCGGTGAGCTGGATAATAAATTCAGAGGGAGGCAAAGAGTCTGTAGGCCTATTCTTCAGAAAATGCTGTAGGGCTTTCAGTCCATCGTCATGAGCAATATTAGTGTAAAGAGACTCCACATCTAACGTGACTAAAAAACAGTTGTCTGGGACATTCAAATCACTTAAAACCTTCAACACATGAGTAGTATCTTGTATGAAGGAAGGAAGCTGTTGAGCCAACGGCTTAATGTGAAAGTCTATGAATTGCGAGGCTGGCTCTGTAAGAGATCCATTGGACGATATGATAGGTCTGCCAGGAGGAGATACAAAGGACTTATGAACCTTAGGGAGCATATAGAAGGTGGGTATTCTCGGATGTTGACATAAAAGGAAACTATGTTCCTGTTTTGAAATCCACCCAATGTCCTTAGCTGTGAGCAACAGTTCTTTCAAGCTCTCTTTTGTATTATCAATTGGATTGGATAACAGCCGTTGATAATAGTCTTGATTGTTCAATTGCCGTAGGGCTTCTTCAACATATTTGTCCTTGTCCAACGATGTACATGTATAGCCACCTAGTGGATTATTTTTGTCTTCATTTTTTGTCTTTTTTGTATGTGAACATTTATAGCCAGCCACCTAGTGGACTGTTCTGGCATGTTTCATGTGGTAATTCACCATATCACTCAGGTGTTTCCAATTAGCCTACAAAAGGGGAAATTGTTTGTCTGTGAAGCACACCCTGAAGAAGGCAGCTTGTGCCGCTACACGTGGGTTGCTTCTCCTTATGTTTTTAAACTTTCTATGATGAATTAGCCAGTTAAATAAAGCTTTATATATTTTTGAAGAAGAGTGCCTTGGACCCCCTTTTTTCTATTTACTATTGGATTCCCGAACCCAAAGAGCACCTTTAAATTTCTGATTGGAACTTCCTGAGCACCCTGGACTTCTTTGTCTCTTCAAACATGTAACCATATCTGTGCACATACCATTTAACCATACTGAGACTTATCTGAGATCTACACTGAGACATTCTGAGAACTATATTGTTGTGTGAGGACTATACTCACTAACTATATGGAACATGTATACCTGTGAATCATATTGTCAACCATTCATACCTTTGAATCATTCCTGTGCTGTAACATCTGTGAAACATAGCTGTGCTGTTAGACCTCTCTTTTTAGACCTGAGCTGTGCTGTGTGAAAAATAAGATTCTAACCTAAGTTCTGTCTAAAACTGATCATCTGAAGGGCTGACTTTTATTCTTCAGTGTATATATCGCCATCAAATTTGACCTAATACCATTAACTGAGGCCTCTAGCTGTTGCTGCCAGTTCAGAGTTACCACTGATAAATAGATCTGTCTTAGGATAATATGATAGGCATTATCAAGTTCTGTGTTATTTATATATATATATATATATATATATATATATATATATATATATATATATATATATATATATATACACACACACACACACACACACAACTGTGATTTTTACTTCAAGCTTACATTGGTAAGTGTTCATTAGTGTATTCTGAGTATCATTCTGCTGTATTAAAACAAAGAATGTTGATCAATATTGAATTGACCATTTATTTTTACTGACTGTCATATACTCTAAGCTAACATCTAACCAAGTAATGGTTTTAAAGAATACTGTAAGACTGTGTAATCTGAATAATCATACTGTAAGTAATATAATGTTATACACAGCAGCTTTTTTGCATTTACATGCAATGGTAATTCCCTGGAATTGCATTTTCTAGTTATTATTATTATTATTATTATTATTATTATTATTATTATTATTACAGTGCATGAAAATGCACTGTACTGTTCTTCCAAGGCATTTTATTATTATTCTTCTTCTAACGCACTTAATGCAGCTTCAACCGTTTAACGTAGAAACTTCATTCAAACTATGTTACGTAGGTCTTACTTAGGACATGGGTGCTATGTATTTTTCAGCTTTGTAACTTTTATACTTTTTAAACTATTAATTAAAAACTGTTCAAAATTTCCCCATAGACTTAACATTGGCTGATGACATCACAATAGAGCCGTTAAGCAATTAGAATCCTATGGCAGGTGTTCGGGCCACCTGGACCAACTGCCAGTCTCAGGCTTTAAGCATACAAACTGGCCCTATTAAGACTACACATCCTGTTCAACTGCTTCCTCTGCCAAAAACTGTTTCAAAATAAAAGTCCTCACTATAATATTTTACTGTTAAACAATTTAACCCTTTAAACTACTAACTGTTCAGCCATTGTAACTGTTACTTGTCATCAACTATGACTCCTACCCACTGTAGCTAGTTAGCTAAGTTAGCTAAGTCACATGGTTAGCATAGTTAGCATGTTAGCATGCTAGTTAGCATTTTTAGCAAAACTGCTTAAAATGATTAACTAAGTTAGCTAAGTCACATGGTTAGCATGCTAGTTAGCATTTTTAGCAAAACTGCTTAAAATGATGAGCTAAGTCAGCTAAGTAATATGGTTACCATACTTAGCATTTTAACATTGTTAGCATGCTAGTTAGCATAGTAACTTGGTTAACATTATTATCTTTGTTAACATAGTTAGCATAATTGCTAGTAAACATTAGAGCCATTCCAAGTGTCAGTTATCGTCAACTATCTACCTAAATAATTTAACCATTTAAAGTATCCACTTATTTAACCGTTCAATCATTCCACCTATATTAAACCTTATCTACCAAGTAAATCATTTACCTATATAAACTATCCACCTATTTAACTGTTCAGTCATTCCAACTATATTAAACCTCATCTACCTAGCAACCAATATAGTTTGTTTTTACTCTGTATGATATTTGACATCATATTGTTTGCATTTTCATGCACTGTATTTCCTTCAGGAAATGCTTTTCTAGTTATTATTATAACCATTTTTTCTTTTTACCTTTTCAAGAATTAATGCGACTCTAACCGCTTAACGTACAGACATGTTGAAATAACCGTTTTGTAGGTCTGGAGTTGGACAACAGAGTAACTTTTTCAGATTTTCCTAAAAGTTTATACTTTTTGAGAAATAGGGGATTAAAATGGTAAAAAGCTCATTTTTCCCGCATAGACTTGAATGGCTGTGATGTCATAATGGCCTAAAGCCAGCTGCGCTCGTTAAGCTCCCAGAGTAGTTCCCGGGCTAATTAGAACACTGGCACAGGTGTCACCTGTGAATCAAACTGTCTCAGCTTCTAATGCATACAATCTGGTGCTCTCTAAAACTACAAGTGTTTGTATGGACTCAAAGATGAAGTGAGTTGATGTTGGAGGTCAAAGGTCAAGTCAATGAACACTCTAAGTGCGATATCTTAAGAATGCCTTGACATACATGCCTGAATTTGGTATGAGTATTTGTATGGATTCAAAGATGAAGTGAATTGATGTTGGAGGTCAAATGTCAAGGTCAAAAACACCTTGAGTGTTATATCTCAAGAACGCCTTGACACACAAGGTCTTTTGGTACGAGGGTTTGTATGAACTCAAAGATTAAGTGATTTTAATAATGTTTTTTTTTTCAGGAATTTCCCCACCAACATTAAGCCAGCAGCTTTCCATCCACTATTGTAATTCCTCTGGCATTACATTCTAGTTTCTACTTGATGTTTCCTGTTTTGAGGCGAAAGTTTGATTTTGCAAGAGGAGTCAGAGGTTTTGTAAATAGTGCTTGTAAATAGGATTTTATGTTTAATGCTTTAAGAAAATGGAGCAAAGTTTCAGAAATTGTGTTTTAGCAATTGAAAAAAACTGTAATTGTCGTCACTTGTGTTTACCAGTATGGATGACATGTGCATTAGAGTTCAGAATGTGTTTTGAGAATGCGAATGTGTAAGTGGGATCTGCAAATTGTGTTTTACCATGTGAAATGGTTTAAGGTATTGACAACAGACTGAACAATTAGCTAAATGAGTTCAGGCAACTGAGAACCTTCTTTAGCCAATGAGTTTTAGTGTTTTAGCAACTGAGAAAAACAGTGAAAAACTTTAAAAAGTATTTCATAATGAGGGGGGAACTAATGTAGCCTAAGGTGTCTCTTATTTCATGTTGAGGTTTGCTTCCCAGCATGCATTGCCAGTCAGTTGCCTCGTTTATAGGCTATTATTGTTATTTTGAAACAATATGGTTGAAACAGTTTAGCTTAGGCTCAACTCTTACTGATGTTTTGAACAATAAATTGAATAGTTTATTTTTTTTTAAAAGAAACCGTGGACGTGAAACTACTAGTTCTGACCCAGTATAAAAGTCCAGCTGACAATTCCATTGTGTATCTTGTTGGAGGACATAAGCCTGAATGGTTGAAAATCAGCTACACACATAAGGTAAATTCATACATAGACTGTATGTAATTAATAGCAAAATGGATAACCATATGAATTGCGAGGCTGGCTCTGTAAGAGATCCATTGGACAATATGATAGGTCTGCCAGGAGGAGATACAAAGGACTTATGAACCTTAGGGAGCATATAGAAGGTGGGTATTCTCGGATGTTGACATAAAAGGAAACTATGTTCCTGTTTTGAAATCCACCCAATGTCCTTAGCTGTGAGCAACAGTTCTTTCAAGCTCTCTTTTGTATTATCAATTGGATTGGATAACAGCCGTTGATAATAGTCTTGATTGTTCAATTGCCGTAGGGCTTCTTCAACATATTTGTCCTTGTCCAACGATGTACATGTATAGCCACCTAGTGGATTATTTTTGTCTTCATTTTTTGTCTTTTTTGTATGTGAACATTTATAGCCAGCCACCTAGTGGACTGTTCTGGCATGTTTCATGTGGTAATTCACCATATCACTCAGGTGTTTCCAATTAGCCTACAAAAGGGGAAATTGTTTGTCTGTGAAGCACACCCTGAAGAAGGCAGCTTGTGCCGCTACGCGTGGGTTGCTTCTCCTTATGTTTTTAAACTTTCTATGATGAATTAGCCAGTTAAATAAAGCTTTTTATATTTTTGAAGAAGAGTGCCTTGGACCCCCTTTTTTCTATTTACTAATGGTTACATGTTTGTAAGAATGTATGTTAGTATGTTGCTAGCAACATTGTCAGAGATGTATGGTTGACAGGTGTGCACAGACAGGCACACACGTAATGTCATACATGGTCATCACCACTGGTCTGGTCTGGAACCTAAAAGACAAAAGCAAACAAGTTTAACAGTTATGCCAAAACAATACAAGGACTGTCTGCAATTGTCCTAACAGTAGCCTATTCATGGCTTTCATAAGGTCCATTTCCACAGGAGTATAATCAAGCACCAAATGCATTCATAATCTAGGTGCTTGATTGTATACACCTGTGGAAAGGGACCTGATGAAACCCATCAATAGACAAGCGGTAAACAACGTTACAAATTTCTAGGTGCTTGATTCTATACACCCGTGTTTAGTGACCTGATGTCGAATAAAATCAGAGCCATAGTATCTGTAGGCCTACTTACTTCTCTGGTTTACGTTAACGTTCTAGTTAAAACGCTGCTGGTTAGTAGGCCTAATGAACAAATGTAACGTTAACGTTAGTGCATTAGGCCTACGTTTGATTGTCGTTATCTATCGAAACCTACAGCTAACCGGTCACTGTAACGTTGACGACATATTAACGTTGATTAACAGTGGGTTTCCTTAATCAACGTAGCAAGGTGCTAACGTCCACTAGCCTATTTCACTAATGTTAAAACGTTAACGTTATAACGTTAGTCAGGGCTGCCAACTTTTCAAAAAACCTTGGAGTGAGATTTGGTGGGGCCAACCAACATTTTGCTGCGGAAATTTTTGTTTGGCTCATTCAGCATTATACCGTACAGTAAAAAAAACGTACATCAGTGGTTCTCAGGTGTAGGGACCAGGCATGGACGGATTATGAACTTTCGGGGCCCTGGGCCCACATGTATGAAGGGCTCCCCACTAATTGTCGCATATGTGGAAGGGGGGTTTGGGGGTCCTCCCCCAGAATTCTTTTCATTTGTTTGATGTGATTTCTGGTGCATTTTGGTAGCTTAGAAATCTACTAGACACACCCTAGCGGCAGCAAATTACATTTGCTTCCAGGGCTAGTCTAGCAACTCTCCGTTGGCTTGTGAGCTCGAAAAATTAAACTTCTATCAGGCCAATCAAATCGTCTATAGAGTCGGCTCTTAGCGAACTGTACCAGGCTGTCAGTGAACAACAGACAGCACACCCAGACGGTTTCACCATCTTCACTGGAGATTTCAACCATGCTGATCTCAAAACTGTACTTCCAAAGCTACACCAGCATGTTGATTTTCCAACAAGAGGAGATAACATCCTGGACCTGGTCTACACTACACACAAAGGAGCATACAAAGCCACCCCCCTCCCCCACATTGGACTTTCAGACCATATCACTGTTATGCTAATGCCCGCATACAGACAAAGGGTAAAAGCGAACAAACCGGTTCGTAAGCAGGTAAAAGTGTGGCCTGAGGGAGCCTCCGATGCTCTTCAAGACTGCTTTGACACAACAGACTGGGAAATGTTTAAGCAGGCAGCCACTTACAACAACCGGACAGACATAGAGGAGTATACAGACACTGTAACCTCTTACATCACCAAGTGCATCGATGATGTGACCCACACAAAAGACATCATCACTCGGGCTAACTGGAAGCCATGGCTGACAGGGGATGTCCTCAGGCTGCTGAGGGCCAGAGACAAAGCCTACAGAGCTGGGGATGAAGCTGGCATGAAAACAGCGAGAGCCAACCTGTCCCGTGGCATCAAGGAAGCAAAAAAGGAATACACACACAAGATAACCACCCACTTCAAAGACAGCAGGAACTCACAAAGCCTATGGCAGGGCATTCAGGCCCTCACGGACTACAAGCCCGCGCCACAGAGCTGTGAGAGCAACATCCCTCTGCTCAACAACCTGAACCGCTTCTTTGCTCGCTTTGAAGCACAAAACAGCACCTGCCCACAGAAGACCCATCCCCCTCTACATGAGCAGCCCCTGTGCCTCTCTGCCGACAGCGTGAAGAGGACACTTGCTGCTATCAACACCCGTAAGGCAACAGGTCCAGACAACATCCCAGGTCGTGCGCTGAAGGACTGTGCAGGGGAGCTTAAGGATGTCTTCACAGACATCTTTAACACTTCACTGAAGCAAGCCATCGTCCCATCATGTTTCAAAGCTGCCACCATCATACCTGTGCCGAAGAAAACTGCTCCATCCTGCTTCAATGACTACCGCCCTGTGGCACTGACACCCATCATCATGAAGTGCTTTGAGCGGCTTGTCATGTCACATATCAAAGCCATTCTCCCCCCCACCCTGGACCCCTTCCAGTTTGCATACCGAGCCAAGCGGTCTACAGAGGATGCAATCTGCTCTGCCCTCCACCCAGCCCTCACCCACCTGGAAAAAAGAGACTCATATGTGAGATTGCTGTTTATAGACTTCAGTTCTGCATTCAACACCATAATACCACAACAACTCATCTGCAAACTTGACAAACTGGGACTCAGTACCTACCTCTGCAACTGGCTACTGGACTTCCTCTGTCAGAGGCCCCAAGTAGTACGTGTTGGCAACAATACCTCAAGCAGCATCACACTGAGCACAGGGGCCCCCCAAGGCTGCGTGCTCAGTCCGCTGCTCTTCACCCTGCTGACGCATGACTGCACTGCAACCTACAGCAACAATCACATAGTGAAATTTGCTGACGACACAACTCTGGTGGGTCTCATCACCAAGGGCGACGAGACTCAATACAGGTTGGAGGTCGACCATCTGACCACGTGGTGCAGGGACAACAACCTCCTGCTGAACGTCAGCAAGACCAAAGAGATTGTTGTTGACTTCCGGAGAGGTCACACCCAACACCTGCCACTGACCATCGACGGTGCTGTGGTGGAGAGAGCGAGCAGCACCAAATTCCTGGGGGTGCACATCAGTGAAGACCTCTCCTGGACCACAAACACTGCATCACTGGCGAAGAGAGCTCAGCGCCGCCTGTACTTCCTGCGGAAACTCAGGCGAGCAAGTGCTCCACCAGCCATCATGACCACATTCTACCGAGGCACCATCGAGAGCATCCTCTCCAGCTGTATCGCTGTGTGGGGCGGAAGCTGCACTGAATACAACAGAAAATCCCTGCAGCGCATAGTGAACACAGCTGGAAGGATTATTGGTGCTTCACTCCCCTCCCTGAAGGACATTTACACCACCCACCTCACCCGCAAGGCGTTAATTATATTTTGCATTAATGTCACTAGGAAGCATGGCAATATAAATATATTCATTTATCTGTAATGGGATTGGCTGGGACCTGACAATATAAGAACCATGATAGTGGGATAATCTATGGCTGAGCAATTTACAAAAATGTATGTAGGCCTACTGACAAATAGTTTACATTAGAATACATTAGAATTTCGCCCCAATGAGGCTATGTAGAAATGTGTTGCAATTGCAAACCGGATTACTCAGGAATCACTTATTGCACAAAGGCATGCTTTATATCCTCGTATTCGGTACGGTTTGCTGTTTATTGTGATATTGGGTTTGCCACGTGTTGTGTGAAGGGTTAGTGAAATATTAAAACGAGAGTAATGGGTGTGCACTGTGTGCAAAATGCAAATATGATTAGCCTAAATTGCACGTCGGTTCAATGTTAATTTTCTCGCGAACCATATATCACAGCAACTTGGCGCTAATAATAGCTTAGATTCCGCACGTTCACCTGATGTGTGATATCGTATGTATAGGTTTAGTTTAGTTGAACCTCATCTGCCAGGTATTTGACCTACCAGGTTGACACTTCAGCGTGAAAAATACTCAATAATACTCAAAGCATACCTGAAGCCGGGGAAATGCGGGGGGAATGTGCCTGGGACGGTTCCTGAAGTAGCATCGCAAATGAGAAAATGTATAAAATTCCACAGACAGGGGGTGCTCTTGAACTCTCTCACCGTCTCTGAAAGCATAACCGTGGCTCAACAGGTAGATCTATAGATAGGCTAAACTCATTTTTCAGGCATCTGACCGACCGGGTTGACACTTCAGCGTGAGAAATCGGGGGTGTGGCGTGTGAGTGTGTGAAACCAATCAAATGCGTGTGTCTCACGGCCAATGCGTGAGAGTTGGCACCTATGCGGTAGTGTAGTTTATATGTTTCATACATTCACACATGTATAGGGAGGGAAAGTGAAAACCAGCGCCCCAAGTGGTTGCGAAGAGCAGCTCCAATGTTAAGTCCCATAGACCTATGTTTTAAAAAAATACTGTGAAGCCAAATCAGCGATCTTATCCACCAAAAATATTTTTCAGTGTCTATACAGTAATAATCTTCTAACTGTGAAAATGTCAGACCATATTTTGCCTTATTTAAAAAAAAATCGAAATCGCTCCTTTTGTTTCATAAACGAACTACAAAAAAGCCACGTGACTTTACCCTTCGACGTTACTCACGGTAGCATGGTTTGTTTATTAGCCTGGTTAGCATTGCCACTTAACACTTACTGCTAGCTCTTCATGTGAGTAGAAGCACAACACCAGTTATCCAGACATAAAGGTTATCACCACGCGGTTTACATCACCTTCCGTTATTACAAAAATATGTAAGCCAGTTAAGCAAATTGCTGTATTGATCAGTTAGAGATTAAGCGCCCAAACCTGTGACGTCACATGCAACTGTAGTTTGTTATCACCATGTTACGACAAAAACTCAAAACAATTCAACTGATCCTAAAAATAAGGTATGACCACTTGAAGCAATAGAGGTGACCCCAGTGCCTAACATATGGAAGGCATTAAATTAAGATCCCAATGTGCACCGAGATATATTTTTTCTAAAAAAAAAAAAAAATCCCATCCCTCCGCTAAACTCTAGGAACGCAACCACTAGATGGCGATGAGATTACTTTCCCTCCCTATAACGCGAGGGTTACATAATGTTTGACGACATAAATGATTCAAATACCAAAAACCGGAACACTTACCTTGTCTGTAATTAGAGAAATGTGCCTCTGAATGAGAGTTTCACGAGCATATAAAGTGACCACGGCACAGCAGCCGAAGACGTTCAGCAGATTCACAGCTCCAGGTAGCTCTGCTACTGTTGATTGCTTTCAGGTGGAGGTCACGTCATAATGCTAAAAGTTGCCGCCACGGCGGTCAATGTTAACTCTATGAGAATTTCTTGCTCTTTTATCATAAATATCTAAAAAAGTATAAAGTTCACAAATGTGAAAAAACATAGAACAAATCTCCGTTACAAGACCTTTGTAGGAGTGGTTGAATGACGTCGAACGGTTCAGTGGTTTTAGAGCCTTTGAACGTCAAATTTGGTCGGAAGAAGAATAATAAGTTTGCTTGTGTTGCAATTTGTTCAACCCTTTCTCCTAAAATGACTGGACTATAAGGTTACCAAATGCCGACCGAGATTTGAGTCGCACAAACACTTCAGCGGTGTTTAGTAACGTTAAAATAAAAAGGAGCATGGCTTTTACTAAAATGTGAGGGGTAGCTTCTAGAGGCTAAAAGTTACGAGCAAATATCAATAACGTTAACGAACATTTCTAGCTTCTAGGCCTGTAACTTAACCTGAGCCAGAGTATCCGTACTTTATTTGGTTAACGTTAGTAATGAGCAAATATAGTGCTAGCTGAGGTTTGATTGTCGTTAGCTAAATATAGTGCTGACGTTAAACTTTAGCCGGAAGCTAACGTTAGGGTTGACTGTCGTTATCTTAATATAGTGCTAACGTTAACGTGAGGTTTGATTGTGTTTAGCTATTTATACTTCCCTACAGCTAACCGGTTACTGTAACGTTAACGTTTGACGACATATATAACGTTAATTAACAGTAGGTTTCCTTACATAACATAACACATATCAACGACCACTCATTTCGCACATCTATAACGTTAATGCTAACTTAAATGATATAATGTTTGACGACATAGTTCTAAATAAGTCAGATACCAAAAAATGTAACACTTACCTTGTCTGTAATTACAGAAACCCTCTGAAAGATAGTAGGAGTACAGCAGGCGACAAAACGTTAACGTTCAGGTTTACCGCAGCTGTGGAATGGTAGATTCTAGTGCTACTTCAATGTTAGATTGCTTCTAGTGTTGGAATGTTTTCACAGCTGTAGATCTAAAGCTTAACTAGATGTACCGCATAGCGGTACAACATATGACCGCCGCTCAGTCCTGTACATCCATTCCGCGAAAATAAATCACACTTCAATTTGTCTCCATATTTTACTCCATCCCCCACTCTTGAAACTTTTGTGTATGCTTGTTTGGCATGCCTGAGTGTGTGTGTAAGGCTGCACAGAAAGTAGCCTACTGGTGCTGAAAAGGTGAATAGATTGTAGAATAGCCAAAGAAGATGTAGCATTGTTATAAAACCTTTAAAATCTCTAAACAATCACAAGTAGGGCAGTTCATCACAGTTCATCCATTGCAACTGGATTGATGAAAGGTCACTTACACCTGTAGGCTACATTGTATTTGGGAAAAGCAAAAGGTATAAGCATAATGTTATTTATTTATTTATTTATTTATTTTATGTATTTATAAACAAAAACATCTCTGTCAGTTCCATGCCGTTTTCAACAGCTATCAAAAACAAAGGTCATTTTTGGATGGATGGATTTTTTGTGAATGTTTCTTCTTCTACATAAGATTTTAGTCATCTTTAGTTCATTTAATACTTTATTGTCAATGCACAAATTAAGTAACAGTAGTCTGAAACGTTATTGTTAATGCACAAATTAAGTAACAGTAGTCTGAAACGAAATGCTGTTTTACATCTAACCAGTGGTGCAAATAACTGACATGTCCAAATGGGCCTTGATGAAATGCGTCGCTAGACTGTTCATACACATTTTAACGGGCCAAAGTTGAATAGCTTTTGTCCGTTATTGTTCGTGCAAATATAGGCTGATTCATGTTCCCTTGCATTGTGTAACTGAGGTCCATGGCTAGTCTGGCTTTCATCAGACCAAGCTCAATCTTTTAAGAAATCAAAAAATAAATAGCGGGCAGATCAGGCTGGGTTCACCCAGCCTAGTCCATAGGCACCCGATATTGTTTAATTTTCAGATTGAGATATACACGCTCTGGCTATTCTAAATGCAAAAATGCATTAGGGCGTTATGACAAAACTGTAACTAACAAACTAGATCCTAATAGAAAGCTGTTAGCTTCCCTAAGCTACAGGTAGGATTATAAGGTAGGCCTATTTACAACATAAATTGCCAATAGGCTATGCTGGCGACACAAATAAAATCTCCTTTGGAAACCTATGGCTTACGACTTACAGTATCAAGCGGACTTAAACTGCCATATCTTGGCGAAAAGTTGTAGGCCTAATAACATTCACGCAGCTCCATGAGTCAAGGAAAGCGCGAATGAAGTAGCCACTTCTAAATGGGACCCACTACACAGTAGCTTAAGGTGTGTTGCTAAAAGCAGCCATAATGAAATGAAGGTGTCATTGTTTGGATACTTCACACACACGTGCTTTTTAATTTCACAGACTACAACTACCAAGCTGGAATCAAAGCACATCGATTCCCCTCTCACACCCTGCACGCACTTAAAACAAAATAAACAGTCGTCTCAGTCTCACGCATGTATAGGCAAAACTATCAGACCGGTGTAACGTTGGTAAATCTTCCATTGCACAGAATGATTTTGTAGCACGTGCAATAAATGACAGTCGAAAGATACAAACAGTGCTTCTATCAATTTGCTTGGTATAACCGCATTTATAGTTTTCTACAAATGCAATCAATCAAATGGGCCTCCATCACTCAACCAACGCTAACGGTAACATTACCTATAGGTCCTTATTGATATTACAAGATTAACGTACCTGCAGTAAAAACCAAGCATGTCCGATAAACATCCTCAGATTTATTTCGGCTTCAAGAAGAAATGGGAATTACACTTCATGTGAACATGGTGTCCTGTCCTTATTAGTCCTGTCCTTATTAGATGTTCGCTGCGGTAAATTACAGTCCTTGTAGGAAGTGTCCATTGTTTTTCCCCAACCCACTTTTAACTTCCAACAAAATTACGTCTCACTGCAACGATGCGCCATCTAGTGGACAAACGACTACATATCGCCAATACTGAAAATGCAGCCATGATGATGATGATGATGATGATGATGAATATTTATTTTGGCTTTCTTTTGATCCTACTGAATTTGTAATTATGTATCGGCCGTTCTAATACCGATAGTATGTGGGTGCCTGTGTGTGTGCATGTTTATATGTTACAGGCCAATGAGTGTACAGTCACTAAATGTACACATAACCTAATTTGTTTAGACCCCCCCATGGATGAAATTCTACGAAACTTGGCATACCCCCAGAGAATGCCAGGTCAATCATACACATAAAGTTTGGTGCAGTTCTGAACATCTTAACTGAAGATAGGGGCGATTAAAGAAGAATAATATTGCATTTTCATTTTGTACCGGGGGGTGGGGGTGCAAATCACAAATGAGTGATTATGAGCCAGGTTGATGTGGGCCCTTGAGACCAACATACCATAAAAGATTCTTCATCCTCAGTGCCACGGTTCAGGTAGTTATTTAGGAAAAACTGTTTTTTTTTTGCGGTTCAGGGGGCCCAGCACGGGGGGGGGGGGGGGGGAGGTTGGTGGTGGTCCCCGGGGACGAAATGAAATTTTTCCGTAAAAGTCTAGTGGGGTTACATACCCACCAAATTTCATGTACCCCGGTGGTTTGGTGTCCCGGGTATCAATGACCAAAATTCAGGGAGTAGATGACGGGAAAAATTCTTGAATTGTGTGCATGTGTGCGTGTACAAATTTATGTTTATGTGTGTGGGTGTGTGTGTGTGTGTGTGTGTGTATGTGCGTGCTTGTGTGTTTGCCTGCGTATGTGTGTTTGTGCATGTGCATGCATGCGTACATATGTCTACTGTGTGAGTATGTGTCATACGTATGATTACTGTAAATGTATGTGTGTGCGTGTGTATCTGTTTATGCACATGGAATGGGTTAACATGACCCCTGGAGGCAAACATACGGAAAAAATTGGTCATCCTAGGCCCTACAGTTCTCAAGATATTCAGAGAACTGTGTCTGCCCTACCCTCCTTTCGGGGGGTCCAGTCCAGCGGGGGGGGGGGGGGGCTACAGATCAAAACGAAGAATGACGGTTCCATGCTATCCATGTGGGGGTACATGCCCACCAAGTTTTGTGTACCCCGGTCTTTCAGTGTCCCGGGAATCCTTGTTGGTGTACGTCACTAAATGTACACATAAATTATTTTATTGTAAGGCCCCCCATGAACGAAAGTACACAAAACTTGGCATGCATTCGGAGGGTGTCATAATGATCCTACACTTATAATTTCGTGCAGTTTTGACCTTGTCAGCCAGAGATATTGTGATGAAAACACCTCATTTTTTGCTTTTTAATTTTTAACTAGGTGGCGCTATACATGAAATAAGTGGTAATGGGATGGGTTGACATGCCCCCTTAAGACCAACATACATAAAAAAGGTGGACCTCCTAGGCCCTACGGTTCTCGAGATATTCACAGAAAACTGTCTCCGGCCACCTACAGGCCAGTTGGTGTATAGTAACATAAATGAATTTATTGTGTGGCCCCCCATGAACGGAATTCCACAAAACTTGGCGTGCATACAGAGGGTGTCATAATGATCCTACACTTCCAATTTCGTGCAGTTTTGACTATGTTAGGTCACAGATACCTTCAATTACAACACCTCATTTTTACTTTTTTGTGTTTAACTAGGTGGCGCTATACATGAAATGAGTGGTTATGGAATGGGTTGACATGGCCCCTTGAGATCAACATACAAAAAAAAATGGTCCTCCTAAACCCTACGGTTTTCGAGATATTCACAGAAAACTGTGTCTGCCCTACCCTCCTTTCGGGGGTCCAGTCCAGCGGGGGGGCTACAGATCAAAACGAAAAACGATGGTTCCATGCTATCCATGTGGGGTTACATGTCCACCAAGTTTCGTGTAGCCCGGTCTTTCAGTGTCCCGGGAATCATTGACGGAAATTTGGGCATGCGAAAAAGAAAAAGAAAAAAAAAAATCTGACTAAACCTATATGACCGCCGCTTCACTGCGCGGCGGTCATAATAATAAGAACAGTGATAATAGTCCATTGCATTTACATGCAATGCAATAACTAGAATGTAATGCCAAAGGAATTACAATAGTGGATGGAAAGCTGCTAAAGTTGGTGGGGAAATTCCTGAAAAAAAAACATTGAATCACTTAATCTTTGCGTTCATACAAACCCTTGTACCAAAAAACCTTGTGCGTCAGGCATTCTTGAGATATCACACTCAAGGTGGGTTTGGCCTTGACATTTGACTTCATCATTGAGTCCATACAAATGTTCACACCAAATTTGAAGCATGTGCGTCAAGCCGTTCTGAAGTTGTGACACAAGCATGAAAGCTGGCCTTTGGAAAATGTAATTCAGAGTATGCAATGCAAGACTACTGTACCTGCAAAACGGGGCTTTCAGTTGGTGTTGATGACTGCTTATTCTGCAGCCAGCTAACAATTACTTTGTCAACGTTAAAATAATTGAATCAACGTCGCACTGCAACATTTATTCTACATCACTTTTGCACCCTTCATTAATATTAAAGCAACGTTGAAATTCTAACTACAGATCAATGGGATTTCAATGGTATTTCCACTAAAATGAATATTGAAACAATGTTGAAATTACAACCAAACTAAAGATCAACGTGATTTCAGTGCTATTTCAATTGATATTAAACCTCAGTAAACCACTATTAGCCTAATCTGGCAAAATTCAGGGAAATTCATATCCTGCTTTATCTACAGCCAGGATAAATTTGGCTAGGCCTAGGTATGTCTTGTTTAGGCTACACAAGCTTGCATAAATAACCATTGACAACTTGTTATCAGTTAAGCAAGTGCATTTATTCACTCTTCATCTAGAAATTCACATGTACTGTGTTTTCCTGCCATCCATAGCAGTTGCAGTCAGCCTGATCCTTCAGTAGCAGAGTGAAGCGGCACCTAACAGAAATATTAGATAAATATGTTCAACTGAGCAACAAACTAACAGCTAAGCCTACAATAAAGTTATTTTACGCCAGTGGTTCTCAAACTTTTTCTTTTATTCCCCACTTAGATCAAGGGGGCATTTTTAAACCCCACCTGTCCCTCATCGCTCTAAGAAAGTGGTAGGTCAAACTTAAAATTGTCAAATTTATTGAAATAATGACAAGTTCCAAATATATCCTCGGCAGCAGAATTAAAATCAGCTGGTGCTGCAGATATAATAAATAAATACATAATGTGCCATTGTAAATTAAACACACATATTTCTGTTTTCCAGCAACATATTAGGAAGCATAGGCCAATATTTTACTAGCCTGGCTAGCGGCACCACTTCTCAAAGAGACGTGGGCTGGGAACCAAACGTTCATTTTCTCGTATTTGAAAAAAATGCCCAGATCCGTTTATTGGGTGCCACGGATGTCTATCAAATGCGTCTGTGCATAGCTCATCATCGTCTTGCTTTCCCACCTGTTCTGTGATTGGTTCCCTATCACAGGCGAAAATTTGCTCCATGGTCTCCAGGCTGCCTAACGGTGTGTTTCCACACAGCGAAACACCTTGCGATTTTCGGCCAGCGAAATTTCGGTAATTTTTTAAAAATCTGAAAAAATAATTCTTGCCCCACTCCAGACCTTCAGAACGGTTATTTCAACATGTCTGTACGTTAAGCGGTTAGAGTCGCATTAATTCTTGAAAAGGTAAAAAGAAAAGGTTATAAGAAGAAAAAGAAGAAGAAGAAGAAGAAGAAGAAGAAGCCAGGAGATTAAGATAGTGGATTCCATCCACTATAATTAGTTAACGTAGCTATAATGTTCCAAAATGTACCAGCAATGTAGGTAGGTAGTATAGCCTACAGGAATAAAATATTTCCAGCAACAGCCCTGTTTATTTCGTCTTGTTTCAGTTGTCCTACAGTGATTTATCTCTTTACACATAGGCTTCAGTAACTGTTTGGTGCTGCTGTCAGTTGAGCATTGTATAGTTTAAATGTAGCCTATTGAATAATTTGAAATGATCATTTGAATTCAAGCAGAAACTCTTCTTTAATAATCGCTTGTATAGCCTAGGCTACTTGAATATGGAGATCATGTGCTCCATGGCTACCTCTGATCAGTCAGATCAGCCAATGAGGCCTACATCACTTTCAGTTCTCCATGGCAGCTGGAAATTTAGGCATTTTGTATTTAATTAGGTGTGCCCGACCGATTTGAGGGCCGCTTGGGCCAAATATGCCAGGGCCGATTTTTGGTCCCAGTCCGCCCCTGACCAGAGTGTCCTTTCAATAAAAGCTAGAAAAGCCCAAAAGTAAATCTTTCAAAAAAGCACCAGGTTCAGTCATGAGTTAAAAGCAATTTGCAGGTTGATTTCATAACTGAATGTTTTCAGACTTCATCTTGTCTGAAAATGTATTTTTAAAAATGTATATTTACGAAATGTTTTACAAAACCTACGTACAGAAATTCTGAAGAAAGTGTGTCCATTTTAAGCTAGGCTCCTAAATATGCCTCTACAGCACAACGAGTCATATTACATAGTTGAAGGTAAATGCCTTAAATGGTCACTTGAGCTCTGCTTTCATTGTGGGTGTAGATATGAGCTGTGGTGAGATAGAGTTTGTCCGAATTTTGGAAAGTCATGGTTGATTATTGTGTTTGTGCTGGTTGCACTAATTCCAGCCTGTCAGGACATTGTATCCACCATTTTCATAACCAAAAAAAAGCAAGGGTTTTCATGCTTGGGTGCGTTCACCGCCTCATCTGTCAGAAAACACTGAGTAGGCCTAGGGCACGTTCTGGACATGTAAACACCTTATTTGCTATATGATGTCCTATTGGAATATTTGCAGTATTTCGCAACAATTAAGTGCAGCATTACGACAAATAACAACAAACTGTTTGATGGCCCATGGTATTTATGACCGGAGCTATGTGCAGCTTCAGAAAAGATGTTGTGAATGAAGAAGTTAGGCTAAACTTTTGTGGCGAGGAAGAAACATAGGCCTATGTTAAGACTGCATAGTACTGACATAGTGGCAGCACCATCAGAGCACCTCTCCCTACCCTGCAGGAGACCTACAAGAAAAGACTATGTACCAGGGCCCAAAGTGTCTTAAAGGACTCCTCACATCCTGATCATGGACTTTTCAAAAGACTGAGGTCAGGCAAACGTCTCTGCTACTACAAGATCAGAACAGAGAGACTGAGGAGGAGCTTCTATCCTCAAGCCATCCGTATCCTGAACACACACAAGACTATATAAACTGCTTTTTTTTACAGTTGCACATGAACTGTACACACACTTTTTATTCTCTCTTCCTATTTATTAAAATATTTCTTGATCTTTCTTTCTTCAGTCGCACAGAAAAAGCTAGAAACACCTAACGAAATTTCACTACATGCTTTATCAGTCAGTATTGCTGACAAATAAACCTCCTTGTATCCTTGTATGCAGTAGCTTCAGTAGTGATAACGTTACTATGGAAACATTCATGGAAGGAGCGTTTAGGACTTTGATAAAGTGACATGTAAACAGAAATATAAACGGAATGTGCTTTTGTTTAGACCTGTGTGTCAATTCTTTTGAAAACATCATGCCAGAGGTGACACCAGCATTAAAGCGATCAAGAAAAACTGTAATGTCAATGTAAACGTACTCATAGACGCAACGCAGACACAGCGTTAGTCACCATTAGCTATCACTGGGTCACTCACCAAGCCTGTGCTGCTTTATCTTTGTATATTAAGGATCTTTGGTTGAATTCACAGGTGACACCTGTGTCAGTGTTCTAATTTGCCCGGGAACTACTCTGGGAGCTTAACGAGCGCAGCTGGCTTTAGGCCATTATGACAATCAAAATTAGCTTTTTACCATTTTTAATCCCCTATTTCTCAAAAAGTATAAACTTAAGAAAATCTGAAAAAGTTACTCTGTTGTCCAACTCCAGGCCTACAAAACGGTTATTTCAACATGTCTGTACGTTAAGCGGTTAGAGACGAAGAAGAAGACGAAGAAGACGAAGAAGAAGACGAAGAAGAAGACGAAGAAGAAGACGAAGAAGAAGAAGAAGAAGAAGAAGAAGAAGAAGAAGAAGGGAGATTTCAAGATAGTGGATTCCATCCACTATAATTACTACTTTGCTTTGCTCTTTGCATTTTTTTGTTCTTCCTCCTTGTACCTCTATTTTTACAGTATCCTGCATCTCACAAACTTGTCCTTTGATTCTTGTTCTTTGTTGATATGAACTTGCACCAGTCAAAATCTATTGAGCAGTCAGTACTGTAAACAAATGGCAGGGCCATACGATTTGTTTACAGTATTGTACAGTATACAGCCTACAATGCACTGTACTACAGTGTCCAATAAAAATCCTCTTTCTTGCCATCCTCCCCTTCCTCCTCATCCTCCACCTTGCATATGCACTCGTCCTAGTTTCTTCTATCCATTTTCATTCCCACCTTCAACAACCTGTTTGCTTTCTGAACTGGCGTATATTGGTTTTGTCACATCATTTGAAAAACGTGAAATCAATTTTGAGTGGTTGTGTTTAATCGATGACGTGTATGTCTATTTCTATTTCATTTTTGCCACTTGTGTTTACCAGTATGGATACAGTACATGAGCATTAGTGCAGAATGTGTTTTGAGAATGAGTGTTTAAAGTTTTTCTACAAATTGTGTTTTAACATGTGAAATGGTTTAAGGTATTGACAACAGACTGAATAATTAGCTTAATGAGTTCAAGCAACTGAGAACTTTCTTCAGCCAATGGATTTTAGTGTTTTAGCAACTGAGAAAAACTGTAAGTACTCATATATTTTAGATGTTACATGTAATGTACATATACTGTATATATCACCACATATGTATTGTGCATACATTGTATGTGCATGGTCTCTCTCTATATATATATATATATATATATATATATATATATATATATTGTAACATATATGCACAATATATGTTACAATATATATATATATATACATACATATATCTTTACAAATATTACCAATACATTTCCCCATATACATCTGAATACATTATGGTGGATATTTCTAACTAATTTGGGGCAGTCATGGCCTACTGGTCAGGACTTCAAACCGAAGGGTTGCTGGTTCGATCCCCTACCAATAGGTAAAATGCTGACCTGATCACGATGTTGTGGCACCATTCTTCATGGCACCAAATGGTAACGCCATCAGCTGACCAGTTCACAACGTTGGGTCAACATCACTCACAGTACTACATGGCAACGTCATCGGCTGATGTCGTGGTGACGTTTCCCACGGCATCAAATGGTAACGTCATCAGCTGACCAGTTCACAACGTTGGGTCAACATCACTCACGGTACTACATGGCAACGTCATCGGCTGATGTCGTGGTGACGTTTCCCACGGCATCAAATGGCAACGTCATCAGCAGACCCGTTTACAACGTTGTGGCAACATCACTCCAAATACTACATGGCAACGTCATCGTCCAGATGGGGAATAGGGTTGCCACCAGGATTTTCCTGATTGTCCAGGATTTTCATGGTCTGTCCAGGAAAATAAAAATAAAAATCCTGGACACTGAATGTCCCGGATTTTTGTACATGATGCGCAAAATGTGTATTTCAGTTTAATTGAAGCGTGCCTACGTCCATAAACGTATGCAGAGCCTTATTGGCTCTACAAAAATGATGTAGCATAACATGGGTGGTGGTGGTGGGGGCACGTACCGTGGAGGTTCATTAGAAATGGTAAGGTGGAGACGGAGAGTGTTACCCTGGAAATCCAGAGTTCTCGTGAGAGCACAATTTGAATTGTGCCCGCAAGATACTCTGGCCACGAGCAATGATCCAAATTTCTTCAATCTCTCGAGCGAGAGGGACCAATCAAATCGGTGTAGGCGGGACAAAGGCGAGCTACACTGATGACTGACACTGATGAATTGTTGTGATTGGTCGTAGCGTTATCCAACTGCGTGCAGTGAGAGTTTCAAATGCATGCTTGGTGCCGCCCCTCGAATTGGGCCATTTTCATTACTCGTGGCCAGACCCTTAATCTGAAAGATTCCAGGGTCTGGTTTACCAGGCTAAGAGAGTGTGTGGGACAAGGAGAGACAGAGAAAGGAAAGTTTATTCCACATAAGCAAAAAAGCAGAACCTAATTATGTATTCCCCTTTTTTCTCAATACTGCCCCCAGGTGTCTACAACTAAAAACTGTTGAAAATATAACAAAATAAGGACCAACAAGTAGCACCCAAGAGCAACAGGGGCAAGGAAAAACTCCTTGGGCAGATCCACGGCTCAAGGAGCTAGCCCAACTGCCAGGGGTCTTGGTGTGTGTGTTGGGGGGATGACAAGGGAGATGGGATAGTGTGCTGTGTGGGGAAAGGGCAGTGTGCAATATGTCATGAGACAATGTGCTGTGTATTGGGGGGGGGGGGGGGGATCTTCTATGGAGATGTGCAAAAGTTGGAGAACGTCAGATGTGTGTGTGTGTGTGTTTTGACGTGCGATGAAATAAGAAAATAAATAAAAAGGTCTGTAGCATAGGGAGAGGGATGTAAAAGTGCTAAAAGTCATGTAGGTGTGTGTGTGTGGGGGGGGGGGTCATGAGTGCTAAGGAGTGAATGAGTGCAAAGTCAGTATAGTGTGAGTTCAGAGTTCAGATGGCCTGGGGATAAAAACTTCTCCTGAGTCTCTCAGTTCTGGCTTTGTGACTACATAGGCGTCTTCTTGATTTCAGCGGTAGGAATAATCCATTGTTAGGATGAGAAGAGTCCTTCAGAATCTTTTGGGCTCTTAGGAGTACTCTTCTGGAATAGATATCTTGTAGAGCAGGGAGTTGACTTATAGTACATTCAGCTGAGCGCACTACTCTCTGCAGAGTACTACAATCTCTAACTGTGGAGTTCCCATACCAGATGACGATGCTACCAGTTAGAACACTCTCAACCGCTGAAGTGTAGAAGGCCTTCATGATGGATGTAGAAACTTTGAATTTCCTTAGCTGACGAAGGAAGTAGAGTCGTTGTCTGGACTTCTTCAGAACATATTGAGTGTTAACAGTCCATGTTAAGTCTTCAGTAATGTGGACACCAAGGTATTTAAAACTTGTGACTCTCTCTACAGGTTGCCCGCTGATCATTAGTGGGGTGTAACTGTAGTTCTGCTGCTGCCTTCTGTAATTCACTACCATTTCCTTGGTTTTATTTACATTCAGTGTCAAGCTGTTAGATTGACACCACTGTGCCACCTCATCAACCTGATCCAAGTAGAGCTGTTCATTGTTGTTACTAATCAGGCCCAAGATCACTGTGTCATCTGCAAACTTGATGATGGAGGTATGACTACTGTTGGCTTTGCAGTCATGTGTGTAGATGTTGTACAGCAGTGGACTCAAAACACAGCCTTGGGGAGCACCAGTGCTGATAGTTAATGTGTCAGATGTCAGACCCCCCACTCTAACCACTTGTGAACGGTTGGTGAGAAAGTCAAATATCCAGTGGACCTGGAACACACAGAATGTTGCAACAGAAAGTTGCCTTTATAATCAACTAGGCTACTATTTGTTCCAACAGCATTCAAACAATGCCTTTATAAAAGTGAAAAAAAATATTCCATAAGAAGTAAAATAAAATACTGTTACTGTAGTAACTGCACCACATTATCCCAAGCTTCAAAGAGCTCCCCACGTCTGTGACAGGCAGACGTGACACCGCTAAATTCTCAGCTTGTTTATACCCCACACTGAATGCGTAAGACCGCTAGGCCCATCACTGTGGGGTGCGGTAGCCTACTCTCTGGGATTTAAGTCAAGCAATATAGGCTAACCATACAAATGCGCGACCTGCTCACTCATTGTTTCAAAATGAGTAATTTCAGCTTTGTCTGAACTGGCCATTGTAGGCTACGTAAAAATAAACAAGTAGGCCTATCCCCCATCCAATGATATCGGCAAATGTTTGTTTTCCAAAGTAAGAATTTCACTTCACCATGCACCTTCGACAATGAATAGCTCATTACACTTGGCTCATTACACTCGGCTCATTGGCTGATGATTGTAACGCGGGAATGATTCCAAACACCTCCCTTAGGCTACGATGACGAGTGACACGTGATAGGTCTGAGAATGCGCTACACAAGGACGGAAGATAATGAATAACTAAATAAAAAGGCCTAGCCTAAATGAATCAAGAGTAAGGCAAAACAAATAGCCCAGTAGCCTAATGAAACATATGGATTGATGTAGTATCTTTGTAACATTATTAAATTAATGTTATTATGCCTATGTTTGCAAAAGAGAACATTTTAATTTGATTCACAATAATGTTAGGCTACATTTAATTTACTCAACATGTAATCAACAATGAGTAGCCTAGTTTTGGTTGTTGGTGGCGTTATTGCATGTTAGTTATATGCCTACAATGCAAAATTGCTTCCTCACGATTGGAAGCTCCTGTAGCCGCATAGGATTTCAAAACATGGCGAAATGCCAGAAAAAATGGTTTGTGAATAGGTCCAGAGACTTTCTAATGTGGAGACACAGCACTCAAAAAATACTCCATAGAAATGCATGGGGCTAGTTTGTCACGCCTGGCCGTTGTCTACACATATCCAACCCCTTCCTCAGCAAAACGTCGACATGTGAATACATTGAGCCAATCATGTGGTGTGATGTGAAGGGAAAATAGGGAAGGGTCATGTCTTTTTATTCTTTGTTGAGGGGAGGATCACCCAACTTTTTTTAGTGTAAGGGGGGGGCGGGGGGGGTACCCAAATTTTGTAATCATGAAAACAGCAACATTTCAAAGTGGCCTAGGTGCATATTTTTCCATGTAGCTCTCAGTCTCAGTCTTCACACTTCGGGCACCCCTCTCTGCACACCACGTTTACCCCTTATTTCCTTCTTTCTTGCAGAGTAGCAAGATAAAGGCCTCGCGCTGCGGCTTTCGTAGAGACCCAATGGAGACTGAGGAACATAGGCACTAGCAAAGGTTCTAGAGGGAATGTGATTTCTGGTGCCATATTACGTTCTCTTTCGTCCCATAGCTGTCGACATTGAACATTGAAAATAAGGGAGATGCCCTGGGTTTCTCACCCAAAATATGGGAAAATGTCAACATAGTCCCCATTAACGTCGGAAGGGTTGTAGCAACAAAGTAGCCTACTTTATTCACGCCTAACAGCCTATATTACAGCAATTTGGTCAACACAGCCCTAAAAAGCTACATTTACCTTTGGCTTACTTTTAGTATACCGTGCAGAGGAGGCCCCTCATTGTCCATTATAAATGCCTCTTGCGCCAGCGGCACGTGAATCATGTCGTTTTCAATGGCCAAGGGAGGAAGCTCCTCCGTACAGTAATTTTCAATTGCGATAGGGGGTGCTGTTTTTAGCAGAAACAGTGAACCAATGAGCAGCTAGCTCTGCAAGAACGTTTTCTGCAGTCATACAGCTAAGAATCTTGTGTTGAACGGAACGCTTGTTTTTTGCTTGTGAAATAAAGAGTACAATGGAATCAGAGGACAATGTCCATATTTTATACATTTAAATACAGTGCGAAGGTTAGGATCAAAGCAGGAAGACCAGTTACAAAATTCATATTCCAAAAAAAGATGGTAAGGCTTGTGTAGGCTACTGAATGCTACATAATATGACAAATACTCATGGCTAACTGGTAATGTTAGCACAGAAAACAATCAGCTATAGACTACTGCTGGCCTGTCACAAACGTGGACAGTTCAGGGATTTGGTGATAAAACATTTTTGGATAGTTATGCGTTGTTATAATCATCCAAGTTATGCCTAACGTTAAACAGCGTGCATGGTTAACATTAATAAAGCATACTTGCGCTTCATGCATCCAGCTCCTGCATTTTGACAAGCATATCTACCAATTGACCTTGTTCCTGCCCAATCTCTAGCTTTGCGGTCTCCATCCTTTCTGTTTTTGTTGTTTGCAAAAATATATAGTATTTATTCAGGGGTGAAGTGGGGCACTAAAATCTGACCCTCCCCCCCCTCAAACACGCACACACATCAATAGCACAAACAAAATATATGTCAATTTAAAATACTAATAGGCTACATTTGGAGAAAGGAACTGTATTGCTAATGCAATACAACAAGCCTACATCCTACAAGCCTGTATCAACCACAAACCAGGCACTTTCAATAAATGTGTGTAATGTAACAGCTGGTTATCGATTAGCTGCCACCACCTTTTTTTTACCGGTATGATCCGGTTGTCGTCCAAAGTTCCACACAAAACCAGCACAGACAGAAGTTAGTATAAGTAAATCTGTTTATTAATGATAATTCATTTATAAAAATACTAGATTGAAGCCAGTCAGCAGTCCGGGTCTGTTATCAGATATATTGCACTAAGCCACTTAATATTAATATATTGCACTAAGCCACCACTACAAATCAGAAACCATAGGCTAATTATTACACACACACACACACACACACAAATAGGCCAATCATTGCACACACCCTAGGCCAATTATTGCACACACACACCATAGGCCCAACAGGGGATAAACACACATAGAAACGCTAGGAGCTAAATTACGTAATATTAGGCATTCCAAGTGCATCACAGCAATCATTAAATTCATGGCTTAAATAATCAACACATCCTAAAAACATCCCCAAAGAACCACCCGCGATTTCCAATAGCCTAGCCTACTCAATCATAGTTGTCCCTCCCCTCCCAAAACACACACACACACACACACACACACACGCGCACGCACACAATTCATGAAACACGGTTTCGAGACCCTCCCTTATGGTTGTACGTTCAGTCTGCGAGCACCGGCGTCCCGGATACCCACAAAAAAAGTCACAAAAAATATAGCGTCCCACATTGATTCTTGCCTTCCGATTCAGGTCAATAGCATAACTTCAGATGTCCTGTCCATACAGCAACTACCGTATTTTCCGGACTATAAATCGCACTTTTTTTCATAGTTTGGCTGGTCCTGCGACTTATAGTCAGGTGCGACTTATATATGAAAAAATATATAATTGAACATGTTTTTAAATGTTAATTTGTATTAACTGACATGAACCCTACTTGAAACATTATGTCTACAGCCGCGAGAGAGCGCTCTTAAATGCACAAGTCCTGTGCACTTTCAGTCAGAGATTAGTGCTTGCACTAACACACGTGCATACCTAAATCGTCAAATTATGGCAGGGATTCTATTTATAGACGGGCCTCAGATTTGGACAAATAAAAGCCAGCATAATTTTGTTTCAATTTAACTCATAAAAGAGCTCTTCTTAATATTTTATATTGTTGGTTGGTATTGTTGCCAATGAAAAGTCATTGTCCTACACCATGGGTCTCCAACACGTTGCCCTCATTGCTTAACATTGCTCTTAAGCTAGTCACATGTCGCCCCTCTGAGCTAGAGGCTGAAGCAGTAACCTACATTTAAACACAATTGTTGCTGCCAGGCATCAGCCTATGAATTTTATAAAAAAAGTAAATCATGCATAATTTAAAAAATAACTACATTTAGGCCATCTTAGACCTCTTTGGCTAGGTTTCCCTTGCAGCACAGCACACGAATGAATGAATGCGTGGATACCTTATCTCGCAATAAGTGGATGGCAATCGAAATCCCGACACTATGAAACTTAATAGTAAGCCATTAAATACCCCACAGATTTCAGTGGTCATCAGTCCCGATATTTAGCAATATAATCAGCAGTACAAATGTAGCCTAAATTAAATCTCAAATTGAACATCTGCTTTTGATAGCCATGCCGCTCCAAACGAAAAGTAGGCCCATGTCTCACAATAAAACGCAAGAAATAAAGGACTATATAGCTGACTCAATACAAGCCATGGCCAAATAAAGGTGCTGTGCTTTGCGCAGCCTAAATTTGAGGATTTACGAGTCTCCTAAACATTCCTCACCCGTTATCTAGACATGCATGAAAACATTTGAAAACAAAACGCACTGCCATGTAATATTTGATCGCTGTTTTGCTACTAATTATCTTTCAAGTAATGAATACGCACAGAAAGTGAAGTAGGCCTAATGTGCGCTCCTTGTCTGTAGCTGTCTGTTCACGTCCGCAATCGAACGTCAAATAGAGAAGTCATCCATGTTCTCTCGCGTTATAGCGTTCATGCTTCTGTGTTTGCAAAATTCCTGACGGTTCCTGATGTTTGTTGTTGATGTTGAAGCACCTATAATTTGACTTCAGCGGTGACAAATCCTGCTGAGAGAGAGAGAGCAACGAAAGAGAGGCACCCCCAAAGTGGTCATGCGTGCGCGCGTGTGTGTGCGTGTCTCTGCATGGGGTTCAATTGAAGTCAGAGTTGGTCCGTCAATAGTCCCGCATGTCAGACAGGGTACAGGGTAAAATGTGTGGGAATCTCTCGCATTATGATGGCTAGATTTGCGGGACTTTTATTATTATGCTCAATACTAAGTAATAATTTATTCGCAATACCCGCAATTCCGCGCTGGAATTTAGACCCTTTTAAATGTGCATATTTTTTTTCCTCTCTCGCTCTCTCGGAGGTGGCCAGCCAAGCAATTGTTCTGCTGCATGCCAGCCTGTGCCAATATATCGTACAAAATGATTGATTGCATTGCATTCTCCACATTTTTAGCTAAATTTTCATGTACCACATCAGCATTTGAGTTCAGTGTTTTTTTTGTAAATTGCTTTAGCGTCAGGCCTTGTCAGCAGCCTTCGGCTTGCCTCTTGCCACTATTCACTCCTTCGTCTTCATTAACATTCCCTGTAGAATTCTCAATATTTTTGGCCTAAATGTGTACAGTTATAGTCTGTTCTTAGTCTTGGATTTTGTAAAATACATTTCTAAATATCACCTGCTTGCTGCAGCTTCGGTCTGCACGTCCATTTAAACTCGCATTTTTTTCTCTCTCTCGAGCATTTAATCTGCTGCCAGCTTGTATCTCCACGTCCAAAATGCTTGATTGCATTGCATTCTCCACATTTTTAGCTACATTTTCATGTACCACATCAGCATTTTTGTTCTTTGAATCTTTTGTAAATTGCTTTACAAATACCGTCGGGTCTATAGGCCTATTGCCATGGCTTGCCTCAGCTTCGGTCACGTCCTTTTAAAACCGCCTTTTTCTCTAATCTGCTGCCAGCTTGTGACTCCACATCGCCCAAAATGCTTGATTGCATTGTATTCTCCACATTGTTAGCTAAATTTTCATGTATCATATCAGCATTTTTGTTCAGTGAATCTTTTGTAAATTGCTTTACAATTACTGTCGGGCCTATAGGCCTATGGTTTCGGTCACGTCTAAAACTGAAACTAAATCTTTTTCTCTCATGAGCATTTAATCTGCTGCCAGCTTGTGACTCCACATAGCCCAAAATGCTTGATTGCATTGTATTCTCCACATTTTAGATACATTTTGGTGCACCTCATGGCATTTTCTTTCAGTGAGTCTTTTGCTTTGCAATTACCTTCCTGCCCTCCTCTCGGCTGCCTTCACTCCTTCATCTTCATTAATCTTTTTGGCCTCAATAATCCAGTTACATAGTCTCTGCTTTTGGTTTTGGATTTTGTGAAATACATTTCTAAATAAATGCGACTTATAGTCCGGTGCGACTTATATATGTTTTTTTCCTGCTCATGACGCATTTTTTGACTGATGCGACTTATACTCAGGAGCGACTTATAGTCCGGAAAATACGGTAACTATGTCCACGCTAACCCATAATCTCTGCCCGTCTTCAGTCGTCTGCCCTCTCCTTTCTCTCTCCCACCAGGCACCGTGTACTGTTTTTAAACTTCTTCCTCTCCAGGTGTCTCTCATCGCTCAATCAATACACGTTCCTACCCACGTGAGCAGGCAATCAATTACATCATTATGTTCATCACACTACCCCCCTCTTTGACAAAAGACTCGTCCCGAGTCTCTTTTACACTACATAATCTCTAACCCGTGATGGGGGTTTACTCGTCCTTCCAGACCGCATCACGTCCTACGTTCTGATTCTGTATACCAGCGGAGTTAATGGCAGAACCCAAAGCAGGAACAGGGGCAGGGAGCAAAACAGGGGTGGAAGCAGGGGCGAAAGCAGGGAGCTGGTTTGGAATGTCTGAGTTCTGCATGGGAGGGTCTGGCTGCTGTTGCAGGGGGGGGTTCTCTAAACCACCGGACAGAGGGGTTCCTGGAAAGGTAGAAGGCACAAATGGTTTCAATCTATTAAAGTGAACAGTCATCTCTGCGCCACCCCCCACCCGCTGTATTCTATACAACACTTCTGAAATACGTTCCAGAATTTCATAGGGTCCACAGAACTTCCTCTGTAACTTTGGGCATACGCCCCGTCGTCTTGTTTTATCCCTTAACCAGACCCACTCCCCCACAGAATAATACTGGAAGTTAACCTTGAAGTCAAAGTTCCTCTTTTGGTTGTCGGAGGCCTTCGCCTGATGTTTCTTTACCGCTTCTACAACAGTAGATAAGACCTCACTCACTTTGGTAACATAATCATTAACAGATGCAAACTTTTCCTGATTATCCAATTTTAACATTACATCCACTGGCAAAATAATTTCTTGGCCAAAGAGAACCCGAAAGGGAGAGAATCCGGTGCTTGCATGTACACTGCTCCTATAGGCCATCATAACATAGGGTAATAGGGCATCCCAGTTAAGTTGGTTCGCATCTACAAAAAGAGCCAAGATGGATAGCAACGTTCTATTAAATCTTTCTACCATCTCGTCTGATTAAGGTGAATATGGGGTAGTCCTAGTTTTATGCATACCCAGCAAGCAACGCAATTCTTTGAATAGGTGTGACTCAAAGTTTCTACCCTGATCGGAGTGAATGGCACGAGGTGCACCATACCGACATACCCATTGCTCTGTCAGGATTTTTGCCACCGTACACGCCTCTTGATTTATCATCAAGAAGGCTTCAGTCCACTTTGAAAAATAATCGCTAATGACCAAGATGTATTTATTTTCCAAAAGAGTTTCAGGTAAAGGTCCCATAATGTCTAATGCCACACGCTCGTGTGGGCGTGATGTGATAGAAGGTTGTAAGGGCGCACAGGGTGCTTGGCCTGCACTTTTGCATGAAGCACATTCCCTGCATTCCAAGCACCATCTCTTCACATCCCCAGACCACCCTAACCAGTAAAAACGACCCTTTACCTTGCCTCTCAATTTCTGTACCCCTAGATGGCCTGCCGTCACTTCATTATGTAACTGAGAAAGGACATAGGGTACCATGACTTCAGGAAGAACCACTTGAACCCTAGGGCTCATACCCCCCTGAACCACTGGTATCCGCACCAACATCCCATCCCGTACTGTGAGCTCTCTCCTGAGAGCTTTCTGCTGGGAAATCGGTCTCAGTCCCCGCACCCCCCATAGAGGTTTTAAGTTGAATTGTAAGCATAATGTCTGGGTCATTTTGTTGAGCCTTCTGAAGCTCCGCCCCACTTACATCTACATCCCTTAATACCCCCACAGTTCCAATTTGATATGAAGATCTAGCCCCCACCTCCCCAGAGTCCCCCTGCAGAGGGCACTGTTGATGCATTTCTTGTAATGTCCAAACCGAGGTAGCAGTTACTGGTTGGCTTACCGACAGATCAGGTGTCTGCTTGACCATACTAGTCACCGAGGTGGGCATTCGAGACCATGCCGTTTACCCGGCCGGTGCACAATACGATAATGAAAACTGGCCAGTTGTTCAAGCCAGCGAGCCAACTGGCCCTCGAGCCCCTGGAAATTGTGTTGCCAGTGAAGGGAATTATGATCAGTTCTTAAAACAAACTCTCTCCCAAGTAAGTAATGTTTAAAAAACTTTGTAAATGTTACCATCGCAAGTAGTTCTCTTTTAGTTGTTGCATATTTACGTTCTGTTTTTGTCAATGCGCGACTAGCATATGCAATAACTCTTTCAAACCCATTATCCTCTTGGGACAAAACCGCCCCTATCCCACAATCACTCGCATCAGTGTCAAGAATAAAGGTCTTTTGAGGGTCCGGGTAGGCCAGAATTGGAGCGGATATCGAATGGGTCTTCAGAGCAATGAACGCATCATGACATCCTTCATCCCACTTGAACCTCCTTCCTTTTTCTGTCAGTGAATGTAAGGGCCGAGCAATCTCTGCAAAGTTAACAAAACGGCGATAATATGAGGCTAAACCCAAAACTCCTCACCTCGGTCTGGTTTGTGGGTTCTGGCCATGAACGTACCGCTTCTAATTTAGCAGGGTCTGCCATTACACCTTCAGCTGAAATAACATGGCCCAAGTACTGTACGTCAGTAGAAAAGAGATTGCATTTGGATGGTTTAACTTTTTTGCAAAAAGAGATTGCATTTGGATGGTTTAACTTTCAGATTTGCTTACTTGCTTACTTATTTACTTATTCTTACTTGAACTTACTTACTTGAACTTATTCAAGACCTCTCCCAATCTACTCAAATGCTCCTGAAAGCTGCGACCAAAGACGATGATGTCAGAGGTACACTAGACAAGTAGTCCGCTGTAAATCGGCCAATACGAGATCCATTAACCTCTGGAAGGAACTGGGCGCATTAGGCCAAAAGGGAGAACATTAAACTCCCAAAGACCACTCTTGGTGGCAAAGGCAGTCTTAGGTCGATCCTTAGGATCCACCTCGACTTGCCAGTAACCACTAGACAAATCAAGGGTAGAAAACCACTTGGCATGAGTCAAGCTGTTTGCGATAATCTACGCAAAAACGTAATCCCCCATCCTTTTTCCGAACAGGAACAACAGGCGCCGCCCAAGGGCTTACAGAGGGTTGAATTATTCCACGGTCTTGCATGTCTCTAATGTGCTCAGTGACTTCCTGCTGTAGATGCAACGGCACACGGCGGGGAGCCATTTTAATGTGAGGGGCTTGTCCAGTGTCAATTTGGTGAAGGATTGGATGGGTCCTTCCTAAATCAGTCATCTCTACTGAAAACAGACAAATGAGCTGATAAAAGGTTACGGATACCCTGCATATCAGATTCACTTGATCCTCTATCGTGTAGACCAAGGGCCCGCACCAACGACTCCGTAGACCACCCCACATGAGTTTGCTGACTCTCAGCCATGCCTATATGTTCTTCCTCTACACAAACATCAGGGCAGAAGGTGCCCAATGACATTCCCCGTTTCAAATTGTGTGCACTCTCGGTCATGTTTATGAGTCTAACTGGCATCAAGCCCTTATCCACTTTACTCACCACTCTAGCGACTAGTAAATCAGTGATTAGATAGAGACGCTGAGGGTTCCAACATGCCTTCCATACCTTCTAAAAAGGCCCCACTGACAGTCCCTGGAATGATCACCTCACTCCTGGGGGGAATGACGAGGTCCTTTTCGATGGTCACTGGTCTGTTCTCCTTTAAAGAATGGACGAATTGTAAAGGCAATTTCTTTCCCATTAACACACAAAAGCCCCCCTTTAAATCAACTACAGCCCCAAACTTGCATAGAAAATCAGTTCCCAACAACCCCTCGAGATATCAGCTACTAAAAAATCAGTTATCAATGCTAAATTATTAAACTCACACACCGTTTGCCACTTCCCAAATATGTCCATGTGTCCCCCATTAGCCACAGACACTTTGCCATTATAACCTGTTAGCTGAGCATCCGCTGGTTTATTTCTTAACCAGAACGCATGAGATATAATAGACACTTGAGCCCCTGTGTCCACCAGGAGGGAACAATTTACACCACCCACTTTAGCCAACAAATAAACCCCAGCACCACATGATTGCCCTAAGGGCTCCATCCTTAGGCCAGAATAAACACTACGAGGGGCGGGCATTTGGCCTTCTGTACCAGCCTCCTCTAGTTTAAATAGGGGCAATTTCTTCTAATGTGTCTATTACAGCCACATTCCCAGCACCCTTCCATCCGTTGTTCACTATTTTGATTTTGAATAGGGTCTACTCGAGAGGGGTTTTGGCCAGATCGTAATGGTGGATGATTCCACTGACTAGGAGTTTGTCTCAAGTTTGTCTGAGTTTTTAATTTCAGATACACTGGCTTGTAGAACTTTCATTTCTTGCCTCAAACCCTCCACAACTCCCAATAAGACGCCCATCTGTGATTCCTCTGTAACAGGTCTACCACTCACCCCCATTACTTTAGATTCAGCTTTAATTTCTGTCCGTTCCAAATCACGAACAAATCTAAAATCTAATTCTGTTGCAATATTAATTGCCTCCTCTAGGATGGGTGGTTTAGCACTTCTCAGCTGGATCCGCAATTCCCCATTCCCCACATTAGCCATAAAATGGTCACGTGCCAACAGGTCTCTGGTCAATGGGTCTATAGATGAGTATGCTTTAGACACTAGTCGTCGCAACGCATTTCCAAATTCTCTAGTGGTTTCAGTTGGTAGTCTTTTTCTAGAGAAGCTCACTCTGTGCCACTCCTCCCCACTTGACTCCAAATATTTCCCCATTGCCACTATTAACTTTTCATAAGTGCTTTTATCAACTGGACTCAATCCTGCATATATACACCCCTAGCTCGACCTGAAAATAACAGACATACATTTTAATTTTAATTCCCTGCTCCACCGATTAACTTCTACTGCCAATTCAAACTGTTCTGACCAGTCAAACCAATCCCTCCCCATTCCTGTAAAAAAGTTTCTGGCATAAAAATTGGCCTCTAATGCAGGTACAGGTGGTTGTGTTCCAGGCTCAGATAGCGGGTCTGGCATATCAGGCGGATTTTGTATGGAATCAGGGGACGACATTTTTAAACAGATCCCACCGCTGCCACCAGTGTAATGTAACAGCTGGTTACCGATTAGCTGCCACCACCTTTTTTTTACCGGTATGATCCGGTTGTCGTCCAAAGTTCCACACAAAACCAGCACAGACAGAAATTAGTATAAGTAATATGATAATTCATTTATAAAAATACTAGATTGAAGCCAGTCAGCAGGGGTCCGGGTCGGTCATCAGATATATTGCACTAAGCCACTTAAGCCACGAACACCACTACAAATCAGAAACCATAGGCTAATTATTGCACACACACACACACACACACACACACACACACACACACACACACACACACACACACACACACACACACACACACACACACACACACACACACACACACGGCCAATTATTGCACACACACCATAGGCCCAACAGGGGATAAACACACATAGAAACGCTAGGAGCTAAACTACGTAATAATTAGGCATTCCAAGTGTATCACAGCAATCATTAAATTCATGGCTTAAATAATCAACACATCCTAAAAACATCCCCATAGAACCACCCGCGATTTCCAATAGCCTAGCCTACTCAATCATAGTTGTCCCTCCCCTCCCAAAACACACACACACACACACACACACACAATTCATGAAACACGGTTAAAACAATCGCCACTTCCCTTGTCCGGCAGAAATCGAGACCCTCCCTTATGGTTGTACGTTCAGTCCGCGAGCACCGGCGTCCCGGATACCCACAAAAAAGAGTCACAAAAAATATAGCGTCCCACGTTGATTCTTGCCTTCCGATTTAGGTCAATAGCATAACTTCAGATGTCCTGTCCATACAGCAACTATGTCCACGCTAACCCATCATCTCTGCCCATCTTCAGTCGTCTGCCCTCTCCTTTCTCTCTCTCCCACCAGGCACCGTGTACTGTTTTTAAACTTCTTCCTCCAGGTGTCTCTCATCGCTCAATCAATACACGTTCCTACCCACGTGAGCAGGCAATCAATTACATCATTACGTTCATCACATGTGTAAGGAACTAGATATTTAAGTGCAGTATGAAAACAGCTTTGTGGGTGGATGGAAATTTCAAGCATCATGCAAGGACATATCTGGGTATCATAGCACTCCAATAGTTGCCTGTATAAATTTAAAAAAGTCCTAGCCTCAACCTAATAACACAGGTAATTAAATAATTGAAAAACCAGGCACTTTGAATAGGTAGATTAAAGTTTAGGCCTATAAAGGCTTAGGCTACATATAGACAGTTCCAACGAGTTCCACAAACCATTTATCAGGTTGATTGGGCCATTAACCCTTAAAGGAGGAATGTTGAAAAATGAACGTTCTAAAGAATATCTGGGTTCATTGAATTCAACATAGAATTTTAGAACCTTCAATTGTTGCGGAACTTAGAACGTTCAAAAACCTACACCTTTAAGAGTTAATTAGTCATAGGCTAGGCTATAGGCTACATATCAACATAAGACTAGCTTGTGCTAGTTTCTGCCTAGCAATAACGTCAATGCTTTAGCTCCGCTAACCTTTCTCTCTGCCTTTCATCCATGTGTAAAACAGCAAGCAACCACGCAAATCCGTCGACTGTCAAAAAACCTGTAGTTTTCCCATAGACAGTAAGAGTTTCCTGGAACTTGATCGCTTGTAAGGTCATGCCATTAGACGAGGGGCCGCTCATTTATCCCTCTACATTTCTGTAAATAGATTTGACCTGCAATCGGTTCATTGGATAAACCAGAAACACATTCCCCATTCCCAGGAGGCTTTGCTCCATTCTAGCCTAGGCCTGCGTTATTTTAAGAACAAACAAACAAATTAAATTGTCATTTTTTTTATTTGTGACCATGAAAGTTCTGTAACGCCTGAATAAGACAAAAATGAATTAAAAAATGAAGGCTTGGGAGAGATGAGGAGGGTAACCATGAATGACATATAGACAGTGAGCGAGTGGTATAAATATTGGTTGGACTTCTTAGACCTCCAAATTGAATCTCGGAGATTTTCGCGGAAAATTCTGATTTCTCATGTGAGACTCACGGTCGCGTTAGAAGCTCCATGGGCCGGCCCGCATCTCGACCAGCCCACCGGGAAAACTCCCGACCGTCCCGATTGCCACTCCGCCCCTGTATTTATTGGTAAACAGCAAAAGTGCAATTTGTTAATCGCGGTCATTCTCTCTCCTGCGCAAACACAAATGTGTTACGTTCGAAGAGGTCCCAGATGGATGTGAGTGAAGCTAGGCGGAGCTAAGCGGAACGAAATTCATCTGGTGAGAGTCAGGTTAAGACAGCGGGGGAAAGTTAAAATACGCGATAAACACGGAAAAAGTTGCCATGCATTGTTTCGGTCCCCTTGCACAGGGATTATTTGTCACATTATTAATCACATATGATTATTTGTGAAATTGTGCAAACAGGTGCAACACCTTTGAAAAGAAAGGACTGGTAGCATGCAAGCTCCCGGGAAAGATTGATTTAAGAACGTTATCACAGTGTGTCTTCGTGGCGCAAAGCAGCGCGGGCGGAAGACAGCGACAATTGGCAGGGGAGGGTCATGTCTTTCACCTTTGCAGCACCAGTAGGCTACTTTCTGTGCGGCCCGCACACACACAGGCATGCCAAACAAGCATAGGCCTACACAAAAGTTTCAAGAGTGGGGGATGGAGTAGAAGATGGAGACATGTGATTTATTTTCACGGAGCGGATGTACAGGACTGAGCGGCGGCCATATTTTGTACCGCTATTCAGTACATCTAGTTTATGCTATTTATGTGTTTGTTTCTTGGGTGGCATATTCATGGTCCAGTGCATGTAGTACAGACAATTTTGACATTTAAACATGTCATATTTGTATTTGTTCGTCTCTAGTTTATATCAGAAAGTGACAATTCTGCAAGCAGCCGCATCTGTCAAAGACTCGTCATCAATCGTGAAATGTCATCAACGCTGCCAGGTAACATGGGATCCAGCTGCCATATAACACCGGTGCACGCACCTCATGTGCCTGGATGTCAGTGGTGTTTGTGTCGAAACAGGCGTAGAATGTATTGAGTTCGTCTGCCAACGAGGCGTCAGTGCTCACGATGGTGGAAGCAGGTGCTTTGCAGTCTGTCATCACATGTAATGGTACGTGTCCATTATTGCGGCGCGTAGACGCTTGCAGACGCCTAGCCCTCTCCACCGTTGCCCCTGTGGGCGTGTAGTAGGCTAAAGTGTATGGTGCAACATTTTATTTTATTTAATTACACAATGGCAGCTAACGAAGGCTACTAAAGTGGAGGTAGCCTACTTAAGACGTACAGTAATACCAAAGATGCTCTGTTCTAGAATCTTTGGTAATACTGTTATTATGACGATTATCAGGCGGAACAAATATTTTTGGCAGGCTATTCTTCCAGACCTGTAGAGAGCAAAGGAGAGAACTTGTTTACTGAAGATGTACTTTCATTGGCTAATCGCTAATGTCAGAATAGCCTCCCCAGAGCTGCTGCTTCGATGTGAACTGCCTCCCACCCTCATAGATCTTTTGCTTGATGATGCTCCAAAGGTTCTCAATAGGGTTGAGGTCAGGGGAAGATGGGGGCCACACCATGAGTTTCTCTCCTTTTATGCCTATAGCAGCCAATGACCCAGAGATATTCTATGCAGCATGAGATGGTGCATTGTCATGCATTAAGATGATTTTGCTACGGAAGGCACGGTTCATTTTGTACCACGGAAGAAAGTGGTCAGTCAGAAACTCTACATACTTTGCCGAGGTCATTTTCACACCGTCAGGGACCCTAAAGGGGTCTACCAGCTCTGTCCCCATGATTCCGGCACAAAACATGACTCCGCCACTTCCTTGCTGACCTCTCAGCCTTGTTGGGACATGGTGGCCATTCACCAACCATTCATTACTCCATCCATCTGGACCATCTAGGGTTGCACGGCACTCATCCGTAAAAAAAACTGTTTGAAAATTAGTCTTCATGTATTCCTGAGCCCACTGCAACTGTTTCTGCTTGTAAGCATTGTTTAGGGGTGGCCGAATGGTAGGTTTATGCACACTTCTTGATGATCCTACACCTTGAAGTTCGCAGGACTCCAGAGGCACCAGGGCTTCAAATACCTGTTTGCTGCTTTGCAATGGCATTTTAGCAGCTGCTCTCTTAATCCTATGGATTTGTCTGGCAGAAACCTTCCTTATTGTGCCTTTGTCTGCACGAACCCGCCTGTGCTCTGAATCAGCGACAAATTTCTTCACAGTACGATGATCACACATAAGTTTTCGGGAAATATCCAATGTTTTCATACCTTATCCGAGGTAGTGCACAATTTCACGCTTTTCAGCAGCAGAGAGATCATTTTTCTTATCCATATTGCTTATCAATTTGCATAATAATTTGGAACACGGTGTAGACGCCAAAAGTTAATGGGGCATCAACCTTGTTTTGAGAAAAAAATGTTCGCGATTTAACGGAAAAATACACTACCCAAAATCCTAAATCCTAAAAAAGTTTGATTGGTAGAGATCGCCGTTGCCATTGCAATGTTTATGGTCAGTTTTCCTGCACCTGTCTTCTCGTTACTCGCTGGAATCAAGATGGATACCAAGGCTGTCAGAACTGATGTGTGGCCGTCCAATAAAAATTGTTTCCTCATCTGAGTAGTACTTACACTTAGAAAAGAAAATAGGGACACAGTCTTTTACCTTAGCCCTTTTTTAGTTTTCCTGTTATTTTTTTTGCTTGAAATGATATGTTGTATAACTATGAGTCACGTTGTAGCTGGTTAGCCTAAGGAATTATCTAAAACTCTTTTATATACAGATTTTTCCAGACGTAGATTGGAGAAATTAATGGGGAACTTACTTCCGGAAACTAAGCTCTCTCAGAGGAGGGGCGGAACTGTCGAGGTCTATTCTTCCAGAGGCAGATGATTGTACTGATCACTTGCCATGGGGTCTCCTGGTGTGTTTGGCACGGGCTTGGCATGCCCAGGGGGTCGTTTCTAGAAAGCATCGTTTGCTAACTTGCGTCGCAACCTTGGTAGTTCGCTCCATCGTTCTTGGATTTGGTGTTTCTAGAAAGGGTAGTTCGAACTCTCAATCGCAAACAAGGACGCAAAGTTTGGTCGTTTGAACTACTGCCGAAGTGAATGTTTTCTCGTGACTCAATGATTGATCTATCCTGTAGCTTAATTTTGATTAAGACACTGACTCCCCTACTTGGCTCATTCTTGCTATTTATGTTTATTCAAGTATTGCCTTGCTTTTAGTATTATAATCTTCACAGACCCTTACAACAGTAGTGATAAATGGTGTAGTGGCTAAAGCATATGACTCATTATCCCAACGTTGTAGGTTCGATTTTCTTATGATGTGAGATTGTCCTCTTGCTTCTCGCTACCTGCAGGTGAACTAGTGTGACATGTAGATTCAATTGTTTTTGACTGATGTCTTGTACCTATGGTCTCTCGATGTAGAGTAACTATATACATAAATATGTATGGTCAAAACCTATTGTTGTGTCTTGTAGGCCTACTCTTACTCAGAGATGAAAAGAAGAGATAGGATGCGAACTCCGGCCGAGCGCGTAGTGCACTGACGCGCTGCCATCAAACCACGAGACAATTGATAACATTTGCGATACCCAGACATTCGTCCAGGCTATACAGTACATTTTTTCCAACATACAGTGTAGATATTTAACACAAATAATGGCACATAGGCTATTGGTCGGCTTCAGTAAAATGTTTTATATACTTGCAATTAATAGGTTTAGGTTTTTGCAGATGACAATGACAATGCCAACATTATTTACTCAGTTTAAATGAGAAAAATGTCAACATAGGCTGTGGCAGAGAATTTCTAGGGGGTGGGGTATTACACGTTGCCACTGTTTCCACCAATGATATCTATCGCTGCATCATCAACAACGTTGTTGGAACTACAGTGTTTGAAGGTCGGAGGTAGCGAATTGCGACACAGGTACGATGCTTTCTGGAAACAGGTGTAACAATGTCTTTGTTTGGTTGCAAGTTGCGTCGTGCCATGGTGGTTGCTCAACGTCATTGCTAACTTTTCTAGAAACGACCCCCTGGTTGACTGGGGTTCCCCAGGATGGTTCCCCAGGGCTTGGCGGCTTTGGCAGCATCTCCTGGCAGGTCGAGGAATAGCAGGTTGAGGCATGACACTCCAAGTGGATTTCATTTTATGGTAATTTATAGAGAATGTGACTAGAACAACATTCAGATGCATTACACCTCAATTGGTGCCCCTTTATGCTATGATGTGAGGGCTAAACAAAATCATGAATTTTACCTTAGCTTGTTGTGAGAAGCATATTCTTTCAAAATGGTGGCTATGGGGTAAGATGAGCAAGCTAACTAGTACTTGTATTGCACCTGTAAGATTTTTAAGTTTGCCTTAATTTTGTGACTTCATTCTATATGGTTCCTTAGTGTTACTAAGAGCTAAAGAGACTAGGCAGCAATTTAATCGGACTAATTTTAAGTCAATTAAATGGGTGAATTCAAAGGTAAACAGGTGACAAAAAATGTTATAGGCTGAAATTCTCAGTTGAATGTATTTGGCAAATTCTCGGTTAAATGTTGGTGTTTGTTACTGTTTGTAGAAATTAAATTATTGTTTTAAGAAAATATATATTTTTTTTACCTTAAATATTTGTTTTGGACCAACTTACCCCACACCTGGGCTCATCTTACCCCACATATGGGGTAAGATGTGCCAGAAGACCAACTTTTTTGCAGAGAGCTTAGCCTATCTCTTTACACTTAAGTTATCAAAGAGTTGTTGATTACAGAACAAAATCGACACCCCCTCCCCCTGTAAAACTGGCTGTATCTTGGAAAGTATTGATCTTACATAAGAGTAATTTTACAGTGTGTCTCCTGGGTAACATAGGTACACCTGGTAATTTTTTCAGATTTTTTTGAGACCTAAGTACGTGGGCCCTGGTTGAACTGACGTGGAATGACCCTGAGGGTATTGTATTTGCATTTGCACTCCAGTGTAGAGTTGATTGCATGATTCCATTTGTGCCCTACCTTAAAATAGTCACAACAACCCACGAGAGTGCAGACCAGTGGCAGGTAGGCTGTCGTGCAGGAAGGAGCCCTTAATGCACTTTGTTGCACCGGTGTGACTATGGCCACAGTGGGGACTTGGACTATTAGCATGCTACTGATTCTGGTAAGTTCACACACATACTTCTATACTGAATGTCAATATTAGGATCAAAACAGCATGGACCTTCAAACAGACAATCTCTGTTCAAAGGAGATGGTGTCAAAAGAGATAGATCAAACACCTCTTGTTTTTTGTCCTTGAATAAATATCTACACTCAAAAAAATATCTTGTTGGATTTATGGATTTAATTAAAAATGTTTTGTCAAGTGGTTCCACAAAACTGTATTAAATAACTATAAAGATACTATATTCTTTACAATTGACTCAAATAAATAACATTAACTGAACAAGAGTGAATAAAGTAGATGGCAGTAATTGAATTCCTTTATTTTTATTCAGTATTCTTACATTGAACCAACTTAATGTGGCTGTGTTCAACCAACTTAATGCTATGTTAAATTAATTCAGCATTCTTAAATTGACTCAACTTAATACTGTCCTGTTCAATCAAAGTCACATTGTTATGTTCAATTAATTTAAGTTAAAAAGATATCTAGCACACATCCACATTAAGTTACGTTTAAGTGATACAGTTACGTGGAACCACACTTGACAAAACTTTCTTAAGTAAACCCCTCCTAAACACAAAGTTCTTAAGTAAATCCAAAGTAAACAAGTTGAATTTGTTCTGCATAACATTTCTAAATAAAATAAAATGTCTAAAATTGAACAAATGTGTTGAAATAGCAAACATACACACGGTCTTCAAAACAAATCTGCATTTATTTAGCAGCAACCTTTATCTCCATTCTCATCAATCCATCAGGGACATTTTTTAGTAAAATAGAAATGCAATGAACAGAAAAATATCTGCTGAACACGGCATGTTTAGTTTTGTTACATTGTTAGTGATTCAACTATAATGTCTACATCTTCAAATGGAGGCATTGGCACCCTCGTGTTTGATTGCAAAGATCCCGATGGTGGTTTTCTCCATCTGGCTCTGGGCATCAGTCCGCGTCCTTTACCACAGACCAAAAAAAAAAAAACATTTAATTGATGACTTTTCATGACTTGGGTCATTTGCATGATCATCGCGAGCGGCAAACACCCCCCCAAGAAGCTTTTTTCCTTTGGTCGAACATTGGTCGAGTTTGCGCTGTCTGTCTATGTATCAGCCCAATGGCTTGCCAAAACCAAAAGTGTATCTCGTAAATTACCCCACTAATAATGTCCGGAATATTACCAAACTTCTACAGTAGTACAAAAAGGGTCTGTACTCATTAAACGAGGCATTGGAAAGTTTGTAAGTAGCCTACACCAGGAGTTTATTTAAATAACACTTGCCTGATAGCTTCTACTCTCTGCTGCTACCGCTACGTCGACATCACTTCCGTGATTTGTGAAAAGCCCGTAAAAGTCCTTTGCAAAACTCACAAGTGTAAGGGAAAAGCTAGTGAATTCAACACTCCATAGTCATATATTGATAACTGGATGATATTTGAAATTGTTTTTTCAGGTCAATAAGTGTTGACCTGAAAATACAAGCATTTATAAAACTTATGCATCGCTTTCTGCCAGGACTTTTTTTACGGGCTTTTCCCAAATCACGAAGTGACGTCAACGTAGCGTTGCAGTAGGTGTTGTATATGAGTACAGACCCTTTTTGTCCTACTGTAGAAGTTTGGTAATATTCCGGATATTATTAGTGGGGTAATTTACGAGATACACTTCTGGTTCCAAAAGTGCTAATGCTAAGCCATTGGGCTGAAACATAGACTGATAGCGCGAACTTGACCAATGTTCGACCGAGGGGAAAAAAGCTTCTGGGGGTGTGTTTGGCTCGTGGTCATCGTGCAAATGACCCTAGGCTGAAATTCACTCCGAACCATTGCTTTAGACTCTCTGCTCTCCAAAATCCCTCTAACGTCTATGATAACGTCTGGGATATGTGTGTGTGTGCAGTTATGACATCTGCTCTTAAGATGCTCGGGGAGCTGTCCACGTTAATAGTTCTGAAATATCCTCTGATTTGACGGTGATGTCAGGTGACTGTACGTCACAGCTATAGGCCTACCATTTAAACTTCGGATCTACACATTAATTCACATCAATACGAAAATAGAAACACTTTGACATCTGCATGTAAGCATCCCAAGTAGGTTATATACCACACAGAGACATAAATAATTGTATTTATTTTAAGATTAGATTGTTGCACCATGCAATAATTTTTCGCGGTGCCACTTAAGAACACGTTTGAAGAAAGAAGTCGAGTAAGAAAGTGAGGAAATGTGTAGGCTTAGATTTTGATGCAGTAGAGACTAAACCACATGTTGCTTTCTCTGCTTTTTACCTCATATGCCTAATAAAATATAGCCTTCACTTAGCAAAGATAATGTCAAACTATTCTGGAAACATCTCGTTTCATAACTTGATTGCATTTTTGTCCGCTTTTCATCACATTATTATGACCATTAAATGTAGGCTATGCTATTTTGCACGCTAAAATCTGATTCATCACAGGTAAACACTATAAAGAATGGGAACGTAAATTGGATTATGTATTCTAAGTTGTAATTCCTCTGTATGTCCTGTTGGTGACCTCAGTGAGAAGTACTGTTAAAACGCTCTTAGCCGGCGAGAACTCTGGAGCATTCGTAGATCTACGAGTGTCTTCACGACGCTCTTAAGCTACGATGGTTTTGGGAAACAGTTGGCAAATCTTAAGATGTTCGTAAGAGGGACTTTACAATGCTCTTAGGCTTAATATGCTTTCGGGGTACTGGGCCCAGTGCAACATACATTATTTGGACTTGGTTCGGATTGAAGCCGACCGACGAGCAGCAGCAAACTATGCACTGTAGAGCAGAGGTGGGCAGACTACGGCCTGCCACACACTTTAATCCGGCCTGCCGAGCATTTGATTTGGTTATCATAGGCTGCTCGCAATAGATAACGTTATGGTTATCTTTACTGCAAACTGCTTTTCACTCTTCTTAGAGAACGTTTATAATGTCAATGCCAAAACAGCATGTTACATAGAGATGATGATAGGCTTTGTAATCTTCATTGCAGCAGATCTAACTTGAACGTTACTCCATTTAAATGTGAGAGCGCACGAGAGGGAAAGAAAGAGAGCAGCAGGTTCCAGATGGCTTGTCATTGTTGATAATTGCTATCTCTTTTTTTATAAGAAACTTAGCAAAGATCATTATGGAAACTAAACATGTGGACACAATGCTTAAACAGTGACAGTGTACCATTTAAAGTTAAACAGCATTGTGGCCCTTGAGCCCAAAAGTTTGCCCATCCCTGCTATAGAGTGCGGGCAAGAGTTCCTTGGGGTAATCTGTTCTACCACCTCAAAATGAAACTGAATACAAATATTGCCAAACTTTTTTCTTTTTTAAAGTCTCTGCAGCTAGCGTAGGCCTACTTGAATTTTATTTATCGGCAACATTATTGCACAATAAATGTTCTCAAAACTACATTTAGCGGTTTGGCTTTCCTTAGGGTCTATGTAACAAGTTCTGAAATGGTTCTATTATAATTGTTATATCACGATATATATTGTTATCGCAAGAGGCTGCAATGCATATCGCAATAGGGATTTTAGGCCATATCACCCATCCATAGTTGACACCATTCCACCCTTTTTCCAAAAACTTTTTTAGCCATGCCTAGTTAAAACACAATGCTCTGACATGTTTTAATTCTGTGGCTGACCCTGTTGGTGAAGTACAGTTGGGCAAGCACACTTTTGCAGAAGTGCAGTCTAGTTAAATTAGCTTTACTTCAGGTGCCAATATTGCCTACCGTGTTGCACGTTATACAAATCAGAGCTCCAGGTCTGCAGAGCCCTTTGTTCCAAGTTATTGAGGCATATATACTGTACATATTAATGAAGAACTTCACATAACTTTGAACCTATTTAAACCCAGAATGTCTCAGGGTTTTCACAGTATGGGAATGGAGTATTTCCCAATCAGCAGTCAACCCAAGAGATAGTAAGTCCAAACTGCCAATATGAAAGTATTTCCATTTATCCATTGATCCACTGATATCCAATGATATCCAGTAAATCGTCTTTTTTTTCCCTCTCCAAAAACAGGCTTCAAGTAGGGAATCATTCCGGGAATTTGGATATACTGAAGTATGTTATACAATATTATATGTTACAAATATTAATTATGAATTTATGTATAATAATTCTCCTCTAAGTAATTCATAAGTTTATGTTTATGGTTATTGTTATTATTGATAAGATGAGATAAGTATAAGTATATATACTCTTTTGATCCCATGAGGGAAATTTGATCTCTGCATTTATCCCAATCCGTGAATTAGTGAAACACACTCAGCACACAGTGAATACACAGTGAGATGAAGCACACTATGGCAAGCCGATTGAGCATTTATTCAGATATCTTGATATCAGGCATAATTGTCATGTACATGCAAGCCATTTCTGTCCATTAGTTAACTAGTGAGCCATTTCATTTAGTTAACTAGTAAGGCCCAAATTCTCTCTAGTTAACTAGTTCATATGTTTCATATCTTACTAATTAACTAGTAATGCTCAGCATGTTCACTGAGCCATGTTTGTGCACACTAGTTAACTAGTGACAGCATAAATGCCCATTAGTTAACTAGTGAACACATATTAGCTTCACTAGTTAACTAGTGAGAGCCAGAAGTTAACTAGTAAAGGCCAAAATGCATACCAGTCAGCTAGTTGAAGGCTTTTGGGTCTCACTAGTTAAAAAATGTGCACATGTTTAATAGTAAAGGCAAAACTCCTCACTAGTTCACACAAACATGGCTCACTAGTTAACTAGTTGACAAAATGGCTTACATGTACATGACAATTATGTCTGATATCAAGATATCACAATAAATGCTCAATCGGCTTGCCATAGCACACACTAATCCGACGCAGTGAGCTGCCTGCAACAACAGCCGCGCTCGGGGAGCAGTGAGGTGTTAGGTGCCTTGCTCAAGGGCACTTTAGCCGTGCCTACTGGTCGGGGTTCGAACAGGCAACCCTCCGGTAACAAGTCCAAAGCGCTAACCACTAGGTCACAGCTGCCCTTAAAATCTTGCCCTTAGATCTTGGCATTTCTGCTGAAATGAGTTTCACTGTGATGAGATACATCTGTGTTTGTTCAGTTTCCTTATCCAGTCGAACAGGTTGATATCGGCAAAGCTGTAAATGTCAAAATGATCAACTCCACAACCCCTGTCATCGTTGTGCAAGACTTTTCCACGAAGAGCGTAAGTGTGTGGAAGTTGACCAAATACTTGTAGTAAAAACGACATAGAAAATGCAATTTAGGGTTTCACAATAAACATTGACAAAGTACAGGTAGTCTTTCTGTAAACACCAGGGGCTCTAATTTGAAACCGCAGTACGTCCCATAAACAGGCTTTTGCATTGGTTGATAAATAGGTGATAATTGGTTATCTTTTTAGAGACATTAACACATTAATTATGGGGCTTTAAAATACTTAATTTAGAGAGAACACACTCCTGTGAGTGTGGAGACACGGAGTGTTGTGTTGATCCATCTGTGTCCATGTAGGGTCGGCTCTTGAATTAGCGAAACAATTTTGCCTACTGTAGTAATTAATGTGCTTGCTCAAGTGCAATGGAGAATGGATCTGTTGATAACTGACAATTATAAAATGTTGACACCCTGCCACCCTTTTCCCAATTTCTCAACTTTTTCAGCCATGTCTAGTTAAAACACAATGCTCTGACATGTTTTAATTCCTGTGTCTGATCCTGTTGGTGAAGTACTGTTGGGCAAGCACACTTTTGCAGTTTTGTAGAAGTGCTATCTAGTTAAATTAGATTTCCTTCATGTGCCAATATTGCCTACCGTATTGCACATTATACAAATCAGAGCTCCAGGTCTGCAGAGCCCTTTGCTCCAAGTTATTGAAGCATATATACGTATTAATGAAGAACCACATAACTTTGATTTGAACCTATTTAAACCCAGAATGTCTCAGGGTTTTCACAGTATGGGGAAAGAGTATCTCTCAATCAGCAGTCAAATCAAGAGATAGTAAGTCCAAACTACCAATATGAAAGTATTTCCATTTATCCATTGCTCCACCGATATCCAACAATATCCAGTAAATTATCTTTTTTTCCCTCTCCAAAAACAGGCTTCAAGTAGGGAATCATTCCGGGAATTTGGATCTGCTGAAGTATGTTCACAAATATTGAATGATGTGAATCCGAATTAATGATGAATTAATTGCTTTGCATATTGAATTGCTTTGCCTGGATGTCTATGTGTTGTAATTTAGGTTGCTGTTACATTTATTGTAATTGAAAATGTATCCTTTACTAATTTGCTAAATTATCAATAAGGGATCCATGATGAGCAGAAAGTTCACCCATCAAGAGTCTTCATCCATGAGACAGGATGTTTTAAATTCTCAACTTATACAGATAACGAACTCGCAAATGAACTCACAATCACATTGTTTATGATACATAAGGGGCTGTATTTTGCACCCTGGCGCATGGCGTAAAACTCGTTTTCCACCCGGCGCCAAGTTTAATTCGGTATTTTGCACATTTATTTTTTAAACAATGCGCCCAGGGGTGTGGCAATTAACAACCTAGGGAGTGGCCTGGCGCATTGTCTAAAAATCACTATTGTACACCTGGTCAGAAGTCTATGGCGAGTTGTCAGATGTCATTCCCATTGGTTTAAATGATGTTATACGCCCCAAACACACCCATGACTGATTAAAAAACCTAGGAACACCTTGTTGCACCATGCGCTCGACGTTTGATAACGAAAACCCTCCCAATGTGGACTGGACACATCCTACTGAATTTGAATAAGCTTTTGATGAGTGACGATGCGCTTTTGACTGTCATGATGGGGCCCTAATTCCCCAGTATAAACCTCTAAGCATTACTTTCTTAACTGAAGAGATCATTTCTGTCATAACTCACTCATACTACTTGTAGAAGCTCATATTAGGTTTCCTTTTCTATGGACTGTAAATAAGTGAAATATAACTCTTTTTGATAGAAATTTAACTATTCTTGTCTTTGACACTGTGTAATTCCCTCTTGTTGTACTAATATGTAAACATCTAATTTGCTAAAAGGGCATTGTTTGCTGATAGTAGAGGATTCATTTTGAATGTATCTCATATTTGAAGAAATAATCTTTTTTATTATTAACTTAAAGGTGCTCTAAGCCTGTGCCCTGAATACACTGTAAAAAATGCGGTCTCTGTGGACAGCCCAGGCTCCAAAAATGGCAACAAAAACAACTTGGTCCAACCTAGACCATAAAAACATAACAAACTGTTAAAGCAAATCACTAACGACGAGATGCATGCTTAGTTTCAATGAGTTTCAACTGCATGGTAGGGAGGGTGAGGGAGGTTTATTGGTGTTTTAAGCCCCCAACGTTGTCTTCAAGGCAGCGCTGCCTGGAAGGTGCTAGGGTTAGGCATGGGTTAGGGTTAGGTGCCTTTAAGTCAACGGTGGCAGCGCTGCCTGGAAGACAACGTTGGGGGCTTAAAACACCATAGAGCGTGAGGGAGTGGCGAGCTAGCTCTGTTTTGTTTGAACGTCAATAGAAGTGACATTACCCAACATCACTTACTGTAGAGCGCCTTTAATAATTCTCTTCTAAGTAATTAATACATTTGTTTATGTTTATGTATGGTTGTTATTTTGTTAAATTTGGTCTAGTCTGTTACTTATATGGTATTTTTTAAATTTAGGATAAACAACTTTACTTTTAATTGTACAATCACATTGACCAGCAGCAAGTGGCAGGTTTCCTATTGTTCTCTATGGTTCGGCAGCAGAACGGTGGCAACGATGGGGTAATGCTAGCTTGAACAAGCTAAGCGTTGAACTTGGTTCAACTTTCAAAACGCAACGTGAGCGTCTTCAATTGTCAGTTAAGGCAAACCGTTTGTGTTACCATAGGAAAGAGATGGAACTCATTATGATCGGAGTTTAGGCTTGCCGCTACCGCTAAAGGAACCCTCTGAAAATGGCTACTGTATCACACATGCTTATACCTCTGCAGAGACTCGACATGTTGGAGACGTTTGAAAATTAACTGGGGGACTATGATCCCCATGACTACGCCTATGAAGGGGAGCCAGCATCAGACGCCCAGCTGGATGCCATCTCCATCCCGGGCAGTGAGGTTGACGGCAACCTACTCCAGAATCTGCACCCAAAATTCAGAACTTTGGCCAACATATGTACCAGATCTAATGGAGGGAATTCAATGGTACAGTGTAACATGAGAGTGAATATATTCTCTTGATCTAATAGTAGTGTTGGGAAAGTTCACTTTTTACATGAACTAGTTCAGTTCATAGTTCATAATTTCATTTTTTTTTAAAACTAATTTCATAGTTCCAAAAATTAACTAGTTCATAGTTCTTTTTCCATATGTTTTGGGCTCCACTTTACTCAAAGGCAGCTGGTCTCCGACAATATACTGCACCACTAGTTTGTCCAGCTCAGCTGGGAGATGACAACGGAGCCGCTACTGTACACAGTTAATGGGATTTGGGTCGAGGATCTGTCTTGATTGTCTTTTGATTTTTTATTTACTTGCACATGAAAGGCTAGCCAGGTGCTTCAGTTCAATGTGCCAGGTTTCAGGTTTGCTGTGGATGTGATTTCAATTCTATTTTGAGGAAAAATGAAACTCGAGCACAAAAAAAATTGTAGTTGAGCAAACAGGAATCTATGTTGTGCTCCACAAATGTCTTTGCCTGTTTATATATGTGTGGGTTTAATGTGAGTGACACTTGTTGTTTTGTTTGGTTTGTATTTTTTGGGGCTGAAAACTGTGGAAGCCATTTTTACCTGGTTGCATTGTTGCCTATTTATTCAAAGCATTCTACTGGGTCATAGCGCTCTTTTAAAAACTGTACCACTTGATTTTTAACTGAAATCAATAAACTGACTACTTGGGGAATCCTACATCTCTTTATCCATTGTTTGGTTGAGTGGCCTGCTTTGGGAGAACCTCTTAGCACACAGGTGGGGAGTCATTCTGGGTTCTGGGGTCTCAGTAAGGGCTAAACATTGGTACTAGTGGGCGTTCTGCCACATACTGTATGATTTGTTGCTGTAAAACCAATCCGCACCCGTAGAATAGATTTGTATGTGTAGTACATAGTTGTAATATTGACAATTTCTTGTACAAATCATTTTTACAGATATACATACTTTCTACAGTTTCAAAATGTGATAAGCACATTACATATAAAACATACGTACAAGACATATAAGTCAATCTGGATTCCATACAGAAACACATTCCCATTGGATTTGGGCATGTGGGCTACACAAACATTTAACCAAGGACAATAAACTGTCTTATTCTTTTGTCTCAGTTTTTGAGCCATGTGTCAAGATAAATTTGAAAAATAACCCCTTAAATAGTGACTTCTGGCGAGTTTTATGGAAAGAAACATTAATCCTTTGAGACCTAGGCAGTGCAATTTGTCATTATAAGGGCCATATAGCCTACATCCTATATCTTGTTTGTTGTATTTTTCAGGATAGTCGGGGATTTATACCCATCTGTGAAAGTAATAGGCTATGCAAGTATTATTACTTGTTATTATTATGTCTCTTATGTCAGCCTTTATATCAAGTGTGAGCAGGTGTAACTTAACTACTAACCCAGAATAAACTGGAAATGGAGCTTGTTCTATCAAAAATAAAGATTTTATTGACACATTTATTGCAGACATAATCAAATCAAACAAAATAAAAAGAACTAAAGAAAATGGGTCTGTCCTACACCAGGGAGATGAAGTGGAGGTAAGCTGCCAAAAGGGGAGAAATCACATCACCAGTATCACAGCACACAGCAATTCAGCCTACAGTAACACACTTTAAGGACCACAACAGGCCAAGGTGATTCAAGTCACGCCACACATCACACGTAAGATAACTAGCCTACCATCAGATACCCCCTTTACTGTAAGCACAACACCCACTTAAAGAAGTTAAACAAAATGGCCCATGCACAAGGTTAGTAACAAACAAACGTTCTGATTGACCACAAGGTTTAAATATGGGAAAAACAGTGGTTGGCTCCTTCTATGATGAGACTTTTGTTCAAGGGTAGGGCAGTTTTCTTCTCTGGACACATGCAGGTGTCTGGAATCTTGTTTCTTGGCTGATGTGTCTAAGCACTCACTCCAAGTTGTAGATAGATAGATAGATAGGTAGATACTTTATTGATCCCCAAGGGGAAATTCAAGATTGTAGCCTAGTTCTCACCAAACATGAATCAACTCAAACAGCAAACAAATGCAGGCCTCAGCTGCTCTCAAAGCTCAGGTGTTTCAGACCAGGAAGAAAGACCCAGGTAAGCTCCTACCCCTCTATATAGACACTGTTCCTCCTCTGGGTCCTAGTGCTATACCTGTTACCTTCCCTGCCACACAAGGACAAATTATTTGTGTTTTTGCATTAGTGTCACAGGAAGCATGCCAGTAGAAATAACTTGAATGTAGAATGTACCTACCGGTAATCCTCCTCTGCATTTGTCACCTGAAATAACCTGTTCTTGCATATGTGCGGATGCCATGTATCCAAAAGCACAGCTGATCTGTGCATGCCAAGACCAACTTTTGATTCTTTGATAAGGACAGTCAATTCATTATTTTGGGTTGCTATTACATTTGAATTGCAGACCAAAGACCGTGTAGAAATGTGCTGTAATTTCAAAACCGGATTACTCGGGAACAGCTTATTGTACAGCAAAATGCTTCATCTGATCTGGCTATTTCACTTTCAACTTGACTGCACTCCTTGTGTTTGCGCATCAATAGGCATAAGGTTGCAGGATCACCTATTTTGGAATTTTAACCAGATACAACGAATGCTATTTTTTGATTGGATGTCAGGTGATCATTTATTCGGGTTATCATTTTATTTGATGTCAGGTGATCATTATTTATGAGTGGTGAGCTACTTCTGAACCATGCAAGAAATTTTCTTGTATGCCTGTGCCTCGTCCATTAATTATGTGGATACCTTGACATAGTCTGCAGTTTTTCTGCATGAGAGTGTGTGAACTTGCTGAATTGCGTGTGTCTCACGCCCATTTCGCAAGACTCGAGAACCCTGCTGGTTCTAAAGAACAGGAGTGGAAACTGTTATCCCCTTGAGGATATTCCTGGCAGCCCTTCCAAGAATGAAGAATGTCACCCTCAGACTTATCCTCATTCTGATGAGTAATCAAACAAATAGACTACCTTTTTTAAAGCATATTTTGGGGCTTTTTGCCTTTAGAGAGAGAGAGAGAGATTTGAACCCGAGTCCTCATGGGCACTTGGAACCGATGATATGGACACTTGTGCCGCAGCAACCCCAACGACTACCTTTTTGTTTAAGTTATGAATGTGAAAGTCTAAAATATAGCATGACTGTCCTTATAATGATCATAAATGGTCAATGATTGAAATGCATATTATGGAATATAACAATTTGATACAACTATAAAAGTAGCATTTAATACTGACAAGTTGTAGGGCTACTAGACATCAACCGAGGATGAGAATACCAACATGAAATAGAATCTGGACCCAAGTTCAAATCTCAAACCCGCCATTGTGAGTCCTTGTTGCTTTGGATGAAAGAATCTGCTAAATACCAGCCAACTTTAACTTTAAGTTCACACCACTGGCTGCCTTTTGAAGGCCAAACCTTTTTGAAAACCTGAGCCAGTTGTTACAGAGTACAACCACAGGTTTCTCACACACACACACACACACAAACGAAAGAAAATGAGTCGTGCTTGATTTCTGTCCCCTTATTTTACAGGGTGGTTGTAGTGAATACAAAACAACATAAGGCTGAAGAGTTAAATTCACAGTTCTGTAAAATGCAACAATTCATATGAGGACAGCTGTAAAATGAGAAAAAAAACATCAGCCCAGTTGGTCAAGATGATGAAGATTCAGGACATGATGATGAACATGAAGGCTATTACAATGGAATAGAATTGAGGTTATTTAAATGCAACAGTGAATATGTTCCATATATTAAATTAGTTCAATATAAATTTGTGACATGATCCTTTAATATTTGGCAATAAACAATGTGCCATTTAATTTCTATTATTTTTCTATGGTTTAAAAAATGGATTTAATACTCTTCTGGTTTACTTGCAATACATGCAATACATACTGTATGTGAATTTTATCATTCAGTAACACAAGGGTGGCAAAGAGGTGGAATCTCTTCACATATTTGCTTTTGAAAACATTTGCATACATTTCCACAGCAGATCCGGATATACAGGGCTGCTATTGTGCATACACCTGGCTTTTGGTGCCTGCCTATCTGTGTACAGATACCAAAGAGCAACTACCTTAACAGCTGGATTCACACCTCGTGCAAGCAATTTACCCTTAAAACGGCCAGAGTGTGAACATGGCAAGGAGGTGACTATTGGTCAGTAATCTAAGATTACAGAAACATGACTCTAAAGTCAAAATCTGCAAAAATGTTTGGTTAGCAAAACATACTGAGAGGCCACTAAACTTTTTTTTTATCATATAATGCATAACAGATGAAGGGATAAAGCACTTAATCTTTAAAAAAAAATATTGTTGCAATCTCGGTGTGAATGGATAGGTGAATTTGCGAAACTTAAACAAAACTTAAAAAAAAAAACTTTAAACTTTGTTATGGGATCAATACATAAATGATGTATGAATAAATCTATATCTTATTTATATACAGAGATACATTTGTTGTATGAACACTAACATGACTTATCTGATGGCAACGATACTAACAGAATGGAGTCATATTTACCATGCAGACTTAATGCAGCCTTTGACAGTGACAGACAATGAAGCTCACCTAACAGGAGTGTTGTGCTTCTCATGCACAAGGCATGCTCACCAATTAGAAGTGGCCCAACTTAAAAAGTGAAATTTGGCTTGAAGCTTGACTTTCAAAAATATCACAAATCAAATCGCAATCACAATATCTGTCTGAAAAATATATATTTTCTCCAAATCGTGTAGCCTTAATTTGCACACAGTCTTCACACTTGATGTTATTTCATTATCCTACTTTTCATAAAACATTGCTCTGGAAACTTTAGGAATTACCCTCTTCTTATGAACTATGATGTGGTCAAGGGTCAGAGCGCTTTCTGAAATACCATCCCAGTCGTTTTATTGATGAAGGACATCATTTACCACTGAAGCTTGGTATTGGTCTATCTGGAGTGTGGATGATAACCTGTCTCTAGGAACCACTGGTATGCCTGCATGGCCTCGGTTGAAATATCCTGCTTAACCTGGAATCCCTTTTGTGGGTAGTCTCGGATTCGCTTAAGGACCCCTAAAAGAATAGGAAGAAAGAAAAAAGACATCAACAAAAGAGAATGGTGTACTGAGATCACTACTGACAAACTGTTCAGTATCTTAAACCATGTTGTCTTGATATACTGCCATCTGACTTTTCTGACTGACCTGTTACCAGTAGTCAATGGCCTACTACAGTAATTTTCATGTAATCACTAAAAATAGCTGTCATTAAGCTACTCTTAAAAAGAGACCTCAATAATTTAGCAAGTTCTTTACAACTCACAAACTTTTTGAACTCAGAACTTTTGATCAACCAGAGATGATGCTGAGCACTTCTGTTTCGATTCCGTTACTGCCAGCACCACATTCATTAGAACTCCCATTGTCCGGGACGCATCAGGACGCATTAGTGTTCACGCTACACAGGATAAGTGGTCACATGCGTCCATGCCTGACTATCTCGGCGAGTGGTTTGAGCGATTGGATCACAATGCAATGGCTATTTACACTTGTATTAAGAACTGACCTCTTGGGATCTAATCACCCAAGACTTATATAAAAACAAATGTAAGTGGGGTAATTCATTACCATAGTTATGCAGGTGACACATAAACACATCAGGCTCTCTCATCAGATGACAACAGCTCAAGAAACACACTATTCTTCACATAGTAAAACTCTTATTGCAATGTTTTTCATTATTCTATTCTATGTAAGCAATTGTATTTGTCTTTATCTGTTTTCCCCTTTGTTTATGTAGAGTACCTTGGAGTACCTACCTATATGTATTAAAATCTGCTATATAAAACAAATTCCCTTGCCTTGCCCTGCCTATTGACACCTGCTGACAGGTCAAGTTCTAGTTTGTGTAAGTACCAAGCATGTAGCAGATGAGATCATATTTGCTGCCCACACTGGCATTGGGATACGAAGCCATGTCTAAGCGGGGTGAAGTGACGATGGTGTGAGTGTGTCCCTCTGGTCCGGGCCACTGGCGGAGAAAGGTAGCCATGACTCTTCGCTCCATGAAAGGCTGCTGTACTAGAATCAGCTTACTGACTGGAGGAAGAGACAGGAAAAGCTGATGTAGACAAATCACACAGGAAATTAAACAACTCTACATTCAATATCCACCCACACACTGCAGTGGCCAGCCTCAACTGACCGCATGATGTCTGCCTCCCTCTATGTGGGAACCATGGAGGTATTATATATAACTGGAGAGAGTGACTAAGTTCCGCCCTCCATACAAATGAATGGTGGAGGCTAGGCTAGGCTAGTAAATCCGGCCAATTCATAGTCAACGCCATCTTGAACACTGGGTTTCGGATCCAGCGCCAGTCGGCTCTGACCATGCGCCAAGTTACAAAGCTGGAAATGACGCATGGACCAACGTCGATTTTTATTGGATATTCTGTAAAAAGAGAGTCGTCCTCCAGTAAGAGGGTGGCGATAATGCACATAAAGTCCTTGCCTCATAACAAGAAGAAAAAGTTGCTCGGGAACGCGCATGGAGTCCGAGTGGAGTCGCCCTGAAGCGCAACTTAATTTCATTGGGATAACACAGCGGCTCTAACTAAGAGCGGTCTGCCTGCTGTCCTGCTGCAAATATGCATTCGAACATGACGTGAAATATCCGTAGTCGAACTATAAATAAACGATTCGGTTTTTAGTGCCAAGTGTAGCGCATTTTTACAGTCTATGATTAGTTTGTTTTTTATTTTATTGTTTGCCATCTCATAGCGTTGGCCCATGACCAAATCAAGCCAATAATAGCCAGTAGCCACAATAATGACTGGAGCCAGAGCCCTCAATAGCCACCCTGTTTTGAAAATAATATTGAAGATATTCAATATTATGGAATATAGTATTGAAGATAACGCACAGAACGGTCAGCCTGAGCGGACAATTACGTCCCCAACTCATCTAAAATGTGGTGTCTTTACTTTGAGTTGTACACCGCAGATGGTAAAGTAACGGTTAAAGAGAATGTTGTCTGTAGACTCAGCAAAAAACAGTTTACTTACGCATCCACGACATCCAATCTTCGCGCTCACCTGTGGAGTTACCATCCAAATGAGGCAGCGGTGTCAAAGGCACAGTAGACGGCCAGAGCATCGCCAGGCGTCCAACATCGTATGATCGCATACTTTCCGTAAATCCTAAATTATGTCCAGGGTCTGCTATTTACTTAGCAGGGCTGCCAACTTTTCAAAAAACCTTGGAGTGAGATTTGGTGGGGCCAACCAACATTTTGCTGCGGAAATTTTTGTTTGGCTCATTCAGCATTATACCGTACAGTAAAAAAAACGTACATCAGTGGTTCTCAGGTGTAGGGACCAGGCATGGACGGATTATGAACTTTCGGGGCCCTGGGCCCACATGTATGAAGGGCTCCCCACTAATTGTCGCATATGTGGAAGGGGGGTTTGGGGGTCCTCCCCCAGAATTTTTTTCATTTGTTTGATGTGATTTCTGGTGCATTTTGGTAGCTTAGAAATCTACTAGACACACCCTAGCGGCAGCAAATTACATTTGCTTCCAGGGCTAGTCTAGCAACTCTCCGTTGGCTTGTGAGCTCGAAAAATTAAACTTCTATCAGGCCAATCAAATCGTCTATAGAGTCGTTAGGGGGGCATAACATAATGATTGATGGCAGAGTTGCAACGGTTTGGCTTGAATTCCCTGCTACTTGAAAACAAAGAAGATGGATATTGCTGTTGGCCAACAGTGTGACACGAGTTAAGCTTGTTTTGAGATGGCAAAAGTTTGAACTAGCCAACTAGCTCCACTGGTGGGAAAACGCATGGGACTCAGTGCTGTCCTATTGCATGCAGAGGGAATTTGAAAGACAACCGATTATCCCGCCCCTCGGACTGAGCACTGCGAACGTTTTAATGTGGGTCTGGCTCGTCAGGCTAGCATTTTGGGGATGGCCAATACTAAATTCAATCAGATTCATAGCCTACATCCTGATGTGTTGATATTGAGGCAATGATTCCATGCAAAGGCTTGGGCTTCAGGGCCCCCTGACACCTTGGGCCCCTGGGTCTGGGCCCGGAAGGCCCGTGCAGTAATCCATCCCTGGGACCAGGGTCTCAGAGTTAAATGAACATTGGTATCAAAGGGATCTAGCCTACTACTAGGACCATGGGCGTCGGAGGCATTGTGAAAGTGGGTGGGACATTTCAGAGAGGGGCTATGGGGGTCCTCCCCCAGAAATTTTTTTTTGGACTAGATGCAATTTCCTGAATTCTGGTACATTTTAACAGGTTACTTAGATACTTCTATATAACAAAATAAAGCCAGCCTACGAAATTAATAAAAAGTAAATCATGCATCATTTAAAAATAACTCAATAGGCTACTTGGCTACGCAATAAGGTTTCCATTACAGCACCGCAGATGTTCAATGAACGCATGAAAGCGGATGGTTTGTTTGAAATCCCGACACTCTTTCAACTACATGGAACGTAATAGTGATTATCAAATACCTCCCCAGATTTCAGTGCCCATCAGTCCCAACATTTAACAATATAATTAAACAGTCCAAAAGTAAATTAGATATCAAACTAAACCGTGAATCCAATGAAAATGACAATGAAGCGCTAAACAGATGCTGAAAACAGCACTGGTATTTCACACGGCAAAAGTGAGGGGGTCCAAACTAACCATTTTAAAAAGTGGGTGGGTGTTTTGTAAGAGGTCAGAGGTCAGACTTGCTTATTTTTATGGAAATATTTGTGCTGTAGCCTAAGCTATTTTGCACTTCAGAATTATAACCATGCACACACAGGTGGAATAGTTAGGTGATATTGCAATATGTTCACAACCACAAAAACATATGCTACATTTCACAGTTCAGAAATGTTAAAAAATGTGTTGACATTTCAGCACTCCATGAAATTATGCAGAAGTGGTCACCTGTGTTATTCAGCTAGTTTATTTAAGATAATATATTGGTCATTGTAATGACCATAGCCTACATGCTATTCCTTTTTCAGGATGTACCCATATCTGCATGATGTGAATGTTTGCATATGGCTTATGTCAGGCTTTATATCAATATTTGTGTCTCGTTATTTGATTTTCTTCATATTTTTGCATTAATGTCACTAGGAAGCATGGCAATATAAATATATTCATTTATCTGTAATGGGATTGGCTGGAACCTGACAATATAAGAACCATGATAGTGGGATAATCTATGGCTGAGCAATTTACAAAAATGTATGTAGGCCTACTGACAAATAGTTTACATTAGAATACATTAGAATTTCGCCCCAATGAGGCTATGTAGAAATGTGTTGCAATTGCAAACCGGATTACTCAGGAATCACTTATTGCACAAAGGCATGCTTTATATCCTCGTATTCGGTACGGTTTGCTGTTTATTGTGATATTGGGTTTGCCACGTGTTGTGTGAAGGGTTAGTGAAATATTAAAACGAGAGTAATGGGTGTGCACTGTGTGCAAAATGCAAATATGATTAGCCTAAATTGCACGTCGGTTCAATGTTAATTTTCTCGCGAACCATATATCACAGCAACTTGGCGCTAATAATAGCTTAGATTCCGCACGTTCACCTGATGTGTGATATCGTATGTATAGGTTTAGTTTAGTTGAACCTCATCTGCCAGGTATTTGACCTACCAGGTTGACACTTCAGCGTGAAAAATACTCAATAATACTCAAAGCATACCTGAAGCCGGGGAAATGCGGGGGGAATGCGCCTGGGACGGTTCCTGAAGTAGCATCGCAAATGAGAAAATGTATAAAATTCCACAGACAGGGGGTGCTCTTGAACGCTCTCACCGTCTCTGAAAGCATAACCGTGGCTCAACAGGTAGATCTATAGATAGGCTAAACTCATTTTTCAGGCATCTGACCGACCGGGTTGACACTTCAGCGTGAGAAATCGGGGGTGTGGCGTGTGAGTGTGTGAAACCAATCAAATGCGTGTGTCTCACGGCCAATGCGTGTGAGTTGGCACCTATGCACCTATAGGCCTTACCTGACTCAATATGATAACCAGCTCAGTTTCTACTCAAAGCATAGCTGTCAACCATCCCATTTTTTAACTGTTCTTCCGGTCCCTCCCGTAACTTTTTAACCGTTTTAATATTCTCCCGTCAAATATCCCATGATTTAATACGCTAAATAAATATAAATAAATAGGCTATTATCACTCCAAGGTCGCCTTCAAGCAAATATTTGAGGTTTGAACAAGTTGTTGCGGCAAATTTGCAATAAGGTCATATTTTCACGATATGCAAATTAGGTTTCTGGCTAACAGCCAACTTTTCAAGGTTTTTTGAAAAGTTGGCAGCCCTGAGGTGAGTTTAGAGTTGTTTAGAGAATGTAGTACCAATTGTGTCTGCAGTAATGTAATTGAGACAATTACACTCATCAGTGGTTGGTTTGAAGAGATGGGAGTCAGATTTCCAACCTTTTGATAACACAATGCATTACACTGTTCCAGAAGTAGCCTGCCAACTGCTGTACGTCGCTTTGGATCAATGTGTCTAGCAAATGAATAAACGTAACTGTAAATGTAATGCTATGTTCAAACGAGTCAACTGAGACTGTGATTACATCTAGCTGTTTTCTACTATTTTACTGACAAATAAGAGCTACCAGAGAACACCTTCTAGCACAAGTTTGCAGTCTAGGACACAATTTTTGTTGAGTTTTGAATGCATTGCTTCATTTTGCAGAAGATTTGTTCTTTTTTGCATGTTGTGTAAATTGTAAATTGTTTGTACAATTGTTTTCCAGAACAAGACTGGTTTTGAAAAGGTGTTTAAGGCGTTAAAAAAAACTGTCCTACACTTCCCCCTAGTGGTCACCAGGTGATACAACTTCATCAGATAGAGCTGGATGTAAACTGAGCACTCAAGGACAGGTTATATTACCCGGGACATTGTTGTTCTGTAGGACCTGGTAGGAGAAGCGGATGTTCTGTCCGGTGTTGGTTGCTGCAGTCTCTAGTAGGATGCTGCTGCGGGGGACTCCCATTCCGCACGCGATATCGAGGAACACCTCCGCCTCTGGACGCGTCCACACGCCTGATGGACACGCACAAACACACGAGATGTGTGAAAAGGAACAGTTACAAACTACAAAGGGTAATTAATTGATAAATTAATGATTGATGATTTAAGTTGTTGAAGGCTTCTACCTATAATGATTTATAATTAAAAAAACATGTTTTTTTACAAAAACATGAAAAAATCAGAAAATGCAAAAATGCATGATTGTGTTGCACAAGAAAAGGTATATCCAGATATGATCCACTATACTTAGCAGTTATATTTCACTACACACTATATTTAATATACAAGTATTTCAAATTATATTGCAAAATGTGATAACAGCATTAGTGTGTGTACAACATTTTGAAGGGAGGGGATAGGCATAACTAACTATATATATAAGTGTATATATACTCTTTTGATCCCGTGAGGGAAATTTGGTCTGCATTTATCCCAATCCGTGAATTAGTGAAACACTCAGCACACAGTGAACACACAGTGAAGTGAAGCACACACTAATCCCGACGCAGTGAGCTGCCTGCTACACCGGCGCTCGGGGAGCAGTGAGGGGTTAGGTGCCTTGCTCAAGGGCACTTCAGCCGTTCCTACTGGTCGGGGTTCGAACCGGCAACCCTCTGGTTAGAAGTCCGAAGCCCTAACCAGTAGGCCAAGGCTGCCCTTACTATGGCAATCATTTTAGTGCCATATGCCTCAAATGTAAATATGCTAACAATATGCTAACAGGACTATTGTTACAGGTGGATCTCACCTGCAGTCTGGTTGCCGAGGTAACCGGTGAAGAGCAGCCATGGAGCAAACCCCTCAAGGAAGAGCTCAGCTGATCTCTCTGCCACTCTCGTATCGTGGCAGCCAAGTCCAATGATCACATCACTCTAAGATGGACAACAGTCACTGAAAGTTAGGGTGGTGGCCTTGTCCTTGTACCTGGTTGCAGAGTGCACTGCACTCATATCCTTATTCCCACTGTATGCTGGGGCCGAAGTCCAGCTGGCACTCATGAAACTGTTGTTTAATTTTGTAGTTACAGTCCATTCTAAGCAACGTCCTTGTTTTTTGGATGCTTTTTCTATATTATTAAACTACATGCAAAGAAATATTCATACTCCTTAAAATCACTTTGTCACTTGTACTATACTCATTCTCACTCATCCTAACTCATGGAATACGGAAACATGACGTAACACTTTGGTACTCTATTATCTATACTGACAATAGAGTAACAAAGTGTTACGTCACATGTTCTACATAAACCAAATTAACAACGAGGAATACTAGGCCAGACCAAAGTTTTCTAGAAAAGGAATGTTTTTTCGCGTATAATAAGCAGTTTGCTTTTCCGATGATTGAAGCAATTATTGAGAATAGATCGTCTTTATTTTTTTTATTTAAAAACTGAAACTAATGTCATGCAAACCGCTGTCGCTCCTGAGTGCAATCATGTTCAGATCTGTCGATCTGTGATTTTCTCCTCTTGAAATGAATTTATTCGCATTTTCAAAGAAAGAACACAGTGAAGCAATAGAAAAACGCCATCTAGGTTTGGTTGTTTAGAACAGAAAATCTGGTTGCCTGGACAATGTGACATAATGGCTTTGGTGCTCTATTGAATATGCTTGTGTTGCGCTTTGAAAGTTGAACCAAGTTCAACGCTTAGCTTGTTCAACGCTACAACTCGTTGAGTTGCAACTGTTCCTGTATCGAACCATAGAGAACAATAGGAAATCTGCCACTTACCGCTGGCCAGTGTGATCCCCGCTTAACTAATATATTCATCATTCAACTGTTCTTTGTTGGTCATTCTCTCAGTGCACTGAATTGCACTTTGCACTGAATTGAAAAAATAAACCGTTGCTTTGCATGCACTGGTATTTCCTTCAGGAAATGCATCTCTTTTGTACTGAAGTATTTTTTATCTTGTAAGTAAAAAGAAAGGGTATATTAAAGGATAGTTTGTGCAGTCAGTGTATTACTTTTTTTGTATTACTATTTTGGTGGTCCCTGCCATCTTAAGAGAAGAGAGTTCATAGAAGTAGATTAACAAACTCTCCTCCGTATGTACTGTAGCTATTGTCTCATTTGTTGTATGGACTTCTCCTAGCAAGATGTACACTTACAAAATGAAAATGACTTCCGTTTGTCTGTAGGGACCCGCTCCACAGCATCACAGATGTGTAATGCTATTTTGAGCCTTGTCAGCCAGAGGCTTGAAATACCGATTTACTTTGATGTATCAAGCTGGCCCCCAAGGCTATTGCTGTTTTGTTGTAAATGCATATTATGGTCTTACTCAAAACTACTCTGATTAACATCAATTTGGTCACCAACAAAAGTGTACACTCGTTATCATCCAAAAATAGACCCTGGGTTGTTCAGAGACCAGAGTTGTCCTTTAAATACAATGATCACAGCCTTTCCTTGCCTTGAGGTAATCTAATATAATTTACTACATATACAGTAGGCATCCACCAACTGAAGAAAAAACATTTGGGAGTGGCATATTTGACATTTCATCTGAGCAACCTTTTGGGAGAAGCATAAATGTAATCTCTAGGCTATTATGTGTATGAAGAGCAACCTATTTGATACAAGAACTGTGTTTTACAATATCGTTATTCTATTGATATGGTTCTGGTGTTGATCAACTTGATGGTCTCCTACAGACCGTCTACAGATGCTGTGATTATAAACAAACTGTAAATCTGTAAACATACTAACTATATAGGGTTAGGTGTTTGGTTTGGTTAAGGTCATGTTCAGTAATGAACTGAACTTGAATTTCAACAAATCATCTATAAAGTGCCTGTAGGCAGTCTATCCAAGTAAAGTGTCACCCAGGTGTTTCTGCTATTCCATGGCACATCTCTGTAAATTCACCATCATGGAAATAGAAAATATCGTATTATGTACCTTCTCCAAGGTCTGATTTAGACTGAGATAATCCCACAGAATTCTGGCTTTCCTGTCAATCTCATCATCCATTTCTCTTGCATGCTGATCTGCCAAGGAAAATGAGAAACAATAGGATTCAAATTACTCATTCTATGAAAAACACCATTAACTGTTAAGACAAAAAAAAATCTAGTGTCTACCCATTAAGTAAAAGCAGTGTTGGCCTTCCCTCTTTAAAAATGACACTGCAAAAAAGGCTGTGCTCCAGAAAAGTGCTTTGGAGTCCATACATTTGCAAGCAACTGCTGCTGCATTCAATACAATGTAAAAAGAAGAGCCCGAATCTCGCTAGGGGCACTTTTGTGCTGCAGTGCATTCCATTAAAGACAACACCATCCGGCACAGGAACTGCCGCCTCTCCCTGCGACGTCAGTTTCCTTTTCCTCTCTGTTCTTCCTCCTCTGGGAGAATGATGAAGAGGGGAACCCGTGACGCAGCATCTCTGTGCCGGCCCTCGGATCACTCTCCTCTCTCCCATTCCCCCCTGTGTGGTGGCCAGTCAGCTACAAAGAACTTGTGACGTAAAGAATGAACAAGCATCCACCCTCCCCGGCCCCCACCCCACCCATTACTCTTTCACCTGCCCTTCGCTCCCTCTCGCTTACCGTCGGGGAACTGATGGTGGTCACTGCTCTGGACTTAGATCACTGGAAAATGAACAAAAGTATCCTTTAGGGGATGGCTAACTATATTAGCAGAACAGAGAAACTCTTCTCCAGTTGCACATCTCTTGACGTGATCTACTCAATGTCCACGACTGCTCCCTTGCTTTGGGATTGTTTGTTTTTTTGTTTGTTTGTTTACTTTGACAAGGTGAGAGCCCTCTGATGATTGTGCTGGCTGACCTGCCTGTAGCCCCTCCCCTTGTGTTGCTGACAGTCCAGTCAGCAACAACACAAAAACATGCCCCATTGCCCCGCTATGACCATAAACAGTTACAAACACCATGCTACCCTGCTGTGCTTTTGAAAAAAAAAAAAAAGAAAAACAAACATGAACAATGGTGTAGAGAAACACCCTTCAGGGCATTATGTCTTCATGTTATTTTCAGCCCTTGAAATTACATCAGTTTTACAGCCTGAAAATCACATTTTCTGGGAAGCAATGTTTGGGCATTAATTAAAGTATTATTTATAGGCTGCCCAAAAGTTTTAGGGTGGAAGACAAACATGTTCTCAGTATGACTGAACCATTAAAAGTTTGTATGGAATTCTCATTGATTTTCTACAAGGCTCTAGATTTGGAAAAAAGTGCAAAAAGAGTGATCTTAAGGGTAGTATAAACTATATTTGATTAATGTTGTATATATGAGCTCTCTAAATATAATGGGCTTGAAGATTTTAAGGATTAGACACAGGGAGGTTGTGTTCTTCTGTAATTTTCTTAGGATGAAAATGGTATGTGGGGTAGCTAGTAGGCACATAAAAATCTACTGGTATGTGAAAGTAGCTCAGTGTATGGGCATTTAGTGTACAAAGTGCCGATGCTGTACCATAGATAGTCAAAATCATTGTTCTGACTCAGGGACAAGAATGAAAACCCATTGGTATACAATATAACCAAGTAAGTACATTTATGTATGAATGAAACAAGGTACATCATTGGCACTTTATACACAAAATGACTATAAATTGAGTTATTCCCACGTTGATGCTACCCCACACACCATTTTAGTCCTACGAAAATTACGAAAAAATGCAATCACACCATGTTTCATCCTTATTATCTTCATGTTCATTTGTTGCAGAGACCTCAAATATTGGCTCAACATTAATAAAGTATTGTATTGGCAGAGAAAATAATGATTGGTGTCATGTGGATACAGAAAATTAGTTTAGAAGACCCTCAATGTCAAGAGTTTTGCATTTTGTTACATATCTAGGGTCTTATATAAAACTAATGGGCATGCAGTGCAAACCTTTAACGGTCCAATCATACTGAGAACATGTCTGTTTTCCACCTTACGAAGTTTGGGCAGGCTGGGAAAAATACTTTTCAAGATATCAATGCCTAAACATGGCCTCCAATATAAGGCCTTTCTGAGAGTGTAAAAATGGTATGATCAAGGGTGAAAAAATTATGAAAACATTGGAATTTAACAAAAATACTGTCTTAGTTTTGGGACCTAAATATTAGGGAGAAATCTGAGCAGCAACCATTTTCCTGGACTTGACACAGAATGACCCATTTCCCTTACCTACGAATGCTATTGCTCAACTGCTCCTCCTTTCCTTGTTTGTTAGTTTCTGTTGTATTTTCTGATTATACTGACCCTATTATCAGAAACACCTGTAATTATTTACATTAATTAAATGACCAATGACCATATAGGTAAGGTAGGTAGGGTGTATTATAAATGTCAGAAGAGACATACATTAAATGTGCATAACAACATCTATGACTTCACAAAGGTGTGGTGATCTCAAAGCTACATTGTTTTTAAATGTCAGAATTGATGAGTAAAGCTTCATTATCTGCAAATGAGAGGTGACAAGACCCACTGGTAAAACAACTGTGCATAAAATATATACATTTATTTGTTAAATATTTAATTATACAGCTTTCAGCCTCAAAACATCTCTAGTCCATACAAACAATAGAACAGTGCTGTAGTCCATGGCAAGTAACGACATTCATTTGTGGGAATAGACTGAAACCAGAGTGTCTACTGATGGATAGAAACATGCATTGCTTGCTCTATTTTTTTTGAAGTCATCTACCATCCATTTAACAGATAAACAGGAACTAATCAGGGATCAGCACTGCTGTTGAGAAGCACAAGTGCCCACACACTCACAGATACAATGACCTTCAGTACAGCTCAGCCATTTAGCATGCCTCCACACAGTTCATCCATCACACCTGAGTGATGTACACTGATTGTAAGATTAGGAGTAACCACAGGTAGTGTGAGCTGTTCAGTTTATAGGGACCTCATGTTCACGTTTTGCCCATGTCTGTGCCTTGACCCAGCCCAGCTACCACGTAAGAGGCCGCTGCCCGCTGGAACCACTTCCTGTCTGCAGGTAGCCATCGTACAGCTCTCGGAGGTGCAAGATCAGCTCCTCCGTGTTCTGGCCCGTCAGAGCCGACACAGGGATCACCCTTTGGGGGACCTGTGCCCTGAGGGCCTCCAGGTTCGTCTGTGCCTGGGGAAGGTCCAGTTTGTTGGCCACAATGACCTGGGGTCGCTGGGAGAGGCCCGGTTCATACTGGTCCAGCTCAAAGCGCAGGTGCTCCAGCTGTGCCCAGGGCTCGGGCTCGGAGAGGTCCAGAACAAAGAGCAGGACACGACAGCGTTCGATGTGCCGCAGGAAGGACACGCCCAGGCCACGGTTCAGGTGAGCGCCATGGATCAAGCCTGGGATGTCTGCCACTGTGGCCAGAGCAGCAATCAGATGGGAGGGTTTGAGATGGGGGAGAAAGGATAACAATTACAAAGGAAACAAACTGAAGTAAACAAGACCGTTTTAACCAGCACAGACACATTCATTAGAACTGGAAGGTCACGTAAGCGGCCAACATGACTGTAAATTCAAAACACACCAGCCTTCTAAACAACAATGAGGACAAATGAGAACGATAATAATAGCCTTGCAACAAACTCCACAGAAGGATAGGTTTCCAAACCTCGACGTACAACGTGTGTGACGTACCTGCCACCTGTTCGTGGTCTCTGTACTGGACTATCCCTACGTGAGGGTTGAGTGTGGTGAAAGGGTAGGCTGCCACTGCTGGCTTGGCGTTGGAGATGGCCCTGAGCAGGGAGGACTTCCCAGCATTTGGAAACCCGACCTGAAGATCATACAGAGTTCCATTAAGATGAGCCCATGATGCCATCTAAAAATGCTTAAAGCTACTATCTAAGAAACACAAATGGATGGCCCATCAACAGCACACACCATCATCTCCACACACAAACCGGTTCAACTACTCATTGATAGCATATTGTGCAAAAAGCTGCACAGTTATTAGGGCACATTCTTAGGAAGTGCAATAGGCTTTCAAGTGTACATGGCAAAATCTCACTCTGAGAGGAGATTGACTTGGACTGCAATTGCCGTTTCAGACTCTCACCAGTCCAGCATGGGCCATGGTGCGCAGCTCCAGCTGCAAAACTCGTTCTTGACCCTGCTCCCCAGGTGTGGCAGTCATGGGCGCGCGGTTCTCATTGGACAGGAAGAAGCGGTTGCCCTTCCCCCCTGCCCCTCCATGAACCGCCACAAACTCCTGACCATGCGTTGACAGGTCAGCCACTATTTTCCCCATCTCTCTCACGATAGTACCAGCTGGCACCTACCCCACAAAGACCAAAATGTCACAAGTATGTCACAAAGGCCCTGCACATGTGATAACCAATGAAATCGATGGAATGTCTTATTAGAGCCTGGAGGACTCACTGGGATGTAAGTGGCTTTTCCATTGCGCCCGTAACAGTTTTTACTGCCTCCGGCTTCTCCATCCACACCTAAGTATACAGCCGATACTGTTGACAGGGACTTCACCTGTGTGTTTACTAGAAGATATTCAGGACACCACAGATCACTCAGCGGCACACAAAGATATGTTCATTTATATAATCTGTTCAGTGGCACATCCATTCCAAACAGCAACATGCCAACAGAAGTCATGCTATGGAGCTATGGTGGAATATCAGTCTCTAACAATAACAATGACCAGAGCATGTATCTAGGCAAAAATGACAGCATTGAGAGAGCATTCACCTTTGAGGATGACACTCCCACCATCACCTCCGTTGCCTCCATCAGGTCCTCCCCACTCCTTCCTTGGTTCACTGTGGAATGCGCAAGCCCCTTTGCCCCCTGAACCAGCAACAAACCTCACCCTACGGTAATCCACAAAGTAGCGTGTCTGCAGGAGAGAAATTTACAATCAGCAAGCGTCAGCGTAATCAGCATCGGCCTTTTCAAAGACTGAACTTAGTATTGGGGCCATCCTTAAAAATATTTTTGTTTGCAGTAACAGCCAAAAAAAATTAAAAATGGGTCGGTAGGTAGGTCAATATTTTTTTTTTTCAAGATTCAAAGTAAAAAAAAAAGTACAATTTTGGTCATGGTGATTACGTAGGAATGAATTTACACAAATGTGCATATCGTGACGTAACTGACTGGGTCTTCAACCCGTGCCTTCAGGCGCACCATTGCAAACCTCATTCTGATGCAGGTTATATAGACCAGCCTTTCTCAAACTTCTTTGACCTGAGGCCCGGTCATGGCAGACTTTTGGGTCATAAGGCTCATCTACATGTACCCAGAAAGAAGGCTACAATAGCTCTTGGCCACGTTATATTGAAATTTGACTATACAATACTCAATGCTATACAGTGTATTATACAGTCTCTGCTCTGTTTCTAAGGAAGTTCTAAAAAACAACGTCGTTCTATTAAGTTTCGTTAAATAAATAAATAGCCTTCCAACAGGTTGAAGCGGAGCTTTGATACCAACGTTATCGATTAGTTTCAGTTTCTCTCGCGCAGACGCGCATTGAATGAATGCTCATACCACCACTTAATTGTAGGGCTCCATGTTTAATGACATCGATAGCAGAAACGTTTGTTTTCTTTTTTCGTCGATCCGCGGTTTCTTGATCAACTGCGCAGCAAATTATCAGATGAAGCACCGGGCCTAATTTCACTCCACGACTCCGCGGACCAGCAGTCTCCATGTTGCGGACCCATATTTTGAGAAATGCTGAATAGACCACAACAAATTTCAATACTCCGACACGGTCACCGTTAGACTAGGGGGAGAAGGGATGAGAAAAGATCTGGCCACAGTTCTTCCAGAACTTCGTGCCAAGTAAAAGCGTTATCAGTTTGTGTGAATGAAACGAAGCGTAGGCCATAGTGTGACATGCGTAAAACCAATGGTGTAGAGATGACGCCACAGGTTTTTTTTTTAAGTGAGCCACGTTTGCATGTAGGCAATTTATATTCACAATACTTGGGCCTACTAAAAGAAATATTATTTTATTGCGTTTGTATTGGTTGTTTAGAGTAAAAAAAACAATCGGTCGGTATTAACGCAAGTTTACAACCGGCAAGTCGGTCGGACTAAAAGGGGAAAAAAATAAATATTTGGGTCGGTTCTAAATTGACAGGGTCGGTCGGGTTACGGCAAACGAAAATATTTTTAAGGATGGCCTGGGTCAAAAGTGGTGTTCTGCAGCCATTAATCTAACTAAATTCATATCTACAAGAGAAACTAGGAACAGCATTGACAGTGTTAAGTTAATAGGTCATTCCATGTCAAATCACACAGGTCACCCTCTCCAAAAAAATCTGAAAAAAAAAAAAAAAAAAAAAATCACAGGTGTTTGTAGACCAAATCTATGCATAAATCTTAAATAGTATATCTGTATCACTAATGGTTCCAAAACTACAGCCCTTTGAAGTCATTTTAAGCATTGTGGTGAACAATCCTTTTTGTTCAACTTCCAACATTATTGTCTCTCTTGGTATTTCACACACATTAGTGAAACTATGTGAATAGAAGTACATTTTCCTGTTGAATTAAAAAATCCAATCAGATCAGACGTATCTTGTGTAATTTCCCCTCCGCAAAGTTTTGACAATGGCTATAAATTCATTATGTGAAAAGACCTCATCACCTTTGAGGGCTTCTCATTCAAAAAGTATGTGACACAAATTCACAGATTTTAAGGATATCTAATGAATATCTAATCGATATGGATTATAAGGTCATGTCCATGCATTAACTTTGGTTGTTATCATTATCATATTGTCAGAGCATTCTTTTTTAATTGGGCTTGATTTTCAAAAAGCCTGTTTTCATCTTGTCATTTCACCACGTGGACAGTTAACAGGATTTTTTTTACATTTTACCATATATCATTCTGTATGTGAGGATCATCTGTCTAAAATTTGGGCTTGCTGCTGAGTTTCTTTATTGAGATAAGGTTTTTGAAAAGTATTGTCTATAAATCCACTAAATATGTACTGGATCTGCAGTACCACTTTGCACCAAATGTGGTGCTCTTTTAATACAATGGAAGTCAATCTGGAAGTCTTTTTGAATGAGAAGCCCTCAAAGGTGATGATGTCTTTTCAAATAATGAATTTATAGCCATTTTCAGAGCTTTGCAGAGGGGAAAGTACACAAGATACGTCTGATCCGATTGGATTTTTTTATTAAAACAGGAAAATGTTGGAAGTTGAACAAAAAGGAGTGTTAAAAGGATGCTTAAAATGACTTGAAGTTTCAAAGGGCTGTCGTTTTGCAACGAGTTAGTTATACAGATATACTATTTAAGATCTATGCATAGATTTGGTCTACAAACACCTGTGAATTCTTTCAGATTTTTTCGGAGAGGGTCACCTGCCAAATTGTGCTGAAATTGCGTGATTTCACACGGAATGACCCTAATGCTACAGCGGTAATGATAGAAAGTTGCGTAGATTAGGCTTGTTGGTAACTTATAGATTGTACATATCAGTGAGGCTGTAATCGTAATGTACTTTGAGAGGGACATGCCAATATAAAGACATAAAACGCTACAATAGCCTATTACTCAGCACTGTCCAAAATAATGACTTTCTGTCCGATGTAATCACAAACTAAACTTAACAATAACAATTCTATAGGCCTACGTGACTAACCAACAGCCCATATCAGAGGAAGCAAAGACATTAGTGTGGCAAAATCTTGTCAAACTGTTGTGAAACAGTTTTTTTGTTCCTAGGAATTCTAACTAACCTACAGACTCACATTTACAGTTTTCCTTGGGTGTTGCCATTTCTGAGTAAAACCTGCACAAAATCTGATAGGTGGGTTTATTCACGGATGATGTCCATCCCATGTCAATAAATGTTTTCGTGCATCAGTTCATTAGATCAGAAATGGGTAGTTCTCCTGAACAAACTTTTTTACTGATAATATTTCTAATGTTTTCACTCTGGTGCATTTAATTCAGAGTAGACTAAGAGAGAGTGAGAGTAGTCTACATGATGATGCCAATTGGGCAGGGATATAGAAGGAGCAAGGAGGAAATAAAGAGGAAGCAAAATAGGCATAGAGCATCACCTGGCCATGCTTCACTTTAAACATGCACCTTTCAGGGTTTTCTTCATTCTTCTTCATCCAAACATACTACGGTTCTATAAACAAAACAGAATACTGAACCAAAACCATATGAATGAGTGGCAATAGCTTTGGCAGTTAATTCTATGGAGCAACGGAACAAAACTATAACTTTTTGGGCCTCCTGACCGGTGGTTATGTCTGGAGGATGAAGAATGAAGAATAGGCCTACCCTGAAAGGTGCATGTTTAAAGTGAAGCATGGCCATGTGATGCTCTAGGCCTATTTTGCTTTCTCTGGTACTGATAATCAGCTGCATATAAAGGGGTAGGTACAGTCATTCAGATATTAGGAAATCCTTGGAGAAAACATACTGTCCATAGAAACCAATAGAATTGTAAAGTGAGTAAGATGAGTATTGTCCACTAGAAATGGACTGATATTTCTCAGGAATGCTACCACAGCTGATGTCTGACTACCCATAATCTTAGCACTGGATTTTAACAATGAAAAGTGTCCTTTTATCAGTGCAAAATACACTTTTTGTGAAGGGTGACAAGGCTATGTAATACTAAAAAGATAAACATATTACTCCACATGTTCACTATGGCTACAGCCTTGGATATCAGTTAGGTCTTTGAGTAGCCTGCCACATTACCGTGTGTAAAAATAGACTGACAAAGCAACAACATTGATATAACCTCGAACAGTAACTCACCAGCTTTTTCTCAGATATGTCGGTCTTTTTCTGAATCCTACGGGTTTTTCCACACAATCCGCAAGTTGTGGAAAATGGTTTCTTGGACAGTGGGTGCCAGAAAGACGTTTGGTTGCCCCACGATCCAGGCCAACCACAGGTCCGCCTGACTTGCCTGGTCCATTGTAAAATATTTTTTACTTGAACCAGGATAACTCTATTTGTTAGCATTACCAATACACTCCAATATCGTTTATACAAATACAACAAAATGTGAACCCGGTGTGTTAACGTTACTAGCAAACGACAGCTAATGCTAGCTAGCTATCAAATGTCACAACCTTGAGAGATTATTGGGTGAATCTTAAACTGTCGTATGATGTTGAATTAAGAACCTGGTGCTAATAATATAAGAACGTTTCAAAATGTGGGGGAACCCAAAAAGATAAAAGCAACACGTGCCATTGCAAAATAGTAGGCTAAATATGACTCAGATAATGTTATGTGGCAGACATTGTACACATTACGGCGGCTGGAGAAGATTAAACATAACGGCGAATGCGCCATGTAGCCTTCTTGGTGATAGGTAAACCAAAGTTTCAACAGCATTAGCGCCATCGAATGGTATGGAGTGTGTACGCCTATGGTTGAGATAACTACCACACCACAGCAAACACAGGCTAAAACTAACTTGTCTTCCCCTCAACTGAACAAATATTAGGCTGACAGTTCACAACTTCACATATTGGCCAGACATGAAAAGGTAAGCTTTGCTTTATTATTTTCAATATTAAACAGTACCAAAAAGAATACTATATATTACAAGCGATGCACAATGATTTAAATTTATGACAATAACAGAAGTAACGCTCTTATTTGGTTAGTGATAATCTCTCGCACACTAGGCTACACATTGGGGATGAAAGTCTGATACACATAAAATGAGACATCCAAATCACAGTATTCCTAGGCCTAAAAAAATAACACACATGCACATACACAAAGTGATGTGGTTGCGAGGTTATGGTGTCCTTCGATTGTCATGGATCATCGGTTGTGTTACAAAAGTAGCTGTTTAACAGCCAGATACTTCAACTCTATGTAAGCTTCATTTGCAACTTCAAGAGGATATGGGTTGTGCTGTCCCCTTAGGGATGGAATAATAGTCTTACTGCCTGGTGAATTTAGTATAGTGTTGTATCTTCATACATACAGGTAAACTTATAACAAACAGTTGTTTTACAGTTAAAACTATAAAAAATGAATATAAAAATAAGGCAAACATATCAGCTGTACTTTTGAACAAAACCTCTGATTCCACACACACTGCCAACAGACCCCACACAGGATCAAAGTTAATCACCCATTTTGTCAAGACGTGAAGGCAAATAAAAAGTTAAGCACATTAATAGAGGCTACACTCTCACTCAAAAAAATGCACACATGTGCACACTCACACATACACTGAAATTTATATTCACCACTGCTCAAGGTCTAGGTTTAAGACAAGCTATGAATAATAGCATTATAGAGCCTTTGGCCATTAGTCAATACATTATTTGAAAACATGAATAGGCCTGCCTTTGAATTATTATTTTTTTTTGTTGATAATATGTAACCACATCACTTTTAGATTATTTGTGTAGGCTATCACTTAGGCTACAAATGGCTTAATTGTTGGTCACAGTTGATAGATATTCCTGAACCATCACTTCAAGTTTCCATGTATGAATCATGTCCTCTCATTACACATATTATGCACAATTGTCATATTAAACCATTATGCTTCAGATGTGCCTTGTGTCTGTGTATATGGTATATTTCACAGTGAATATATGGAGTACAAAAATGTAAAATAAGGTAAAATAAATTCAAATGAAACAAACAGCATATATGCTCCTGTGTTTATAGTCTATAGGGTTTTGACCAGTGTGCACATTTAGGCATATAACAGACTGGTGTTACTCCGTTGGATCCCAAATCACCAATCTGTGATTTCAGCAAATATAAATATACTGTATATATATGTAACACATTTACAAAATAAGCCAAAACACATTCATTTTAAAAAACAAATACATATAAACATATAAATAAATAACTAAATAAATAAATAAATAAATAAATAAAGTGCTATCATTTTAAAAAGTGTCACTAAACTTTAAATATTCTTAACATATTCTTAACATATGTTCACATAATGCATAAACCTGTCATGCATATGTACCTACTGTCATGTTCTACTGACTACTAAAAGTCACAAGTAAGAGTTAAGCAAAGATACCAGGATATATATGGATAAGACATGGGCATTGGGGTGAGAAAAGAGAAAATAGAACTGATGGTCATGGAAAATATGAAAAACTCTATTATTGACTTTACTTTGAAAGTTGTTGCATCTATTACTTTGTGTCATTAAAATAAAAGCAAACTAAAGACACAAAAGACAACAATTGAAAGGATTGATGTAGGCAAATTACATGCAAATATAAATATACTAAAATAACAAAACATTTTACCTTCTTAAGCCATCATTTACTCTGGGATAGCAACAGTCAAACGGCAAAAAGCACCAGCATAACAAACTCAACAATAGGTTAGCGTCAGGAATTTCTCAGGTACAGAAATTATTTTATATGGTCACATGATTTGCTCACCTCTTATGTGACCAGATTCTTATATGAATTATAATTGAGGACTGATCATGTTTTAGACCTACTTTGTTTAGCTAGATGAAATGAACACCCATGTATTGAAAAGAAGACACATTTTGAACAAATGTAAGACAGATAAAGTGAAAATAAGTGACAATTGAGAGAGAAAGCAAATGGCAGTAAACAAACAAACAAAAAAATATGGCAACAGGCTAGATATATGTACGCCTACCAAAACACAGGCAGTTACTTGTTTTTTATCTTGTTTCAAAAAATAACTAAAAAAAAAAAGTTATCGGCAAAAAAAATGTCTTTTCCTCCTGCTCCCCACTGCCAAGAGGTAGCCTTTGGTCTGGAAGTATCAACTTATTGCTGATAGTTCCCATACTGCCCCTGGGGAATAAGTTTATAAAGACATAGTCAGTGAGAAATGTATCCAAATTCTCTAAGTATAACACTAACATAATACAATACAACACGGTATCACAATACAACACACTTTATTGCTATGCTGCATAGAGGAAGTAATAATTGTAGGCTACATCTATACATCATGATCACATCACATGCACAGTTATCCTTGTGTTGCAGTTTGAAAATACATAATTTGACATGTTTTTGCCTTTCATTATACTTTAATGCACTACAAAGGAGAGGACATGTTCCCTAATGACCCAGATACCTGCTCATAGGCATACGGCCTCTGTGGCTGGGCACCGGGGGTGCCCTGTGAGGAGCGATAGGAGTACTGCTGCCCCTGCCCCTGTTGATATTGGGAGTACTGGGACGATGTTCCCTGCCCGGGACCTGAAATTGACAAGTCAGCAGCATTGGTGATTTCTGTTTTGTTTGTTACTGTTTTAACCAGAGTGGGCAACAATTTTCTTCAGAGGGCCATACAACTTCGATAGAGTAAGCCGCGGGCCACACATTTGACGACTGATTGAAAGACAAAACGCACATTGTGCTGTTAAGTGATGCTACATTACAGTAGGCCTACACCTAGTTTATTGTAAGTCCATCCAAAGGCCTAAAAAGTTGTTACATGCTTTATGGCGTAGATTACATTTTGCTTATATAGCAATCAACTCAAAATGCAGCACCAACTTGTAGCCTATTTACCCTGCATCTTGTCATATGTCTTAGTTATGTAGCCTGTATCACAGGTATTTCTATCATTTGGGAATAGTAGTGAGGAAAAGTTTATTTAGCACAATTTCAAATGTACACAGCGCCCTCTGTTGGATCAGTAGGCTACATTTAGGGTCACACTTGCATACAGAGCACAGTGGCACCGGCAAGGTGCTGTGGGTCAGAGTAGGGTCAAGTAGTTTGCCGTACACAGTAGCCATAAATTGCCCATGTGTGGATGAAACAAACTGTTTGTTGAAAAAAATGCTTCATTTACAAAGAATCTTGAGATGAAATGAACCAATACTGCATCTACTTAAGCACTACTTTACAACCTCAAAAATGGCCCATAAATTATTTAAATAATTGAAAGGCTTAAAACAAATAAAATTGAATAGCAGATATATCTATATTTCACAGGCCAAGTTACATTTTACGGTCCAGTTACTCAAGGATATATTATTTTATGTTGTAACATGTTACGATACTACCAGAGACCACCAAGCAGGCCTTACCATAGGCCTGAGGCTGCCCACTGTATCCCTGCTGTGAAGAGTACTGCTGCTGGCTAAAGGGCTGCTGCTGGCCTGATCCTTGTTGGTACTGGCTCTGCTGCTGGCTAAACTGGGAATTTCCTGTGAGAATCATGACAAACACCACAGCAGGCACACACAGACAGTACAGACTCAAAGACTTTCTGAAGTTACTCACACAATTTTGACCAATATTGCACAGATCCATGTTTTCTTATCACAAATATAGTGGATTTAAACAGTTCACATTTATCTGACCTTCTATTAATGTGCTTATTGACATTAGAAATACGCTCACCAAGCTATAAAGCAAGTTTTGGTATGTATTCTCAAAATATGAGTATTGAGTTGAGGGGTATGGCATACAGTATATAATGCATGTATGTGAGCATCAGAACCTACCGCCTTCGTAGTAATGTTGTGAAGACTCGTCAAAAGAACGTTCATAGCCCTGCTCACCATAGGAGGACTGCTGATAGGAGTACTCTCCGTGACCTGCAAGGCCAAGAAAGCATATGCCAAAAAGAAACAAAAAAATATCCAGCTAGTCACGGCAAACCTGTTCCAAAATGGTATATTTGTTTCCTGTCTGTGTTTTCGCATTTATGTAAAGACTGGGGGGAGGATATTTCAATACATCAATACAAGATGCCAACAACGGACAAAAATACAATGCACCTAAACACACTGATACAAACACTTGACAAAACTACGCTCATCAAACAGTGTGGAAACAAATGAGGGGAAAGGATCTGAAATTTCCGCACACCATTGGATTGATTTATAAAGGGCTGACACACTGTGACTGGAGCTGCTCTGAGACCGATCTCGCCATCAAGCCTTGCCAAAAAAATGAACAGCTGAAAAAAATAAAAGAATGTGAAAATGATGTGTGGTTTGTTGAGATTTTTGGGCTGTCACTGAGCAAGAAATGAGGAGGCTATGAAAAGGTCAAAGACATGAAAGCTGGTAAAAAAAGAAATTGAAAGTGACAATAGTACGAGGACTGTAGATAATGAACATAAGAAGTGGATAAGATTGATGACTGAATGCACTGTAGGTGCACGTGTGTGCGTGCATGTATGTGTGTTTGAATGTGCGGTGCATGTGGAGGGAATGGTTTTCTGCATGATTACCATCAGGGTAATACTGCTGGTTAATGGGCTCGCTGGAGCTTTGACCATGCCCATACTGCTCCCCGTAGAACTCGTCTTGTCCCGTGTACTGCGGGGCAGATCCTGAAAGACAGGCGACACCAGGGTTGGTTAATCAGCTGGTCAATCAATGTCCCATTGCAAATTTGATTGGTCGAGGGGTTGCACTTGGATGGACTGCGGAAGAGATGCTGCTTTCGTTTCACTTTTCTGTGGGGGTGAAGCTGGTTGATGGTTGGCAAGTTGATTTTTTCCCTTTTCTGTGGGAGTGCAGCTGGTTGGTTTTCTCAACCAGGAAAATCAGACTGTGGTTTATGGCATGTTCTGTGCCTTTTATGGTTTGAAATTGGAATAGAAGGTGCTATCAGATGATCACAACTGGGAAAAGAGTCTTGTGTCTTTTTGGTCCTGTAAACGAAGTGAGCTTCAGTTGTTGGTTCTAATTCATGTCCATGAGTTCAGGTTTGCATATCAATGGAGAATGTAGTCACAGGGAAATGTATGGAAAAACAATAATTCCCATTGAGAGGTGCCAGCCAGCCTTCAGAGAATCAATCATTTTTCAAATTTAATTGAAATATAAAAAAATGGATATGGAATGTGCAATGAAAAGTGATTTAGAAATTAAATGAAGGTACGTGTGCAACGTAACAATGGAAATAAAGAAATACAAAAAGCAAACATTCTACAATCTTTGTGTGTTTGTGGTGTGCAGAAACCCCAGACATCAATACTGTTCAGAAATATTCAAATAACAATAAACTAGTAAACAAACATCTTGGACTTGCATCTGTCCCTTCTTGCCAACAACTGGAAAACCTGAGACAGTATTAATGGCATATAGCCCAGCCCACACATCATGTCCTTCTGGTTGGAGGACCTGGCAGTCTCATCAGTGAGGTGACACACAGTTAAGCTGAAACAGCTGAGCTGACTCCAAACAAATATGAACTCTTCAAACCAGCATGGTTAGGCCCAGATCAGATCAGAGCTTCACAATAGCTACAGCTATAGCTACGAGCAGTATGAGCTTTTGTAATAGCCCTCATCCATACCCATGTGGCTAAGTGAACGCAAGGCTGCCATTTTAGAAAAAAAAGTATAAATGCTTTATGAATGCTGATAAGCCAGCAATAAGCAGATAACCAGCTGCTCACTAACAATGAAGAAAGAAGAATGCCGAAATTAAAATATATTTTCACAACTTGATTTGGTATTAAAAATGAATGTTACAGGTGACTACCCAATGATGGGGGAAGTTTCTATAGGCCTACGTAATGACTGAAGCCACCTTCATCAGAAAGTCAGCCTCTCTGACAGTACCTTGCTCTGCAATCATCAATGAATAACTGCACTTGTTCGTCTTTGGGTACTAAGGAGGATTATTTGCAAAAAGTCACTGATATGCTTGTTAATTAATCTGGCATACACAGCACATTATATAATCAGTGCATATTGAGGTTAAAGGGAGGGGCTTTGTACTGAAGTCTAAAGAAAGCCATTTATTTTTAACTTGTGCTAATTTCCAACAGGATTACATACTCATGCTTTTACAGCATTGGGCAGTTATGCTGTGCCAACCAGTCCTTACAAGGGAGGTGTCAGTATCAGTCACTGAAGAAGCCATAGTGCAGGAATATGTGGCAAAAGATTCTGTCAGATAATAATTCTACAGTCCAAATGTAGTATAGAGTAAGAAGACTGTAGAGAGTAGAAAGTTAGAAGCAGGCAGCTCTGAGACATTCTCTTACTGACTGAGATGATGGCTACACCATTGAACACGTTGTGTACACAGTGAGCAAGATATCCTCATTCACCACACTGCCAAAGGGTGAATAACTTTTGGCAAAATGGTTCTTAAGAAGAACCTGACATTGGTTCAGGCCAGTGGTGGAGAGCCAACTGGTGGTGTGAGATTATTAAAACAACAAGAACATACCTCTTCTCACTCACTTTGTAAAGTGACCTTGAGTCTGAGAAAGGCACTATATAAATAAAACATATTATTATTATTTATTATCCACAACTACTTGATTAAATAATCTGCTGATGTTTTTTTTAATAAGGTGAAGACATGAAGTCTCTTCAGCCTTCCCTCTCACATAAAAACAAAAGCCATGACTCATCTCATTCAGACCATGCAAATACAAGCAGCAGAATGTAATATCCAATGTCCACTGTAATTAGAATATTTGTTCAGTATTAGCCATTGCAATCCATGTCTTAATTACCATCATCAAATACCATACTGTGTAAAAATGACATGAACAAGATATAAACACCAATCCATTAGCAAAGCTACATATTCCTTTTGATTTTTGGCTACATTGTCTGTCACATTCTTTAATTTCACTACCAACATGTTGGGTTCCATATTTCGGTAGAAGCTACCATGCATACTACCCAATGTGACCTGTTTGAAGATGCGTGTTTTAATAATGCAATGTCCAACGAGAAAGTACCTGCTTCATCCATTGGTATCTATGTGAACAGCCTTATCTGCGACCCTCACTGTCCATGCAGGGCCACATTGGAGCCTATTTCAGGTTTGTGCTGACCCAGCAGCAGCCGGGTGATTTATACAAACTGGGCATGAAAGTGACAGCCACCATAAATCTTCTCCCCTCTTAAATCCACACAGGTCATGTGACTGTCTGGTCTGGTCTGTCTCAGGCACTCTACATCAAACCAGTGTGTGGCTGAGACACTCCATCACTATGACGATCTCCAACGACATCACCCTTACCCCTGTCTAACTGATGAACACTAAACAGGCGCATCCTCCTATAGCTTACAGCTACACATTCATGCTACAAGAAAACCTCCCCTGTAGCTCACGTAGGTACATTCAGAGATCTCAAGAATTACCACTATAGTTTACTAATGGACAGATTGAACAGAGTATCTTCCATAAAACATCGTCTACAATCATCCAGATTACATATCCATAAAATGTCATGTATTATGTCTCAGGCAGAACCAAGCAGCTCACTGCACTCACTTCACTCCAAGACTAGAGTGTAAAGATCCCTTCACTTACCTTGTTGTGATGAGCGGTAACTTCCCATGGGCCTCTGTGCCATCATACTGTTGCCTTGGTTACCCTGTCCCAGCATGCCTATAGATTGTTGCCCTTGGTAGTGCTGACTACCTCCCTGAGCTGAGGAGTAATGAGGTCCACCGCTTTGTTGGTGCATCATCGAGACTGGACATGTTGTTGGGGCATATAACAGTTATCAAAACGAACAAAACCACTGAAGTATTTCAAAACAAGCACAGAGATGTCTCAGCTGGAAAGAAAGGAAGAATAGTTTCGATCAAAAGACAAGCCAGTAGCTAACATAGACAAAAAAAGGCAAGGCTGAAAGGGTCATCATGGCAACTCAAAAGAAGCTGGGGATGGGGTCAGTGTATCGACAGAGATAATTACACATTAACAACTGGGGAAAAGAGGGTTGCAAGTCAGGGAGGGTTCAAAGGTCAGATGAGCCTTTCAGAGGGCACTGGTACCAAGCTAGACTACAGAGGAGCGAGGGATTTCCAGTTTGATGAACTGAATGTGTTTGTGTTTTCATGGGTTTATAATTTTCATGACCTGAGGGCAAAACATGAGTAAGGCACATTGGGTTGTCCTGTAGGCCTGGGACAAATAATCTAGAGATCTTTTTGGGGAAAAGGAAGCAAACAGCTGGTTTGCAGTCTTAATGACAGGTTCTTGTTTCATTCACTGTGTTATGCACTGTATCCTGAGTTACTGTACACCCTGTGCAGTTAAACCTTGCGATAATGAAAATCCATCACTGCTCAACTGTTCTCCCTACACTCTTAAAATGAATGTGTTGAAAACAACACACAACAACACATCTCTGTGTCCAGATAGGGACAACACAGTTAGTGTTGTTTCCTTTTTTTATTTGTTACACAAAATGTTTTGAAAATTACCAACTTTGCATTGAAATACAACACAACTTGCAATGTTTTTTAACACATCTCTGTGTCCAGATAGGGACAACACCCCCCCCCCCCCCCCTCCCCATTCAGCCTTGTACTTCAACGAGTTTCCTTTTTTGTTGTGCCGTGTCGAGTGACAATTCGCCTCTCATCACCCAACCATACTCCATCCCTGCTGTAACCTTCAATGATGCTCATGTCCACCTATCCCTCTTCTCCTGCTCCCCCTCACTCTCAATCCACCGGTCCTGTTCGCCACCTGCTTGCCTGGCTCACCTTGATTGGACTGCATGTTGAGGTTGCTGCGGGAAGCTGAGGACACGTAGCCCTGGCCCTGATGCTGCATGGCCTGGGAGGAGGGCACAGGGTGGCTGTACCCGGAGGCCAAGCTATGATGGCCGCTGGCCGGCAGGCTCATGGACGTGCTGGAGGGCAGAGGCGTCTGACTGGGCTGTTGCTGCTGCTGCATGGGGGCGTGGCTGGGGCCTGACAACACACACTCACAGTCAGCAGGCCGTTTCGGACGAAACAGTGTGGTGGGCAGGACTTGTGTCTACGCAACACATTCAGTTCATCAGTACACAAGCATACAGATAGAGAGAGGGAGGGAGGGGAGACAAGTGACAAGAGAGTATGATAGAGGAAGAGATGGTGAAAGTCCAAGTGGGAAAGTGATGAAAATGGCTTTTAGTTATTGTCAAAACTAGGCAAGTAAGGCTGACAGACAGGAAAATGAATGCTGTTTAACAAAAAGAGATCAACAGAGACAGAGAGAGAGAGAGAGAGAGAGAGAGAGAGAAAGAGATGGACAGGCAGCAGGACTGAGCAGCCAAAAAGTGAGATAACCGAAGACGGAGGCAAAGCACTTGCAGGCTGGAAAGGATCGATAGTAGCAGACTAGTGCAGTGACATAGTGAGTGACAAGCAGACAGATAAACAGACAGACATGTACAAAGGCCAGGCTAGCCTCACCATTGCTCATCCCACTCTGCATCATTGAGGTAGGGGGAAGACCAGAGGCCATGTTTTCATTTAGATTCGCCTGAGAGTGAAGAGACTGCCCACCGCCACTCTGTCCCATTCCACCTGGGCCCATGTTCATGTTAGGGTTAGGAGGCTGGAAGAGGGAATGAAGACTAGTTGGTGGTTTGGATGAGTATGAGAAGGGGGAGCTATAAAAAGAGCTGTAAAAAGTCAGAAGAGCCCTGCAATTGAAGACTTTGAAATAGCCTCTGTGAAATAATGTGCTTTCAAAATGAGAGCAATTTTCAAAACTGGATCGTTTCTACTCCGCATCAAAAAATAAAAGGCAAATAAAATAAAAGACAAACCAACAGAGGACATACCGCAGGTAAAAGGGTCTGCATGTTCTGATTGGAGTCCGCTATTGTTGCCAAATACACCAAATTTCTGTGCAAAATCTGCTGATATCTGTGGGGATACAAATGAAATCAGTCACTAAATAAAAACTAAGCTATACCACTAATTATGTACTCCATGTCTTCAATACATACTGAGTGCATTCTGCAGTTTTGCCTTTGCTTTGATAGTCCATTATACACTGGATAAGGTGGTGATTTTCATCCAGCATCTAAGGAGAAATAAGTGCATCTGGTTATTTCGAGACATGTTTTGCTCACTGAAATGTTAGTTGAATGAAATAGTGACATTTTGTCATAAATATTTCGAGGGGAAAAAAATCCTCATTCGCTTCTCTGGATGTAGGTCAGTTTTTATAGGTTATGTCCCACCACAGCCTCCCTGAGTTTGACAATAGTGACAGGGAAACAATCAAATGTCAGGCGTGTTCATATCGTGTTTATCGCAAATATATGCTGTTCGTTTTAGTGAGCAAGAAAACCGGACAAAAATGCCACCTTTCATCCCATCTAAAAACACTTGGATAATTCGTAGACTATGTGTGAAGTAAAGTATATCTTTAATTCCCGCCCCTCCAAAGATGAACAATAGTCTCATTAGTCATTGAGTCTTCTCTAACCATACACCTTCATATTAGCACTCAATGATACCGTTGTGGTCCATATGTGCATACACCTATAAAACACATTATTGGGTTTACTGACGAGAAGGAGAAATTGTTTATGTTCTTAAAAAAAATTCACAAAATTCGAGTAAGTTTTTCCTGTGATGGTGACAATACACATTCTGTACAGATAGTTGCCATCCTGTATTAAATTAAATGTTACCTCGGTGACTTTTTCTCAGAATACATCTAGTTCCCGACGATGCTGTAGCCTTCTCGGCTATCAGCCAATATGCTATACTATTTGTACATCAAATTTTCTTCTGTTTAAACCGGTCATGGACCGTTAATTAGGGATATCTGCGAATTATTGTCAAATCTATGTAGCACATTACGCACGGATAAATCCCGTTGCTTTGTGTGTTTGCCATCGCAGACGGTTTTTCACTACTTTCCCACCATAAGAGCAGCAGACTAGCAGCACTAAGAGACAGCCAAAAGAAATCCATATCCATTATAAGAAGATATGCCTTACCTTTTGAATCGTTTGTTGAGTCACCTCCCCTTTGCCTCTCGGGCGCGTCGAAGAGAAAGCGACTGACATTGTTATCTTCAAAAACAAAAGCGCTTCTTTTAATTGTAATATTTATTATCGTTCAATCCAGTGTTACATACTAAGGTGAACGTGAAAATAGGGGTGTAATAACCTTTAGATACATACGATGTAAGCCATTTATTCCATCAAACCATACATGCTGGAAAGGAAAGCAACGATGCCCATGCCATTCACTCTGTAAATGATAATTCAGTACTCAATCAAATGATGCTGATCAGGTGGTTTATGTCCAGCCAGTCTATACAAATACCTCTGCTCGTCTTTTGGTATAACCCAGTGAGTGACCCGCTACTTTCCCATGGTCGATTGGAAGCAAGTGAGGACGACGTCCGTTGATTCTCAACAGTCGCTACGCACTTTTCTCAAAGCAAACGGCGGTCTATTACTATATATTTTTACGGTCTGTTCTCTCAGCGCAATAAATCACGTGTTGAATTTACATTTGCGCCCACAATGAGGCGCAGAGAGAATGCATTGGTTCCCTGTCGTCATTTTAGTTTCGCTTTTCATTTGAAAATTCACATTTAGTTCCGGACATCACACCCAAAGTTATTTTGTTTTAAAGAACAACAATGAGCTACGATCGAGCTATTACAGTTTTTTCCCCAGACGGACATTTGTTTCAGGTGGAATATGCGCAAGAAGCCGTCAAAAAAGGTTCTACAGTAGTAAGTAAAAAGAAAGAGCCTTTTTCCAATTCACTAAGTGAAAGTACCAACATGTTCATTTTGTTAAAAGATTAATCTTTTTTAAAAACACATCATATTAACAGGTTGGTGTACGTGGTAAGACCACTGTTGTGGTTGGAGTGGAGAAAAAGTCAGTCGCCAAACTTCAGGATGACAGAACCGTGCGTAAAATATGCGTATTGGACGATAACGTCTTCATGGCCTTTGCAGGTAGACTTTACCCTTGGCTTTTTCAACCTTTGTATATCATAGCCTACAGCTAAATTAACACTCAATGCTCTTGTTTTGGATACCATAATTATTGTCACTTTTAAACACAGTACTTTAAACTCAGGAACGCTACCAAACAATTGCCAAACGAACTGTCAGGCAACAGGACAGACTTGCTTTTCTCTCTGACCGATAGGCCTAACAGCGGACGCCAGGATTGTTATCAACAGGGCAAGGGTGGAATGCCAGAGTCACAGACTGACAGTGGAGGATCCTGTGACAGTAGAATACATCACCCGCTTCATATGTAACCTGAAGCAGGTGTGCAGGCCTACCTTGGGATTCCTATGGCATATACGGAAAGTATTCACAGCGCTTTACTTTTTCCACATTTTATTATGTTTTAGACTCATCTTAAAATGGATTAAATTATTTTTTCCCATCAATCTACACACAATAACAATACTCACACAGCTCACACAACAGTCCATCTTTACGTTTCTCTTATCCTCTCAAAGGAACTCTGAATCTCATTCATAGTGACCATTGGGTCCTTGGTTACCTGTCTGACCAAGGCCCTTCATCCCGTATTACTCAGTTTGGCTGAGCGACCAGATCTAGGAAGACTGTTTGTTGTTCCAAACTTTTCCATTTGAGAATGATGGAGGCTACTGTGCTCTTTGGCACTTTCAATGCTGCAGAATTTTTCTTTTATCCTTCCCCAGATCTGTGTCTTAAAGCTGCAGTTGGCAAGATTGTTTTGATCATATTCACTGAAACTGACACTATGCTCTGACAGAACAACATAAATCAGCCGGTTTTAGAAAAAAAACTGCACTTCTACCTCCACCTAGAGCCTGTTATTTGTTTTGCAAAAATCCACAGCTCCCGGTTCTTCTGGTCCAATCAGAGCAGGGCTGTGTGAGATCTGACTGTCAATCACAGTCTGGTGTGCACTGATGAGCAAACTCGATGAGAGGGTGCTCGGTGGTGGTGGGGGAGGGGCATGAGAGGCTAAGTCCCCTCAACCTGTCGTGGCTTGGTTTTCACTCTGACATACACCATCAACTACGAGACTTTATATAAAGAGATGCGTCTTTCCTAATAATGTCCAGTGAATTAATTTAGGCACAGGTGGACTCCAATCAAGTTGTAGAAGCATCTCAAGGACAATTGATAGAAGTAGGATGCACCAGAGCTCAATTACAAGAGTCATATCAAAGGGTCTGAATACTTATGTAAATGGAATATTTCAGTCTTTCATTTTTTATAAATTTACAAAACACAACATCTGTTTTTGGTGGAGTGTTGGAGTATTGTGTGTAGATTGATGAGAAAAATGAATTGAATCTGAAACATAAATGTGGAAAAAGTGAAACGCTGTGAATACTTTACATATGCACTGTATGATGGAAGTTATGGGCTAAGAGGTTGCTATACATTTCTGTTCAACATGGTTAAACACAGTTTGAAACATAAAACCATAAATATTTAAAATATAACACCATGCAAGTTTGTGCCCCATGTATCTTGTTTAACCCAGTTTCTCTCTTCAGCGTTACACTCAGAGCAATGGACGAAGACCCTTCGGGATCTCATCCTTGATTGCAGGTTTTGACTTTGATGGGACACCACACCTTTATCAAACTGATCCATCAGGAACCTACCACGCCTGGAAGGTATACACACAGAATTTAGGATGAACAAACATTCAGAGGCTTGTGTAAGAGTCATGCATGGTTGGACGAACATGTTCAGAGTCATGGACTTTCAAAAGTATCAAAATAATTTAAAAGCAGAGTGGGGCAAGAGGACTTGTAGTTTCTAGTTTTAACAGGATTACTTTTCCAGGCAAATGCTATTGGTAGATCAGCAAAAACTGTACGCGAGTTCCTGGAGAAGAACTACAAAGAGGAACATGTACAATCTGATGAAGGAGCTATAAAACTAGCCATCAAAGCACTGCTTGAGGTGAGTGACATTGGAAGTGCCAATGGCTTTTGATTATGCAAGAGCGAAAGACCACCAAAAATATATAAAAAGAAAAAAAAAAAAAATAGGCTATATATATATATATGAGGCTATATGCAGCACACCAATATCCTGTGCTGTTGATCATTTCTAGGTTGTGCAGTCTGGAGGGAAGAACATTGAACTCGCAGTTATGAGGCAAAATGAGCCAATGAAGGTTTGTGGATTGCACTATACAGTTAGAGAATTATTTTAAGAGTGCCCATTTCTCCAAATCCCTGACCACACACACTCTACATACAAGAATGTTGATGAAAGCCAAACCTTCTCATCTGATCTTCCAAAGGAAAGACTACATTACGTTTTTCTTGGACAGTGCCCTGAAATAACTTGTGCATTCAAAATGTGTCCCCAGATTTTGGACCCTGAAGAGATAGAACGCCACGTCTTGGCTTTGGAGAAGGAAAAAGAAGAGACGGAGAAGAAAAAGAAACCATGAGGACACTACCTCTTACCTAGCCAGTGACAACTACATCTATATTCATATCAAAATGTGCACTTCACATTTCCACAAATTAAATAAACTTCTACATACCAACAGGTCTTAGTCACATTTTTTGCACAGCTAGGTTAATGAACAGCAGCTCATAGAACTAGAAGAAATCAAGTCAGGTATGGACATTTCGTATATTTATTTAATAATATGCAACAGCAAGAATCTCCCCACAAATAAGTTACTTATTCCAAAACAGGTAAAAAAGAAACCAAACATTTATAAAGGACAGTATGGGGGATCTCAACTTTATAGATACAATTAATTGGTATTTAGCTGTACATTACATAGTTTACAATGCCATAAACAAACAGTTTGAGTTTCGCTCAAATAGCAGAACATCACATGCAAATTGTCAGGGAGACAAACTAGTTTATGGGCAGACAATACAGAAGTTAAACCATGAATGAAGGGCAAACAATGTGTAATGACAAAATTAAACCAAAATGGCTCCAAAATATCTACCAAAGTAGAAATCTACCTCTAGCCCATTTTGTTCATGTATTGTTCTGCCAATGGCACTTCTGATATTTTAAAGAAAACAAAAACAAATTGCATAACAGAAAAAGTATTTATACAGTTCAATTAATGAAAAAAAAAACACAACTTTTCCCCAGGGGACCTGCAAAAACAAAAGTATAAAAAGGAATCCATGTTTGTGCAAAATAGTCCCTAATCATATTTTTTTAAGTTCCAGACATTCAACTTGTATTATTGAAAACCTAATTGAAAAAAAAAATAAATAAAATATACAGAGTTGAACATCTGATGCTAGGACTCAGAAAATGAGCTCACCATATCAAATTCGGCCACTGCCCACAAGTCGCTGCATACCCCCCCTTCCTCTCTGTCCACGATAACCACCACGCATCCCGCGACCTCGGAGGTAGCGACCTGGCACTCCAAAGGTCTCTACATTCCGCTTCCTCTCTTCTGCCCATGTGGTGCGTCTAAATGACCAAAATAAGATGCAGGGCAGGAATTTGTTTAAACTTCAGTCTGTTCTTTCAAGTCAATGACAAATTGACTTGATTCTCATGATCTAAAGTTATTTCATCTTGACAGGTTTACATAAAGGTGTTGGGCTGTGTTCCAGAAATACGTTTTATTACCCAGTAGGCCTACCCTAATTTTAGCATACATATCAATGGGTCAATTTAAACCCAAAATAATGTTAACATACCTCGATTTCATCTCTGAGGAGATGTTGTCAAAGAAGCATTTGGCCTTGTTGTAGTAACAGTTAGGTCCAAGAGGATCCTCCTCCACAGTCCCTTCACCAATTTTGAGTTCAGCCTCTTCCACTTCCAGCTTGTCCTCTTCACCATTATTCTTCACTTCTGTACAGAACAAGTCAAAAAGTGAAGAACATTTAAGGCAGTGGTCCCCAAACTACGGCCCGCCACCTTATTTTGGGTGGCCCCCCAAAACATGTCTGTGGTATATAGCATCTGGCCCGCACGGGACATCCGTAATTCCCCTGTTCATTCTCTATGGCGAGTCTTAACACACATGATACTCTTTTTGTCCACTGATGGTTGTTTTGGCGCTGTTTTGCGTTTGCCATCAAAACGGAATGAACCTACCTGAAAACAATGTAAGAGGCCTATGCTGACTGCATCAGTGCTCAACGTATTCTAAATTTTTATCAATTAATTGTTAATAACTAACTTCTATTCAAGTCATATTTCTGGGACTTTCTGGGATAATTATTTCTATTTTTTATTTAGCCTACTCTTCAAATGTTCATACAAATTCACAAAGTTCTCATCAGGTGAGAGAAAGTTAGAATGGTGGTCATTTCAGATGTTATTGCCAGCACTTCATAAAAATCCCCTAGTTTGAGAACTTTAAATTATTTGTAGGATATTGCTTGTTCACAACTTGACAAGAGTTCACACATTTTAAATAAAATATACTTTTGGGACTCCCTGCTAATACTTTTGGGAAGTCTTTTTATTAGTATCATTTCATTTGAGCTACATTTTACATGGCATGATGACAATATAAACACAGCTAACAGTCCATTACATGTAATCATTGGCTACTGCAATATTGCAGTAGCCAATGATGTAATGGAATATTCAACTAAGGTAGACTGTTGTTCACAGCACTAAGCTATTTATGGTAACTGATATACTCTCTGGCCCTCTCTTAGAGCCAAGCATGGAGTCTCTGGCCCTCTGGTCCCAGGCATGGAGTCTCTAGCCCTTTCTTAGAGCCAGGCATAGTGAGCTGGCCCTCGGAAGAAAAAGTTTGGGGACCACTGATTTAAGGCAACTGTATGAGTGATTCATGCATCTCAGCATTTCTAAAACTGTTGCAAGTTGTGCAGAGTCTGTAAAGTCAAACAAACCTTTAACGTTCAGCTTTTCTTGGATCTCCTTTTCAATGTCTTCTTTATTGAATTGTGCATTGGCAGTTTCAAAATCAAAGTCGGACTCAAATTGGAGGGTCGTTGGTTTGGAGCTAGAAGCGCTCATCTTGCCTCTGCCACGGTTCCTCGATCTGCGGGGTCCTGTTACAATTTTAGAGCCATGACAAAAATTGAGAACAAATAAGAAAAAAATACTCATTAAACCCATCAACCCAACCCAGGGTTAAGAGACAGGCCGACAAACACCTTGACGTCTCCTTTGTGGTGGCCGATTCTCATCATTTGCCTGCCTTGGTGCTTGTGCTGGACTGCGCTGTGCAGCAGAGACATCTGTGGAAAGAATGAGCACAAAATCAAAACTGTGCTGTAAATATTGTCAATTACAAAAAAGCTAAAAGTACCAGTACTGCACGTAAGCAAACTGCACCATGTCAAAACGAGACATCGTGACATGAATGGCAGGACTGGACCAAGAGCAGACAAAATTCACTCACTGCCTTGCCCCGAGGACCTCTGGGTTTGAGGGCTTCCTTGTCCACTCCGCACAGGTCTACCTCCATCTCGTCGCTGAGGTTGTGACCCCAAAACACCCTTTTTCTGAGCAGTTTTCTGTGCCGCTACTGTCTGGACAGCCTGTTCGACCATTGGGCCCCTTCTGACTGGAAAGCCATGAGTCCCTGCACCTGTTGATGAAAACGAAACACACACAAGGTTGGTCCACTTTATAATACACAGGAGATGCTAGGTTGGTCCACTTTATAATAAACCCCAGTTGCTGTATTAAACAAGTGTTTAACTGACCCTCATACACTTACCCAAACCCATTGCCGCAGCATAGTGCTGATTTAACAGGGAGCTTGCAGCAAGCTGGCTGTACGAGGGCATCATGCCTCTGTACGGCGAATATGGTGCCGGAGAAGAGTAGGCCCCTGAAGCGCTGCCAATGGATGACTAAGAAAGAGAAAGTTTGAAAGGATCTTTGCATCAGCTCACTCAACAAAAGATGTGAGAAATTAGAGCCACTAATGGCCAATGGTTAGAGATGTTTGAGGCCTGTCCAGAGGCATGCCATGTGGGTGGGTGTGTGCCATGCTGTGTGTCAAAGTGGACCCAGCAACATTTTGATCCTTTTACAAACCTGAACTATGGCAGGGTCTTGTGGTAAACTATGGTGCAGTTTTGGAGGCTCACAGACAGTTATGTCTTTTATGTCACTGCCTCTGAAAATGATGTATTCATAGATTTCATCTCTTGGAGGTGCAGGTCTATCTGTTGGCCTTCCTTCGGTCCCAAATGACCTAACTGAAAATAAGCAAATAGGCAGGAAGGAGTTCAGGGCACAAAATGTCCACAATATACAATCCAAACATATCCAACATAAGCTACAACAAGCTGTTGAACACTAACTGGCTACCGTCAAAAACAAAATAGTAGATAGCCTAATACGACACATTTTTAAAAGTCTACGGCTGAACAACTCACCTTTTGCCAATGCCACAGTTGAATTTTCGGTATCAATCGTGTATAGCGTGCCCTCATACCGTATCTGGGCCTTTGATATGAGGCTGATTTTACTACCGATATAAGGAGTGCCCGTGCTCATGGTTATTCAGTCGTCTACTTGCTAGGCCTATATTAGAATGGTGCTGAACAGAAAGAGTTTAGTGGAAAGCTTGTAATGTCTGTATCGTAACAAAAACTACATCTTCAGGCTACACAGAACCACGCTGTCACATGATTCCCTAAACTGCGAAGAATTTATAGGAACCTCGTCAGATCAGGTTTGACACGCCTGCTCATCAGATTGCACCTGTGGCAGATTAGAAAAATGGGTCTTGGGAATCCTTTTTCCCGTATGCTCTCTTGCAGTGTCCCCCCCCATGTTTCATATTTAATCATTATTCCCAAACGGAGTAGAATGAAATTGCCGTTATTTTTACCTAATTATTTAGAACCATATATGTCTGCCCCAGAAGACAATTATGGCAGTTTTTTGCTCAAACTTCGCTCTAACTTTTATTGCCTTCACATGTTTAGACGCTATGCCAAGTGATAGACTACTGGGGGGGGGGGGGGGGTAGGCTATTTAAATAGGTCGTCGCGTCAACTGTTACAGTGTATTGTCCTGCGCGTGACATTGTTTCAGATGAAACATAAAATCAAATTTGTAACATCAGACAAACTGCACGTACGCCTGTGGGAGGGCACAAAAAAAGTCTAATTCCATGGAGGCGTCAACCGCCGGTGAGTTCTTGCTCCGGCTGACAGTTGCGCCTCCCATGCATGTACTTGGATGGCTGCAGTCGCACGAATGGCGCCCTCGTTCGCAGTTAGCAGTCAGTTGCTGCCTGACCACGGAAGGGAAGGAACAACGCAGCCATCTTGAGGACAAGTCTAAACATCGAAAAAACAATATATATTCTTTCTGACGGCATATGCTTCGCCTAAACACGAACAATATGCATAAACGACTAGTGTTGTTCCAGTAGAACGCGGTTCTGCTCGAATGTAGTGCCTCAATTCAGTTTAGTCCCCTTATCTATCGAGCAGTCGATGGCACTGAAATGCATTCAGAATGCAATGTTCAGCCATTTGTCCCACTCTTTAAATCTAGCCATAACCAATCACAGTAGCCCGGAATCTCTGTGTCAGTGACGATTTACCCAATCGGCGCATGCGTCTTACGAGCGAGCGTAGCTGAGTAAAGATGGCGGCGGGCTCCGATTTGCTGGATGATGTTTTCTTCAACACGGAGGTGGACGAGAAAGTAGTTAGCGATATAGTTGGGTCTTTAGAGTCTGAGCTTACTGGATCAGGTCACGGAAACTCAGCGGTCAGGGTTCAAGGTGTTGGAAACCACATCAATAACTCGTCTGGGAGTGCTAATTCCAGTGTCCAGGACAACAAAATGGGACTTGCACAAGAGCTTGTAAAAGCAGGTAAGGTACAGTAGCTGGATAGCTAATTTTGGTCACGTTGTTTTGCTGTTTTCGTTTCTCAGTAACATACGTGAAAAACTAAAGCTTATGATGCAATCGATTACTTTCAGCTTTGATGTGTTCACATATAATGTTTATTTCTGCTTTTAAAGGCGCCGGAGTGCCAGGGGGTGTCATTAATAATACGAGGTCCCAGGGTTCAACTATGGATGCAGCAGTGGGGACCACATCAGCGGCTGGGTCGGGTATGCAAGTGGAGATTAACCAAGGCAAAGCAGGGGCTGGCAACGCTGTTCTTACGGCCATTCCTAACCATGGAGCTGGCTGTGGACAAAAAGGGACGTCTGGCATGCCAACTTTGAATGGAAGTAACGTGGTGATAAACTCTCACAGTTCAGGAAGTGTTCCCGCTACCCCAGGGACAACAGCGAGCTCAATCAACAGTGTCAGCAGCACCGTCCCTGCTGTCACAGTTGTCAACAACGGACCTGGCTCCGTGGTGAAAGGGCAAACAATAGTTTTACCTACTTCTTCTAGCACTGTAATTCAGACATCTTTAATGAACACACAGAATGCGGTCACTTCGACTGTGATTTCTTCTCAAACTTCATGTTTAACCACCGGACCCACCGTCACACTAGTGAGGCCGCCTATGCAATCGCCCGGACCGGTTACCACGCAAAATGGGAGTAATAACTCAGTTTTGACTGCAAACGTCAATGTTGCGCACTTGGCACTCTCGAATACTTCAACACCTGTTAGTTCTGTCCCTCAGATCAACAAGTCGGAGTCACCGAAAACTATTATTCAAACGACGACTCAGACCGGGTCTCCCACTGTTGTTGCGAGTCCAGGAAACCTGACTCTAGGACAGACGATGCAAAGCACACTGCAGCCCGGTACAACTGGAACTGTTTCTGGAGTTGGAAAAAGCCCAATTTTGCAAAATGTGACGAGAACTTCTGTTCCGACCACTATCACTGCCAGTCCAGGTGGTATACGTGCGATTGCCCCTCAAGTGCTGGCTCCTAGGTTACCAAATACTCAGCAGAGTCAGCCAAACATCCAGAATATCCAGCTTCCTCCAGGTAATCACTCACAAATCACATTAACATTGATTTACTTATAATTATTAAGTTATAAGAATCTAAACTCTGACCATCAACACTTGTTTTAACGGTGACATTTTATGTAACACGGTTGCAGTAGCGCACTTACTTTATGCTGCATGCACGCCCGCGCACCCGCAGTTAGACATAACCTTAAACAACCTCCGAAAGTAGTTAAAGTAGATGTAAGTTTTTCGTGACAACATTGCCAAAGCAAGGGCATCGCTTTGGCCATAGCAATTTGCATCAGAAACGTTTTACACCTTGTTCCCGCTAAATCTGACAGGTCACTTGTAGAAGCAAACATGAAAGGGAATCTTCCCCCTTCACTGTTATGTAATTCATGTATGTGCATGGTTAGTAGAGTTGGAGAGCATTGATTATAGGTTAACAGTATTTTTAAAATAAGTTGTTAATCGATGGCCCTGGTTCGGAGGTAACACAATTTCTAAGCAACATTCTGTTAACACCATGGGCTCATGCCACATGCACTTACCTGGGTCCAACTTAATACTGTGTAATGAGAAACGTGGAAGCTGCTTGTCATGTCTATTTGTGAGATGGTGCCAGAGCATTGACATTCTTAGATGCTATGTATTCCAAGTTTGTAAGTTAGAATGCTGCCTGACCAGTAAAGTTGTCACTTACACATCTAAACTGAATGCTTTGTCTTAAAACCAGTTGTATCAGGTGATCAGTTTAATGTGCTAATTGTCTTTGTACATTTGCTGTTTATGTGTCCTTTTAGTGATTAGACCCAATCACTTTGTTTTTGGCTTGGTCTGTTTCACTCATCTGAAGGGTTGCTTTGAATATGAGCTGTTATTTTAAACATTCTCGAGCACGCAAGCACTCATTGCTTTCTTCATAATGTCTAAGTGTGCTTGGCCTGTGGACCTTAGTGACATTGTCCTCTGTGATATGGCTTTACTTTATCTGCCTTTCCCCACAGTGCTCTGAGAGGCCCCCTGTCTTCAGTAGTGGCTGTGATTACAGCCACACTGATTGTCTTAGTCAGTCAGTGCTTTAGTGCAGTGATGAGTCAGTTGTGTGCTTTGGAGTCTAGGGCCCCTGCTGTGGAATACAAACGGAATAATTACATGTATCTCACTGACCAGGTTAGCAGGGCGACTGCAAGCCTACAGGGAGGGTCCAGATTAAGGGAGATTACTTTGATCATATCCACATAGTCTACCAAAAAAAGTAATAAAAAACTTGGTTAGTTAATTTGTAAAGAAAAACAACAGACCTTTTTTAAATGAATCTTAATGTTTGAGGTAAATGATGAGTAATGTATGAGGTACTTCCTGGGGCTTTTAATCTGATGTATGGGAAGAGTAATCTTTACAACCCCTCACCTTGTTTGACGTGTGTCTCTGTGCGTGTGTACGTGCGCGTGGGTGTGTGCATGTCTGTGGACATGCAGGTATGGTTCTGGTGCGCAGTGAGAGTGGACAGTTACTGATGATCCATCAGCACACGTTGGCACAGATGCAGGCTCAGTCCCAGGGTGCCATGGCAACACGACCTGCCACTCCCACGAGCTCTCCACCTGTTCAGATCACCTCTGTGCAGGTAAGATGAGGATTGCCAAGACCACACACCTACCCTCGTTTTTGTTTCTTACTGTCCAATTCTACTGGAAAATCGCTCAACAGCAACTTTTATATAGCGCTTTATCAAGGCACCCGAAGCACTTTATAGTGAAGGGGGAACCTCACACTAACCACAAACGATGTGTAACACCAGCCTGGGTGATGCACGGCAACCATAATGCTCCAGAACACTCACCACACACCAGCTTGAGGTGGAGAATGAGGGAATGAATGAATAAGCAGGTTACACAGGGGGATGATTAGGGGGCCTGATTGAATGAACCAGGTTGGGAATTTAGACCAGGACCCCGGGGAACCCCCTACTGTTTGCAATAAGTGCCATGGGATCTTTAATAACGGCAGTGAGTCAGGATCTCGGTTTATTGTCTCATCCTTTGGATAAATACCCATCATTGCCATTAATCAATTTGTGTTTGTAAGTGCATATAGTCTCCATTTTGCTCTGATGATGGCCAAGATGTTGGCATGTTTGTTATTGACTTGGCCAAAGATAAACATGTGAAATGGAGATGAGTCCAGGTTTATTGATGTTGTCTGTGCAAACTCAATACCTTTGTGTATTTTAGGTTTAGCACCACACACAAAGACTGGGAAGGTGCATGCTCTCAAACAAATAGCTTCTCTATTAGGGTTTCTGTGTCTTCCTGTTATGGTAGTGTTTTTGGCTTACTCTGTTTCCTTCATACAGTCACCCATGTTCACTCTCTTATGTTTGCCTCTCTCCCTCTGTCCCTCCCAGGCCCCCGGCACTCCCATCATCGCTCGCCCAGTGACCCCCACGACCATCATCAAACAAGGCTCCCCAGCTCAGACCACTGTGCAGGCCACCACCGCACTCCAGAGACCTCCAGTCCTGCAGGTAAGTCCCACACGGCTGTGTGCTTGTTGGGCTGGACACGTCAACAGCAGAGATGGCACACAGTGTTTAGTCCATTACCAGTGCTCAGAGTGGCTGGATACGTGCTGACGTTAACAAAACAAAACAAAACAAAAAAAACATGCAATATATGACAGCTAACTTGCGGCATAACCAACCTTAATCCTTCAGAACATCATGTTGGGTACGGGCACTGCCCCCACTGTCGGAACGCCACCCCCAGTGCAGCCTGGGAAGGCGGCGGCTCAGAAGGTAGTGGCGCCCAGAGTCCTCGCTGCTACAACTACGGTGAGAGAGAGGGCGATGTGATGCACTGTCTGTGCCCAAACTGTTGTTTTTGGTGTAAGGGTTCTAATCTTGGGCATTAGCAACCGGGTGTACTAGCCTTGATCGTTTACTGGTTAAAATATGTCCCATCGTGTTTCGATGCCTGTGTTAGTGACTGAGTGGGAGGAGCGGTTGAAGTCAGAGTTTTCTCTCGGCTGGCTTCTCTGCTTTGTTTCCTATCAGTGGCTCCGCAAGGTTTTCAGAATGGTGTTGGACTGATGTCTGTAAAGACTGTCCACTTTGCTTGTTGATAACTGTGTTTACCGATGCAGATGCATGGCACGGGCTCTGTTATGGTTCTTGTGTTGCTCTCTTGTATTGAAATGCGTGCCCTAACCAAGCTTACTGTCACATTGAACATCACCACCTGTTAACTCTTAGAATGCTTTCATTGAACAGCAGTTGACCTGGCTTCCCTTTTTTGACCTGTCTTGATGTCCCGTGTCTCTGTCCGCGCCTTCCTCTTTCTTCCCCCTTTTTCTGCTTCTCAGGAAACCCTGGAGAATGTGAAGAAGTGTAAGAACTTCCTGTCCACACTCATCAAGCTGGCGTCAAGCGGGAAGCAGTCTTCGGAGACGGCTGCCAACGTGAAGGAGCTGGTCAAGAGCCTCCTGGTACGTCCTGCTTTACGTCTCCTGCTGGCTCTGCTGCTCGTGCAGATGGTAGCCGTGGGAACAAGCCAAACAGCACCACATGATGTGAACCTCCAGCACCAGGATCTAACTGAGGGTACTGATTGGCTGCCTTGCTGTGTCTTGTGTCCCCCACAGGAGGGGAAGATCGAAGCGGAGGACTTCACCAGTCGACTGTACCGGGAGCTGAACTCCTCCCCTCAGCCCTACCTCGTGCCTTTCCTCAAGGTAAGCTGGAGTGGACAGCACCCTTTGCATTGCCCAATTTTGCAGTGTCCTCTGTCCTTTTCCATTCTCTGAACACTGCTGACCTCTGTTTTATTACTCCAGCTGTAATCTAGCATACAAATGTTTTAGAAGCGTTGCATGTATGTGTGTGTGTGTGTGTGTGTGTGTATGTATGTGTGTGGAGCCAGAATCTTTATTGCTCTGCTAAATGTGTGTGCACAATTTGACATTTGGCTCTGGCCAATGTTGTCATTGCAGTGATCTAGAGGATATGTAAAGACAAACAAATGTGAATAAAGTGCCATGTGATATTTGTTATGTGAATGTATAAGAATTGGAATGTGATGTCTGAGGATCTATGCATTACAGTATTTGTCTATGTCATGTCATTTGTTCTTGTTTGGATATTGAAAGAACTTCAAGGACAATAGCTGTTAGGAGGCTTTCCCAAGTAAATCAATAAGCTCAAATGAACTGTCTGTTTTAGTGGAGGGGGGAGTGTGATGTGGTCGCGGATTCAGCACAAAAGCCTCTAATGGAGTGTTTAGTCAACTGTCCTAACTGCACTTCCAACCCCCTCTACCACAATACACACAGACGTTTAAGCTGTCTCCCTACTCCACCCCACCTCTCTCTGTCCTCCCTCTTCTGCAGAGGAGTCTCCCAGCCTTGCGTCAGATGACCCCGGACTCGGCCGCCTTCATCCAGCAGAGCCAGCTTCAGCAGCAGCAGCCGCAACAGCAGTCGCAAGGCCAGCCGGCCGCCCAGCCCACCTCCACTGCCCTCACCGCCGTGGTGCTGGGTGGCTCGGCCGCCACCCAGCGTGCCGCCATCCAGCCCGCCCCGGCTGCCCACATAAAGACCGCCGCTGGCACCGTTGCCATCACCACCACCCCGTCGCCGCATCATCCGGTCATCAGCTTGGCTCAGACGGGCCAGAACAAGACCAACCTGGTGAGAACACACATACACACACATGCATGATTATGAAGGAGCTGAAAAGGGAAAAGTTCACAGTGGCACAGAAATGATGGGTCTGGTCATCCCCTAGCCTGCGGTATCAAGCGTATGGAGTATTAAAAAGTTTTAGCATCAATTTTACACTTTTTTTGTGTTCGGTTGTCATACAAGAGAATCAGCTATTTTTTTGTATAATTAACTGTTCAGGTTAATCCAACTACAGAAAGCAGGAAGGAATTCAGTGTGTGTGTGTGTGTGTGTGTGTGTGTGTGTGTAATCCTACAGCAACCCCAACAGCAGGGTGCCCTGCGGCCCCAGGTGACCATCGCTCAGACCTCCATGGTGACCCTCAGGGGCCAGCCGCACAACCGCATGTTCACTCCCCAGACGGTCGTCAAACAGCTCTCTGCAGGTAATAGTACAACTCTCAGCCTCAGGCAAAGTGTGTGTGTGTGTGTGTGTGTGTGTGTGTGTGTCTCATGTTTGTCTCTGTTTGTATGTATCCAATTCTTTGTGGTTATTTCCTGTGCTAGAGATGCACCAATATGGAATTTTAGGGCCGATAACCAATATTTATCAGTTTGTTGTGGCCGATACCGATACGATAACCGATAATATTACTCTTGAAATAAAATTGTGAAAAAAAAATAATTGGGGACAGCATTTAAGAAGCATTGTTTAATTGCAGTAATTTTACCTACCACCATAACTCATAATAGACCTCAATGGTACAGCAGTCAACAAAATAGCAGAAGCCTAGACCTATGTGTGGTTCCTGTCCTTTAAGTAAACGTGACGTCAGTGAATTGTGAGTGAGTGGCCAGCGACAGTGTGTGAATCGTTTTCATATCTATGAAGTAAACGCTCAACGCAGATAAACGGCTAGAAGCTGGGGACCAAATCAGAGTTTGTGAGGGAAACTTATGTATAGTTTCAACGGCGGGTAATTGTATAAATCTGCAACTCCTCTGATTGTAGCCTATCTTGTGTCTGTCTGTAGGCCTACTCTTTTGTGCACAACCTGCTGCAGCAGAAGTGAAAGGGGTTAGCCCCGAAGGTCAATAACTTATAATGACCAGTCTGGAACTGTAGCAGGAATGGTTAACATATTTCTCGGTATTATTACAAAACCCAAGCGAACAAAATGCAAATATAATACTAAAATACAATTTAGAACTACTTATTTACTGACTCGTCCCACCAAGAGTTTGTTTATTTGTTATCCCAACTAGCGCGGTAAAGTGCAGACACAAAAAGAAAATTCTCTCTGGGTAGGCTGAGCTCCGCTCTGCTTAGGTTAAACCGTATCATTCACGAGAGGATTTTGGGCTGCACAGATTCAACGCAGATAGTGTACATCCACACAGCTGACATTATTTTGAAGAAGTAGCTAACCAAGCTCAAGTAGCGTGTAGCCAGACGGGCCTTACGTAGTTGGGAAATTAGGGCTTTAAAAGATATTGGCCGAAATTCTGTTGTGAGCACATCTGAAGACATCTTTGTCTAAAGGCATTTCAGAATTCTGCCGCACTTTTCAATGTCATCGTTTTCTCAGAGCTGTTTGATGCTAAGACAACTTTTTAATTGCTCTCCGTTTTGTAGTCATGTGACTATTTCATTTACTGTGAGGCCTCTGAGATGGATGCAGAAAATGTCCTTTGACTCTGTGTCTCCTCACAACAATAGCATGTCCTCAGCTCCAACCAGCATACATACAATACATCACCCTGAATGGCTGTGTTTCATTGTGAGCACTGACTGTATCTTGCAACATAGTATTTTCTTTGTCTGCTGTTCTCACCTATTAGAACAAGGAGACAGTAGTAATTGGATCAGCGTTGCCTCCAATCTGTCACTGGTTCAAGGGCTCATGAAACAATGTTGCAATGTTGCACTGGGGAAACGCTGCCCTCTGTTGGTCAGTGCTGGGTAGTGGTGGTGATGGAATCATCATGCTCTCTGGCAATGAGTAATACTTAAATCATGCTTGCTCACACTTTCCAGCTTTGTTTCCTCTGTGGTTGTTTCATACGGCATTACATTTCTCTCTCTCTCTCTCTCTCTCTCTCTCTCTCTCTCTCTCTCTCTCTCTCTCTCTCTCTCTCTCTCTCTCTCTCTCTCTCTCTCTCTCTCTCTCTCTCTCTCTCTCTCTCTCTCTCTCTCTCTCTCTCTCAGGCTCTTTGATTAGGCCTGGTCTTGCCCCTGGAGCTAAAGTGGTGTCCATATCGGGCCAACACACTCTGGCCTCAGCTGCCCAGAAAAACAAACAGAAGGAGGCAGGTGGAGGTTCCTTCAGGTCAGTGAAGCACAATCATAACCCTCTGGGCTCCCTCGTTTGGTGGTGACGTTTTAAAATGCTTTTTTTCGCATGTGCTCACCTCCAGTCCCATCAAATATATGTTTCAAATATTAACATGATATTAATTTTAAGTAGATGAGTTGATGCACCTGTTGCTAGCCGCTAATGTGTATACCAATGACTATATTCAATCATTGGTTGATACATTGATTAAACAGTGAGGTCTGACTGAAATACCACACAAGACACTGGTCACTGTTGTTGTTTCATCACTGAGTGAGCGTTAAGAGTCAAAAAACAGTTGAAGTTTAGAGTCACTTTGTAGTTTGCAAGTTTGGTTTGGTTTTTTAAGTGTGTTTTTCAACTATTATGTGCTGATACCCCTGATACTGTGTCAGCACATTAAATCTGGACATGTGTCATGAGTGCTTCCATATCTTCTTCATTGTTGCCTCCTCTTTTTGGAATACAACATGTGGTAATCTGCCTCGCATAGTCAGATGGCATGTTACTTCTGAAAACAATTTTAGTGAAATGTGGATTAATCTAGCCTGGGAATACCCATACAAATTTTTGGCAAATTTGGGATTTGCTCTGCAGGTCCATCTGGCCAAGAGGCCATTGAAGCCCATTTCCAATGACCCTAAAACACGGGCACGCAAATACAATCACTAATCCGTCGTGGACATTTCTTTGAGTAAGTGGTTTTAGAAGAGATCCCGCACACTGTCCATTCCGCATGAAAATATTTATTAGAATAAAACACAAAGTTTCGGTCACAGACCTTCATCAGGAATTTACCTGATGAGGGTCTGTGACCGAAACGTGTTATATTCTAATAAATATTTGCATGCGGAATGGACAGTGTGCGGGATCTCTTCTAAAACCACTGATCTACGACCTATGGTCATCTCTGACGCGCCTATCCCCAAAAAAGGTGTGCAAAAGCTTTGCCACTTTTTGGAATTGACTAAGCAACTGCATTTAAAACCTTCGTTTACAAGATTGCTACACTTCTGAAACGATTTGGTAAGAGTTTAATGCGCTAATTTAAGTTTAGTTTCACTGCTGATTCCTTTTCCAGACCCACTCAATTGAGAAGGGTCTGGTGTTAACAGGGCTAGGGTTAATCAGGAATCAATGGGAAATGTCAACAGTAAGATTGGGATGCTTGTAGTCTACAGTTGCCTCCAAAGAGTGTGTGTGAACGAGGGCCTTTACAATATGTGCCGTGTTTGCGACTGACACAAGCCAATTTACACTTTGTCACTGAATCCTGCATCATGCTGTAGAATGTGAAATAGGCTTCAATGTTGATCGGCTACTGTGGGAAATTTCTTACCTATGAAAAAACAAAAAGATACCCGCACACTATTCTTTAAGCTCCCAGAGAGGTTTAATAAGCTACAACGTTTCGACCAGAGGTCTTCGTCAGGTCTTCTTACTATAGCACAAGGACTTAAACACCTTCTCTGTGTATGTCTGAAATTTAACCATGCTTGTCCTCCCTGCAGAGATGATGACGACATTAACGATGTGGCCTCCATGGCCGGGGTGAATCTGTCGGAAGAGAGCGCCCGCATCCTGGCCACCAACTCTGAGCTTGTGGGGGCGGTGACCCGCTCCTGTAAGGACGAGGCCTTTCTCTTCACGGAGTCGCTCCGACGGAAGATGCTGGAAATCGGTGAGGCTCGGTCATAATGCAATTCTGAGGGGTTGCACTGTTGCACTTCTAAGAGTTGTTTTTGTGAAGAGGGTCCTGCAGTAATGTTTAGATAAACTAGATTGACAAAAGTATTGGGGCACCCACTACATCATCGAATTCATGTTTAGCATTCAGACCCACTGTCACAGATGTATAAAATCAAGCACCTAGTCATGTAGTCTGCATTCACAAACATTTGTGAAAGAATGGGTTGTTCTGAAGACCTCAATGAGTTCATACATGGCATTGTCATAAGGTAGCCTGGAGGACCAGACCCAATCTGAAAGATTAAGGGTTCCTGATTCCGGACTTCGACGCAATTGGATAACACTACGCCTGTCATCTGTTTAGCTCGCTTCTCATCAGATGCACAGATATGATTGGTTCCCCGCGATGCAAGGGGCAAAAGTTATGTGCATCATTACTTGTTGCCCGAGTTTCTCGCTGAGCAAATGCTTCTGCGAGAACTCTGGATTCCCAGGGTAGTCATAAGGTGCACAAACCAAGGTTCACGAAGACATGGATTAGTGAGTTTGGTGTGGAGCAACTTGGCTTGCCCGGTCAGAGCCCTAACCTCAACCCCACTGAACACCTTTGGGATGAACGGAAATTACAAGCCAGGCCTTCTCGTCTTGCATAAGTGTCTGATCTCACAAATGCTCTTATGGATGAATGGGCAAAAAATCCCACAGACACACTTCAGAAATCTAGTGGAAAGCCTTACCCTAAAGAGTGGAAGCTGTTGTAGCAATCATGGATTTCTAGATTTATTTCTATTCATGGGTTTCATCAGGTCCCTTCCACAGGTGTATAAAATCAAGCACCTAGATTATGAATGCAGACTGCATGGTGCTTGATTAATACACGTGTGTTAAGAGACCTGATGAAATCCATGAACATATTTAGGATCGGATGCCCTCAAACTTCTTGTAGTCTAATGGCCAGGTGCCCCAATGCTTTGTCCATATAATGTGTAGTATGCCATTTCTGATAGACTGTGATTAAAACATGTTCTTCTCCTGTAAGACTGCCTCTCTTCTGGGTTCTTTTGTTCTCATAGAACATGACATGCAGTCAGTAGATGGGCAGTACCAGGTATAGGCCTGTCATAATAATGGCATTATTAACTTATAAACTTATCATGTGATATTCAGACATGAACTTGATCTTACCTTGATGTTATCCATTGTGTTTAGATCTATCAGGGTTTCTGCAGGGCCTTAAAAAGTCTTAAATACATTAACATATCACACACTAGGTCTTAAATACAGGTAGATCTTAATTATGCTTAATTATGTTGTTTCTCTCTATACTTCAGATACAGTATAGCACAAAATAATAACATTATATTAAGATATGTGGTGGAACTGATAAGTGATACAAACTGTAGCTTGTCTAGAAGTCCAGAGAACAAATTTATTTACTTTGCTAATAATTCTGGGCATGATATCAGTCATAATAGTTGTAAAATGGTCCTAAAAAGTCTTAAATTTAACTTGTTGAAACCTGCAGCAACCCTGATGTATGCTTGTTAACATAAGAATGAATATTGCAAGCATTGTTGTCTCTCTGTTTGTCCTCTTGTAACATCCATTTGTGCCAATTTGTATTTGAACACAAGTGTCTTTTCTGTTACGGCACACCCTATGCATGTCTGTCTCTGGGCTCTATGCAGGGCGGAAGTATGGCATCTCAGAGCTGGGCCCGGATGTCATCAACTTTGTGTCTCACGCCACCCAGCAGCGGCTGCAGAACCTTCTAGAGAAAGTGTCCGAGGTTGCCCAGCAGAAAAATATCTCTTATAAGGTGAGCCACAGGAACACTTAATGCTGTTGCTAAAATGTGAAAGATTAAAGAGAATCCTTAGAGAGTAACCTAAGGGTTATTCAATTTCTCTCACACACTCACTCTTACACACACTCACCCTCGCTAACTTCTCTCCACCCACCTCTCCCTTTCTCACTGCCTTTCTTTCTCTTTCTCTATCTCTCTCATTCATTCACTCCCTCACTAATCCTTTCTCATTTCTCCTTTCTTTGTGTGGCCTTAGGAGGAGGAGCGGTATGACCAGGTCAGTGACGTCCGAACGCAGCTCAAGTTCTTTGAGCAGCTGGATCAGATGGAGAAACAGCGGAAGGAGGAGCAGGAGAGGGAGATCCTCATGAAGGCTGCTAAGGTAAAGGGCCTTGGCCATACACTCAACTCGTTTCAACATGGCATTTATATGAGTCAACAATTTTAACTTGACTCGACTCATGAAGGTTGCCAAGGTAAAGGGCCTTGGTCATACACTCAACTAGTTTCAACATGGCATTCAAATAAGTCAACAACTTGAAGTCTACCATTCCCTAAAAAATAAATGACCCATGAAGGCTGCCAAGGTAAAAGGCCTCACTTCCCCCTCTTTCACTCTGTGTTAATTATTCTATGTTGTGTCTTTTTTAAGTCTTTTTAATCATCCTATTTTATGTACTTTACTTTTAACTTTTATTTATGCTTTTGTTTATGTAAAGCACATTGAATTACCCATGTGTATTATATGCGCTATATAAATAAACTTGCATTGCCTTGGCTTTAGCCATACAATAAGTCAACGCTTTTAAAAATCCCTATCAAGTATCCTAAAAATGGAAGTTTACCATTCCTTGGTCAAATAAATGCCACCTAGTGGTTAAAAAGAGAAATTATTTTTTCAGATAAGTAGGAATGACTCTCTACTCTTCTCATTCCTACAGTCGCGGTCACGTCAAGAGGACCCAGAACAGCTCCGGCTCAAACAGAAGGCCAAAGAGGTAGGAGGATGTCTGGGTCTTATCCAGCTTCAGTCTGTCATCGCAGTTGATCATCATGGACAATTCATGGACTAAGGAATGTTCTGGCTTCTTGCAGATGAATCTAATTCCAGTGCTATTTAGTGACACCGATGTGTCTACGTTTAGCCATTTTCCACCGACAGAGAACTGGCTCCGTTCCCGTTCGCGAACCAACATTTGAAACGTTCGGAGCATTTCGACCAAACAAAAGCCGGTTCAGAACGTGGCACCTTGGTTCGGAGCTTGAACCAGAAAATATTTGTTTTTTCCTGCGAACCGGAGTGGCCGTGTCATTGTGCCAATCAGAGGGGAGAAGGCTAAAAGCATGAGTTTTCCGTCCATATCAACTGTTGCCATGAGTAAACAAAACAAGTCAACTAGCCATAGACTAAATGTTGACTAACATTTTAAACAGTTAAATTCTATTGTTTTAACTGTTCATTCTCCCATTTATGCATCTCATTAAATTTGTTCTTTTGCATGCAACACTCATTGTTGATGACTCATCCTTGGCTCAGTTCAAAACTGGTGGAACGGTTTCTCTGTCGGTCGAAATACGCCCCTTGCGAACTCCATGGTGTAGGAGTAACCTTGGGGACCATGGCTTGGTTTTGATGTGTAGTGCTGAGTGTCTTCTCTGTTTTCTTGCGACTCAGATGCAGCAGCAGGAGTTGGCTCAGATGAGGCAGAGAGATGCGAACCTGACTGCCTTAGCCGCCATTGGGCCCCGGAAGAAACGGAAAGTAGAGTCCCCTGCCAGTGGAGCAGGAGCAGAGGTTTGTTTGATTCTCTCTCTCTCTCTCTCTCTCTCTCTCTCTCTCTCTCTCTCTCTCTGTCTGTCTGTCTGTCTGTCTGTCTGTCTTTAGCGCTTTCTTTCTGTCTCTCTTTTTGTCTGTCTGTCTGTCTGTCTCTCTATCTCTCTCTCTTTCTCTTTCTCTCTCTTCAAGCCTTAGCAGAGGTTTAGTGGTTTGTGTACTGTATGTCTTCTCACAGTGTCATTCCTCCATCGTCTGCAGGGTTCGGGGTCCGGCTCGGCGGCGTCGGGAACATCGGGGGCCAGTGGCTCGAGGCAGTTCACCCGCCAGCGGATCATCCGGGTCAACCTCAGGGACCTGCTGTTCTGCCTGGAGAACGAGCGCGAGACCAGCCACTCACATCTCCTCTATAAGGCCTTTCTCAAATAGCACCATCTGTTTTCCCCCACGGACCCCAGTCACTACCACCACCACCACAGCCCCAGCCTCGGTTTTTACTCACCTACATCAGGTCCCAGGCCCACCCACCCTTATCTCTTGTCATGGCCCATTCAGGAATCTAAAAGGGGACCTGGGTCTCCCCTCACTGAAAAACAGAATGAGAGAAAGGGGGGTAGAAAACCCAGAAACCCATACCCCCTACTCCTCAAGGCAAAAAAGAGAGCTCACTTAAAAAAGGTTAAGCAGTTGGGTCCTCACCTTTTAAGTGCAGTTGACATCACCTCTGTTCCCTACACCCCTCTTCCTACAATATTTTTTTTGTTTAAGCTCACATTGTTGGGTTTTTTAATTTGAGTTTTATTTGTATTTTATTTAATTTTATTTTATTTTATTTGAAGTAGAGTGCTTCCTGAGAAGTCTCCATCTGATGTACACCTTGGCTGAGTTCCCTGTATGTCTGCTTCGATGAGGGTCTCCTGACAGGACACCCAGAGGGGCACTGCGCTCTCTCTTTCTCTCTCGCTCTATAACCTGCTTCCTCACTCAACAGCCCAGCCTTGAGCAGACTGAGGGTTACAAAACCTCCAGCAAACAGGCAAGCCTGGCACGGGGAATCTGCAGGATGTCCTACTGCTTCTTAACTTCTGATGGATTAACACCTTTTTTAAAAAAAAGAAAACAAAAGTAGAAAAAGAGAAACAAATGGATAAACAAAACATTTTTTTTTTTTTTTTTTTTTAATTAAGTCGTCGACATGAGTCTATTCACAAAGAGTAAGCGCCTTTTGTTGGACAGGCTAGTACATGAAAATTGAAGAGACTTCACTCATCATGTCAAACTCACTCGTTTTATAATCCTACTAATCTTGTTCAGAGTCACGGTGAGGCGAGCTAAGGGACAGTTTTTATATTCAGCCCTTTTTCTACGACATTTCAGAGCCGACAGATTCTTTTAACTGGAAATGTTTTGTCTTTTTTTAAACTAAGTTGCCTTCTTGCCAAAATAAGCCATATAATTATTATTCTGTATCTTTTCTCTGAAGGCTGAGCAATTAAGCAATTTTCTTTCTTTCTTTCTTTCTTTCTCTCTCTCTCCTCCCTGTCTTTCTCTTTTCTCATCTCTCATTTCCATCTGATGTAGCATCAGTCTGATTACTCATCCACAACACAATTTTCCAGTTTGTTCTCACATTTTGCGTTGGTCTCTGATTTGGCAAGTTTATTTAATCGTCTGTTTTGTGTGATGTTTAACCTTTTTGTTGCTAATTCAGTTGTAATGATTATTTATATGTTGGTGCATTTTTGGTTTTGTTTGGAGATTATATATAAATATATATTCACATACACATGCGAAAGTATACCTAATGTATATATGTAATCACCACAACTCCTCAAGTTCCCATTGCATGGGGCAGGATGGCTCTAGTCCACTGTGTGAACGTTTAAAAAAAAAAAAAAAAATAAGCAGAAGATGAATGAAATGTGGAAGACAAGCCCTAAGATTATTTTAATACACAATAAGAAATGTTGTTAAATCATGAACTTTTCTGACTGCACTGTCCCTGGATGGAGATTGACTGCCTCTTTCGGTCAGGCTGTGTCTTTTCAAAACTTTGGCAACAGAAGAGAACGAAACACCCCCACCGCACATACACCCCACCCCACATCCATGATCATGGACTGCATCCTCTGATGGATCAGATTTTGCAAATCAGACTATTTAATTGCCAGAGGGGGAGGGGGGTGGGGCTGTTTGTACCTATTTTTTTAGCGCACATACTAACTGGTTCCTTATATATTTTCACAGGTTATATTGTATGAAACGTTGTCTATGGATAAAGCTTTTATGATTTGTACATACTTCAGTTAGTTTTTCATACTGTCCGTGATGAGGTGATTCTTCATGAACAGAACTGATTCTTGCTCACTGTCAGACTCCTGTCAATTAGTCAGTATTGTCTTATTTTTCGAGATGATCACCTTGGTAACTGTTACGACCCCCCCCCCCCCGCCTCCCTTTCAGAAAGAAGACAAACAGTGAGATGATGGCCTAAAGTATGTGTATTGATATCTTGTAAATTTTGCACAGCCACTTGTTAATATGTAAATATTTTACTTAAAAAAGGTTTTTAATTGCTATTATTTTATAGAGGATTGAAAGAGAATGGTCTCCTTCATTAAAACAAAAAAAAAATGTCTGCATGAGTGTGATTGTCAACTTTAATTTAAAAGAACTTACTGAATATCTACTTTCTCAGCCAGACTGAGATTGATTTATCTGAATCAAACGATAGTTAACAATAACTTTTTCTAAAACGCCTTTCTAGTGTGATTAGATGCCTCACAGATGCTGTGCAATGCATGGTAATACTTGAAATGATGTGGTCTATTTTCGTCTTTTTTTGAGGAAACAAAACCACATACCTGAACTTTTATTCTATTTTTGTATGTGCCATTACAATTCTACAAATGTTTTCTTTGGCAGCAGTTCATATTCCAAAACTGAATTTGATTGCCCAAAACTCTAGATTTTGAGGGATGCCTGATTCTAAAGCCCTAATGTATAAGAATTTCACCAAAAAATGCCATAACATGCTTCCTGTTAGGGCTGTCAAAATTAACGCTTTAATTGCAGCGATTAATTTTGAAATGCATAACTACAAAATATAACGCAATTAACCCAATGTGTTTACCTATTTCCTTTGTGGTGGGCTGATGCCATATGTATGTGAGGAGCTTGTAGGTGAAAAGTTTCATTTTATCAGTGATCAGTGCTGCCTACCACCACAGCATTATGCAGGAGGGAGGGACCAACATTTAGCCAATAAATAGTAGCTTTACTGCAAACTGCTTTTCACTCTTGTTAGAGAACGTTTACAATGTCAAAATGCACAAACAGCATGTTGCATAAAGATGATACTTTTCGGTTCCTTTCCATTAAGATCCAACTTGAACATATGCTACATTTAATTGAGAACACGTCTGAGCGTGCTCAAGAGAGGGAGAGAAAACGAGTGGCAGGTTCCAGTTGGCTTGTCATTGATGATAATTGATATCTCCTTTTTAATATAAGACGTTTATAAAAGGAAATCCTGAATGCAACAAATACTAGGTTAGAGGAGATTGCGGATTTATCCGGTTCCCACTACTCACCAGTTAAACTGAGAGCCAAGGCACTTTGACATAGGCTGCACTCACTCACTGTGATTTGGAAAATGGACAAGAACATGAAGAGTTATCTTTGCCTTTGTGTAATGGAACTGGTGAGTCTTTTTTCAATTTGTTTGCCGATTAACGCATTCCACTCAGCTAGCTAGGCAAACAGAACATGTCTAGCTTCATGAGATTACATGTTTCTATTTTCAAAGGAATGAAAGCTGTTTACCAACTATCATGCTTATCATGGTGAATATTGTGCTATAGGCTACATGTGGCACAAACAGGCTAGCCTATTTGCTCGAGCTGATGGACAGAATGGGTTTGAAGTGACAGTGCACCATTTACAAATCTCATTTGTTAAACAGCATCAAATAAGTAGTATTTCTTAAGAAATGAAGAGCTTCAATTAACACCTAGATCTCCTTACATGATTAAATATGTCAGCTTTGGTTTCTTTTTTAGGCGAACTTCAGAGGTCTAAAAGTGTTTTACTTTTACCTTTGTGGTTACTAATTCTTTTTGTGATTTATGTTGTGTTTAACATAAGCTTTAGTCTTTAGGGGAAAATATCATGATTAATCTAGATTAATTCATTTCAAAATATGATATTAATGAGTTATTTTTTTTAATCGTTTGACAGTGCTACTTGCTGTATATTCTTATAGGCCTATTTGTCAAATTAGATAGACCATGTTTAAACACCTACCTGATGTACTAACAATGACCACGAGGGTGCAGTGTTGTACCTTGGAAAGTGCTACTCATAAGTGTATCAAAGTGTGGTGCATGTTAATGCCCACAGTATGCCCTAGGTCTGATTTGTGTCCCTCTTTGGCATCATGTAAAGATATTAACTTGCTTTCTAACAGTTTTGTGATTGAAATGGTTTGTCACCTCTATTGTCACTTATTGTGTTACTTCAGTCATTTGGGAAAGGTCAAGGTGTAGTTACAGTGCATGAAAATGCACTGTACTGTACACAGTTAATGCAGCTTTAACCGCTTAACGTAGAAACTTCATTCAAACTTTGTTACGTAGGTACCTGTGACATCTGGGCTTTGTATTTTTCATCTTTGTAACTTTTATACTTTTTAAACTATTAATTAAAAACTACTCAAAATTTCCCCATAGACTTAACATTGGGCTGATGACGTCACAATCGGGCCGGTAAGCAATTAGAATCCTAGGCCAGGTGGCCAGGCCACCTGCACCAACTGTCAGCTTCTCAGGCTTTAAGCCTACAATCTCATTGTTCCACTGCTTCCTCTGTCCACAACTGTTTCAAAATAAGTCCTGAGCACAATAATTCACTGTTAAACAATTTAACCATTTAAACTATCCACCTATTTAACTGTTCAGCCATTCCAACTATATTAAACCACCACCTACCTAGCAACCAGCATAGCAACCAACTCAAGTACCCTAGCAACAGCCTAGCAACCACCATAACTACCCTAGCAACAGCCTAGCAACCACCTCTATTATTCTAGCAACAGCCTAGCAACCATGTCAAATATCCTAGCAACAGCCTAGCAACCACTTCCACAGTTACAACCTAGCAACCAATGAGTTTAACCCAGCAACCAGCATAGCAACCACCACAACTAACCTAGCAACAGCCTAGCAACCACCTCAAGTACCCTAGCAACAGGATAGCAACACCCTAGCAACTACCCTAGCAACCATAGTTTACCCTAGCAACAACCTACCAACCACCACAATGTCAACCTAGAAACCACCATAGCAACATACAGGATTACCCTAGCAACCAGCATAGAAACCACTTAATTTGGCATAACAACCATCATATGTACCCTAGACACACTATTGTAATTATATCTGAATTATTTGTTTTTACTCCATATGATATTTACATCATATTTTTTGCATTTTCATGCACTGGTAATTCCTTAGGAATTGCATTTCTAGTTTATCTTGCTCTTTCAGATTACATTTGAATGCTTTTAGCGCCATTCTTTAATCTGATAACTGTCATTTTAGTAGCACAAGGCTACAGGCTTAATAGGGAAGGTGAATGACGATGCTACAAAGATAATGATGATACTACTACTAAAATGTTTTTTTACCTTAGCTTTGTTGAATAAAGAGAGTTTGGTGCATGGCTATAAAGCTACTGTGATTTATAGACCTCTGAAGTTCACCTACAAAAAAGCTACAATCTTTCCCCATATAAGGAGATCTGGTATCTTTTTTTCTCTGAAAAAATAGCATGGGGATTTTGAATTATTGCACCTGTTAAACTCTCGAGGAGATGAAGAAATCAGAAATGCAGACTTTTTGCTCTACACACTTTTGTCCTCTGCCTTCTAGTGGATACCTTCAGTATGTTAAGACGGCAAACTTTGTTTTTTGCTACCCCAGAGCTAATGTGCAATGCAACTTGCCAGCTTCTATTAACACTTCTTATATGATCAAAGATGGTAGCTTTGGTTCTTTTTGTCGGCGAGCTTCAGAGGTCTATCACACGTTACATTATGACAACCAATCAGCATAATGCTCAGTTAATTATTCATGTGGGTGTCAGATAACGGCAAGGGGGTTGATAAAAATGGGCTGTTTTATTCCCCCAGATTAATACAGTTTTTCACAATTGCTAAAACACTAAACTCATTCTCTAAACCAAATTTGCCTGAACACATTTCTTGAATCAATCCCCCTTTTGGCAAAACCTTAAACAGTTTTTACATATAAAACACAATTTGCAGATCTTATAGACTCTTCTTCCAAAGATTTTTTGCACATTCTCATGCAATAAGACACATTTTGCATTGTGATGCAAATGCAGGTTGTAGCTGCAATGTACTTCTCATTTACAGTACTGAAATGCCTGTATTTTCCAGCATACAGTTTTTCACAATTGCTAAAACAATTTTTGAAACCTCAGTTTTCTCGAAACACAGTAAACACAAACACCGGTTCTCAATACTTTTAATTTATGATTACTGGATTTACAGTAAATTAGAGTTATGAAATCTATTTACTTTGTTTTGTTTTGTTTTTTAGATGCAAAATGCATTTAATGTATTGTAAACAATGACAATTTCTCATGGAGCTATATGAGCTGCCCTGAATACACTGTTTTCCATTTTTTGACGTAGTGTCCAATGACTGCCCAGAAGTGTTTTCATTTTGACTGCTTTGTGAGATGAACTGAAGACAGTGTTTGGTTTTGAGGCGATTGTTTAGTTTTGCAGAGGTTGGCAAAGGTTTTGGGTATGTAGTTTAAAATTTGGGATTTTTGCTTATAGTTTTGAGAAAAGGGTGGCAGGTTTCAAAAAAATGTGTTTTGTTAAAAACTGTAATAGGGTGGAAATGGGATTGTAAAATAGCACCTGAGCCAGTTTTTTGACAGAAAGTTGCACACATTCTATAGTATGTAAACATCAGGAAACAAGGTCAAATACTTTGTTCATCCATTCTTTAAGAGCGGTGTCATATTTCTGTGTGCTGTGTGTGTTGTTGGCTTAGATGTTCCCTTTGACATCATGAAAAGAACAAGGAATCACATCATTGAATATGACTGTTGCAATGGATTAACAATCACAGCATAAGGTCAGTAACATTTCATTTGTTTTTTTTATCATTGATTTTATTTTTCAAACTGATTGGAAGTGCTAATTGGAAGTGCTGATTCCAGTAGGTCAACATGTGATCAGTGCCCCTACTGCCCCCCTTTCACTTCACACTGATTCCCTGAGAACCCTGAAGGGAAAATGGATCACAAAAGGCCTTAATACATATCCCCCCACACAATACCAAAGCATCTCAAAGGAGCTTTCACCTGGGCAACATGCTTAACAGTTCTCCAATGAATTGACTGCTGAGATCCAGTAAATCAGATACATGTAAGTCTCTTTTTTTAGACCCACATAATAGGAAAACAATGAGTGTAACCTACAGATCAGTGTTTTCAATTTTGTGAGTGTGAGATTAGTTTTGATTACAAACTAAACAATTGAAGCCCGGCCATTAAAACATTCACAGGATTGGCCTGGAAACAAAGTATGATAGCTTCCAGAAGTTATATCTAGATAGGCATGCAAAAGAAACATTTTAAACACGGCGCATATTATTCTGTAGTATTTAAAGAATATGCAGTATAGGTCCTGAATCAACAAACTGCACAACAACATACAAATAAAATATAGATACAAATAACAAAGACTGACTACAATATGTAACGTTGACTAAAGTGAAAGCGAAAGTTTTATCCAAAATGGCACAGATTCGCAACGGCGGGTTGAGTAACCCAGGCCAACCAATTGTTAGATGGTGACGTTACTACTGAACGATCACACATGCTTATACAAACGTTTACAACATATACAAACCTGGATGACAGATACATTTGTATCCTCCAATCTGGTCAAGACATGTTGCGCCGTTTTGGCAGGGATTGGATGCACACTCGTTAATTTCTAACTCACAGCGTGAGCCTGCGTAACTAACTGGGCACCGACAGGAGAAGGACCCAACAGTGTTGATGCAGCGCCCTCCATGCTCACATAGGTTATGGCCTGGAAGTTCAAATCAAGTACAAATTAAAGAACATACTTACATGTTCAAACACATAATCAGTGTCTCTTACCTAATGAGCACTCATCAATGTCTACACTGCAGTCACGACCCACATATCCTGTAGGACAGGTGCAGATGAATTTCCCATTTATTGGGTTTGTGTCGCAATTGCTACCTTGTGGACATGGATTGGTTATGCAGGCATCGACTAAATGACACAACAGACCTATAAAGACAGAATACATATCCGTAAATCACTCAACGTTTAACAATGCTGTAAAATGATAATTTATCAAACAAGTATCGATAATTATCAAACAATACAATTATTTCACAACCAGGATGTAACATCATGTTTACTGAACATTTCAAAGCAGCTGGACTTTTTGCATCAGATTAAACTCTTTTAAGACGGATAGAATCAGGGGAATCTGTGAATCAAGCAAGTTCATGCTGCTGCTATCAACAGTTGTCTTGGCTCCAGTGGCAATGTCCACACACATACTGTACACACAAAAGTTCTCACCAGTGCGCCCTAGTGGACATTCACAGAAGAATGAATCAACTCTGTCCCTGCAAGTTGCTCCCTGGAAACAAGCTGCATTTACGCACTCATTAATGTTCTCGCTGCAGTCCTCTCCAGTCCAGCCACTCGCACATTTGCAGAACTTGACTGGGAACAAAGTATAATAGTTTCCATTAGCTGCACATAAAATGGCCTTTTCCACAGATTGTTCTTTCAGTCGAAGGGTACCTATGTCGAATTCAAACCCAGTGTGTGTGTTACCTGATCCGTCCTCCCGTAATTTTAGACACGTTCCCCCATTGTGACATATGTGCTGACCACAAACTACATCCTCACACTGCGGACCAACAAAGCCTTAGAGAGAGAGAGAGACAGAGAGAGACAGAGAGAGAGAGATAGCTTCCATTCACTGAAAACATCACAGAGCTGTAATTAACAGGTTACAGCTTCATATAAATAGGCATGCAGAATCTAGGAAGAAACATGTTAAACATGGCACATGTTATTCTGTAGTATTTAAAGAATATCCAATATAGTCATCAAACTACACACCAACTTTCTTCTACATACCAACAATCTACATTTCACTACTTTGCAGCCATGCAATAATGTTTGACAGAACTACATGGCTTTTTACTCTTAGTTTCCTCTCCGACATGTCTAAATATGGGAGAAAGACCAAATTACTAAAGTTGACTAAAGTGAAAGTGAAAGTTTTATCCAAAATGACACAGATTCGCAATGGTGGGTTGAGTAACTCAGGCCAACCAACTGTCAGATGGTGACGTTATGGCTGCTCCACCTAGGGTGACCATTTCCATAACACCAAAAAGCAGGACATTATGTGGCATATCAATAAATTACTATGGTGTACATAGGACTCTGGTATACTCTCATTTACAGTACAATTTTGTGTGGTTTAACTATTTCGGACAGGTCGAAATCGCACTGTTCTTATACTCTAGAAGCTACTGTTCTCACCCAATATGACCCACCATCAAATGCTTGACCGCTTTGGAAAGCTGAGACACAGTAGTTTCAGTAGAGACCATCAGAATAACTGTGATGTACTGACACAGGACTGCAGAGACTAGAATAGTTTTTCCTTCCTGCCAGATTGCAAGCATCTCTGAGCTGACCACAATTCAGCCCTCTAGGTCACTTGAATGGACTTAGAAACACAACTGAGCCCTAGCACCAGGTCTTGTGAAGCTTTGTGCAAAAGTAAATCAAAATAGAATGAAAAATGAGTACTTTAGACCAGTGTTTCTCAAACTTTTTCAGACCAATGACCACTTAACCAATTCAACAAAAACTCACGGACCACTTAGTTAAAAAAAAAAAGAGTAGACCTGTACACAATAGGCCTACTCAGTGTTGGGAGGGTTACTTTCAAAACGTATTCCATTACAGAATACAGAATACATGCCCAAAAATGTAATCTGTAATGTATTCCGTTACGTTACTCAATCTGAGTAATGTATTCTGAATACTTAGATTACTTCCGCATTGAATTGCATTTTATAAGTGTAGGAATGCGGCCATCAAATCCTGTTTAGGCCTACTAAGCAGGCCTATTCTGGTGTGTTCTTCTGTTCCAAGTGTTAGACCCACATAGGAGAATGTAAAGTCAACTAAGCTACCTGATACAACGTTAAAATAATTAATTAATATAATTAATATAGTTATAATTAATAATTAATTAATTAAATTAATTAATTAATTTATAAATTATAATTAAGGTGTGCCTGTGAGATTTTTCGGTGGCATCAACCCAGTACAAGTGAGGGGCGCATGTGACAGGTGGAACGCAAATGACCTGTAAATGTAAACATGGGCTACTGTAGCCTATATCAGTGCTCTCAAAATGAGCGTGATCGGCGTAATAATGACAATCAAAAACCGCACGTTAAAATATGCTAGGGCTACTCGCAAGAATAATTCTTCAGATGCTGAACCATATAATTCATTTTAAAACGTAAATGTAGATCTAATTAGAAAAAATAATAATCCATGAAGCTATTTTAAGTTAGAATAAAACACGTAGAATGCAGTGCCTATTTTAGAGATTGGTTTTATTGTAGGTCTGAACTAGGCTTTGTAGCCTAGGTCTGAACTAGGCTTTTGCTTTGAACAGACATCAGGAACCACGATCAGTGAGTAACAGGAGTTACCTCCACTTACTTTACTCCTAATTTGCTGTGCAAACAGTCATTTCAGGGTCTCCGATGACGCGTCCATAATGCGCGCTGGCTGCGTTTTGAGGCTAGTGCAAGACGGCGGGGCTTGGATTTAAACATGTAAACAATTTCATCATTTTGCTTTCAGGAGCTTCTGGGAAATGGAGTTGCTTTAATTTATTTAGAGAGTGAACAAACTTATGAAACAGAGAAGTATCGTCAAGTAATCCATTGATTTCAACAATGTAACTGTATTCTAAATACCAACTATTTAACTTGTAACTGTATCGGAATACAGTTACTCATAATTTGTATTCTGAATACGTAACGCCGGTACATGTATTCCGTTACTCCCCAACACTGGGCCTACTAAACCACCTGCTTTTTGCCTTTTTACGCTTTGCTTATTGTGTCAGAGGATTCATATGATTTAAACTGACATAGCTTACTATAACTATTTGGATTAATAGGATTTAATTTGGATTTGGTTCAACATTGCAAACAACTCATCTATATGATATTTTACCACGTCTGTTCGCGGACCACTTGGGATAGCTTGCGGACCACCAGTGGTCCCCGGACCACACTTTGAGAAACACTGCTTTAGTTAGACCATTATTTACCAAAGTATGCTCATGCGTTTTGTAAAATTCCCTATGGAAACTCCCCATAGGACTTTTGGTTACCCAAAATGCATACTGACAATAAAAGCCTTACTGTGTAGGAACCTCTTTAGAAGCATAATCTTGGTCTCAAATGAAAGGTAACACTCTGAGGTTTCTTGTAGACTATTTGGATTATATGTCAGGTGTTCTGATATAGAATGACTACACAAAATATGGAATAATTACACAAAAGTCTCTATTTTTGCATTTACTTTGTTGGTTCAATGGTTGTGTATAAGATACACTATACATCTGCACAACTAATATTGGATAAAACATCATGAAGATTCAATTTCTAAGGATTCTTTTGAATATTTCAGTACAAAATATGTTGCATCTACTTACTGTGTTGCAGCTACACTGCAGCCAGAGGTCAGGGTAGCACCAAAAGCGGAGGAGGGCAGCAGGGATTAAATTTGACATATGATCAATCTGACAATGTAAAGCACTATACAGACTGTACATAAAAAATGGTAATTTTTTGATTCCCAAAAGTCCAAGCTTTCACATGGTGTATAATATTACTATGCTAGCTACATAGCAATATGGTGCATACAATTGATTTTGAATGTTGAGGGGGGGTGTCCGTTACAGTTTAAAGATGATGTTTGTGTTGCTGAATAGGAAAAAATATTAATGAAATGTCAAAAAGTGTTTGTTCACAGTATTTGTATTTATTCAATACCTTATAGTGTGTGTGTGTATAAAGTGTATGTACTCTTTTGATCCCATGAGGGAAATTCAGTCTCTGCATTTATCCCAATCCGTGAATTAGTGAAACACACTTAGCACACAGTGAACACACAGAGAGGTGAAGCACACAGTAGCCTAATCCCGACGCAGTGAGCTGCCTGCTACAGCGGTGCTCAGGGAACAGTGAGGGGCTAGGTGCCTTGCTCAAGGGCACTTCAGCCGTTCCTACTGGTCGGAAGCGCTAACCAGTAGGCTAACGGTGCCGATCCACTTGCACGACAACTCATTTTGTCGTGTCGCATTCCACTCTAGTCCTATGGGTGACGTCAAGCGACTTTAACGCGCCCGCAAAGCATTCCGGGAAGGCAGCGCTGCATTTGAAAATATGTCGCGCATCAAAAAGCTGGGCGAAGCCCATCTTTATGCAAATGAATCCGTTGAACGCGAGGCGACTCTCCAATAAAAGGACGAGGTTGTAGGTCCTTTGTTCTACCACAACGGTGCCTGTGAAACTTTGGTTCTGCTTACAAGACAAATAATGTTTTAACGATCTCTTCCACGACCACCTAGTAGTCCATAAAACAAACGTAACTAGGATTTGGATGAATATATTGACTGTTGGTGTTTCTGGTAAGGATTTGAGATTGCATTGAGTAGTTTAAATAAAACAAGATTTCCAAATGGCTTGCATAGTTTGTTTAGGCTATTAATGTGTTGTATACTGTTAAGTACATGCCTAAAATTGTGGTCCATTTGTGGAAAAACACTTAAGATACGTTAAAACGAACAGAGTATGATCTGGTAACTGACAAATTTCATCACAAGACTAAGACTAAGACTAAATTAAAAATAGGTGACAAAATTAACACTATAGCTCAGCTGGGATTTGACCATAGACAGTAAAAGATTTGACTGGACCACTGTCATATTCGTAGACCAGTGTATCTCAAAGTGTGGTCCGGGGATCACTGGTGGTCCGCAAGCTATCCCAAGTGGTCCGTGAGCAGACGTGGTAAAATATAATATAGATGAGTTGTTTGCAATATTGAACCAACTTGTATGTAAAAACAGTTCTGCAACACTGTCTATGTAAGATATGCCAGTTTAAATCATACAGTATGAATCCACACAATAAGAAAAGTGCAAAGACAATAAGCAAGGTGGTTCAGTGAGTAGGCCTATTGTGTAGACTAATTATAGGCTACTGTTGAAGTAGGTCTAATCTTTTTTTTTTTTAGCTAGGGTTAGTTATGTGGTCCTGAAACTGAAAAAGTTTGAGAAACACTGTCGTAGGCCAAAGTATTAATGTTTTACTCCGCCTCGCTAGATGGCGATATGCGCCCAAACACAACACATTCCCCAAACAGACTCTCCATCTTAGCCATAGCTAACTTGCTAGCGAACTTTCCATATTAGCTTACTTGCTAGCAAACTTTGCATCATCAGTCTAACTAGTTAAATAGTTGACATTACATGATGAACATTTTCGTATGGACATTCTGGGGGATGTTAATTTGTATGAGAGAAGCTTCAACTTCTGGGTATGTAGCTTTGTGGCATAAAGCTTAGGTAGTTAGCTTGCTAACTCTGGCAGAAATCTCCAGTGTTCTTGTTCCATGTAGTTTCGTGTTGCAGCCACAGGGTTGCAGCAACAGCATGTAGACCAGCCTACAGGAAAGCTGTTGCGTATGAACTCATTCGGAATATTTTGAAAACGTAACAGCTAGATATTCTGTCTTCTCATTTTGTAGACGAAAATGAAGAGAGATTTTATCTTAGTTTTTATTTCATGCAAAACATTTTAGTCTCGTCTTTTTTCGTCAACAATAATGCATCTTAAGATAGTCTTAGTCAGTGTTTCAGGACATTACTGCCGTCTCGTCATCGTCTCGTCTTAGTCATGAAAAAAAAGGTCGTTGACGAACATATTTTCTCTCGTCTCGTCTGACGAAATTAACACTATTTTAAACAAAACGGCCACACACGACTGAACGTGGGGAGGCAGCGCGACATCTATGCGACACGACAAAATGAAGTGTCGTGCAAGTGGATCGGTACCGTTAACTTTCTGTCATTGAAGCCGGAATTAGGGCTGGTACGGTATGGATGTTTTCTTAGCAAAAAATTACCGCGGTTTTGCGGTATACCCCCCCACCCAAAAAAAAAAAAAAAAATTGGATTGGAATTGGATTATGCATTTTGTGCCAACATCAGCCATCACAGCCAATTCAACTTTAGACAGCCGCAGCAACTTCAAAGACCACTGGACCAAATGCTTCAGACATGACAGAAATAAGCAGTTTATCAACAAGGCTATCACGATTTTAGAACTGTTACATTCATGACGCTTATGCTAGTGTTACAACGTTAGGCTACCGCACGTTTTAATGGCTGCGTCAGGTTGTAACAAAGGTAGGTCCTAGGCTAGCCAGCCTAGACCTACATGTCGCTGTTAAGTTAAATTCTTTACATATTTTACTTATATATTATACTTTAAATTCTAGAACATATGTTTTTGTCATGAGCTCTCTCTCTGCCTGGTAACACGTGCTGATTGAAGTCTGATGACCTCCACCTGTTCCTGCTCTGCTCTGCCTCACCCTCGTTACCTACCAGCTGCACTGCATTCACCACTCATCATGCCCTCTATATAAAGCCTTGCTTTTCAGTCCACACTTGTCAGATCGTCTGCAACCAGCACCAGTTACCTGCCTGTTTATTGAAAACGCCTCTGACTCTTTGCCTGTGATCCCGGACCCGCTCGACTACTTCTGTGTTCTCCAGCCCCGGTAATCTTGACCTGCCTTCCGTCCCTCTTCTACGAATACCGCCTAGTCCTTGACTGTACTGCTGCTTCGTTTCAATTGCTGTTGTGTGTGTGTTTCCCCCAGGACTTCCCGGATCATCCAGCTCCTGCCTTCGCTGTTCGGCTACTGGGGGAACACACACACGCAGACTCTTGGAACTCCTGTATCCCCCCCGGAACCCCTGAAACCCCCAACCCTTAAATAAACTTTTGAACGTGACGCTTTTGTGGTCCTCGTCCTGTTTGGTGTCTGACAGTACGATCTGACCAAACATGGACCCAGCGCACGGTCGAACCAGCATGGAAACCGACGAACCAGAACCACCCACCGCCATGCAACGCCTGGAAGAGACAGAGAGAGAGGTAAACCGCAACACTGCTGACATTGCCTCCCTACTTCAAGCCGGCTTGAGCCAGCGTCAGCAGTTCCAGCAGCAACAGCAACAACTTGCAATGATCATTCAACTTCTCACCAACCTTTCTCCTCTGCCTGCTCCCACCGGCCCAGCCCCAGCCAGCCTGCTCACCGGCCCAGCACCCGAGTCTCCTGCCCAGTCCACTGCTACCGTGGCTGCCGGAGCCCCAGAACCCAGGATCGGCAATCCAGAGCGGTTCAGCGGCGACCCAACCCAGGTACGGGCGTTCCTGACGAGCTGCCGTGTCCAGTTTACCCTGCAACCCAGGACTTTTGCCACTGAAGGGGCGAGGGTCGGTTACGTGATCACTCACCTGACGGGCCGAGCTCGACTCTGGGGAACGGCGGAGTTCGAGCGCCAGACCCCAGCATGTGCAACCTTCAACCTATTCGCAGAGGAGATGCTCAAGGTATTCGATTTGGAATCCACAATAGCCGAGGCATCTCGGATCCTGATGAGTATTCGCCAAGGCAGAAGGACTGTTGCGGATTACTCCATCGACTTTCGAACCGTGGCAAGTCGGAGCTCCTGGAACATGGAAGCATTGGTGGATGCTTTCCTCCACAGCCTGGCGGACTACATAAAGGACGAGCTGGTTTCCCATGATCAACCCCCCACTCTTGATGAAGCCATTGCTCTGGCTGTCCGCATCGACCGCAGGATCCAGGCCCGCCGTCATGAGAGAGGGCGCCAGAGTCCATCCACCAGCACACGGAGTGTCCCAACTGCCCTTCTGTCCGCACCTGCCACACCATCTAGCCAGCCGGACCAGTCTGAACCGATGGAGATCGGCCGCACCTCCCTAACCCCTGCAGAGCGCCAGCGACGCATCACCTCCAACTTGTGCCTGTACTGTGGTGGTGATGGTCATCGAGTCGCCACCTGTCCAGCAAAAGCCGGAGCTCACCAGATGTAGGAGGAATCCGGATGAGCTCAATGAACATTCAGCCCTCCATCAGCCGTAAACCCCTCATCCAAGTCTGTCTTCACCTGTCTGATTCCACCCACACCCTGGCAGCCCTGGTGGACTCTGGCGCAGAAGCAAACATTATTGACACAGGACTTGCTCGTCAGCTGGGCTTGGAAAGCCATCGCTTGTCCACTCCTGTTCCAGCCCGGGCCCTGGACGGTCACGCAATTGGCACAGTTACCAGCATCACAGCCCCCATCTCAATGATGGTGTCAGGAAACCACCGAGAGACCATCCGCTTCCACCTGCTCAGCTCTCCAGGCCAACCCCTAATCCTGGGCTACCCTTGGCTCCGTCTCCACAATCCTCACCTCGATTGGGCCTCCGGAACTGTGAAAGAGTGGGGAAATGCCTGCCACCTGACCTGTTTGCGTGCTGCCTCGCTGCCCCCCGGCTCAGTACCCCCCAGCATTGCCCACGACATTTCTAATGTCCCTGAATGTTACCATGGCCTCCGAGAGGTGTTCAACAAGACCAAAGCCACATCTCTGCCCCCACACCGTCCGTACGACTGTGCCATTGATCTCCTCCCTGGGACTGCTCCACCCAAAGGTCACCTCTACTCACTATCCCCTCCTGAAAGAAAAACTATGGAGGATTACATCAGGGACTCCCTGGCAGCTGGACTCATCCGCCCGTCTTCCTCTCCTGCTGGTGCCGGGTTCTTCTTTGTGGGAAAGAAAGATGGTTCTCTTCGCCCCTGCATTGATTATCGAGGTCTGAATGATGTCACAGTGAAGAACCGGTACCCTCTGCCTTTACTCACCTCTGCTTTTGAATTGCTCCAGGGATCCACTATTTTCACCAAACTGGACCTTAGAAATGCTTACCACCTAGTGCGAGTAAGGGAGGGTGACGAGTGGAAGACAGCATTCAACACCCACACCGGCCATTATGAGTACCTGGTAATGCCATTTGGCCTCACCAACGCCCCAGCGGTATTCCAGGCGCTGGTGAATGATGTGCTGCGGGACATGCTGAATAAATTCGTCTTCGTGTACCTGGACGACATCTTAATTTTCTCCAGAACTCTGTCCGAACACACCCGTCATGTCCAGCTGGTTCTTCGACGGCTCCTGGAGAACTCTCTCTATGTCAAGGCGGAGAAATGCGAGTTCCATGCTCAGACTGTGTCATTCCTGGGATACATCGTCGCTGAAGGCAATATCCAGATGGACCCCGCAAAGGTCTCGGCAGTTACCTCCTGGCCAGTTCCGGGGAATAGGAAGAAGCTGCAGCAATTCCTCGGTTTTGCCAATTTCTACCGGAAATTCATCCGGAACTACAGCTCCGTCGCCGCTCCCCTCACAGCTCTGACCAGCATCAAACACCCCTTTTCCTGGACCCCAGAGGCCAACACAGCCTTTCATACCCTCAAGGCCCGGTTCACCACTGCCCCCATCCTCCAGATGCCGGATTCAGACCGGCAGTTCGTTGTCGAGGTGGATGCCTCAGACGTGGGAGTCGGGGCCATACTCTCTCAACGGGCAGAGGAGGACAACAAGTTGCACCCCTGTGCATTTTTCTCTCGCCGGCTTTCACCTGCAGAGCGCAATTATGATGTTGGAAACCGTGAGCTGTTGGCTGTCAAGCTTGCCCTGGAGGAGTGGCGTCACTGGCTGGAGGGGTCCACAGTTCCGTTCCTGGTCTGGACCGATCACAAAAACCTCGAATACATCCGTAGGGGCCGCCCCAGAGGGGTCCCTAACCGTCCTGCCCGCCCGGCTTCCTGTCATGTGCCTGACCCTGACCCTGTCTCGGTACCTGTCCCGTCTTCTGTCCACGACCCTCCAGCTCCCTCCGAGGATGAGGATGTTCACTCGGACCGCTCGGAGGAATTCTAGCCCTCCACCGGCTCCCCTCCGCCCTCCCGACGTGGTGTCACTCTTGGGGACTTCTGGGGCCGTCCCTTAGGGGGGGGGTTCTGTCATGAGCTCTCTCTCTGCCTGGTAACACGTGCTGATTGAAGTCTGATGACCTCCACCTGTTCCTGCTCTGCTCTGCCTCACCCTCGTTACCTACCAGCTGCACTGCATTCACCACTCATCATGCCCTCTATATAAAGCCTTGCTTTTCAGTCCACACTTGTCAGATCGTCTGCAACCAGCACCAGTTACCTGCCTGTTTATTGAAAACGCCTCTGACTCTTTGCCTGTGATCCCGGACCCGCTCGACTACTTCTGTGTTCTCCAGCCCCGGTAATCTTGACCTGCCTTCCGTCCCTCTTCTACGAATACCGCCTAGTCCTTGACTGTACTGCTGCTTCGTTTCAATTGCTGTTGTGTGTGTGTTTCCCCCAGGACTTCCCGGATCATCCAGCTCCTGCCTTCGCTGTTCGGCTACTGGGGGAACACACACACGCAGACTCTTGGTACTCCTGTACCCCCCCCGGAACCCCTGAAACCCCCAACCCTTAAATAAACTTTTGAACGTGACGCTTTTGTGGTCCTCGTCCTGTTTGGTGTCTGACAGTTTTAAATTCTTTCATGAACTAAACATGTAGGCTATGACTCCTTTCTGGCCAAATTTCACAGCTTTCGCGTTTAACGGCTTTATGCAAATCGAGTTTGAACGGAGAGAATGGAAAAGTGGTACGATTCTGCCAGTTCTCCCCTACTCTTGCTTAGTAGGCCTAGGCTAAACAAATGGAATGTTGGAACATCGCGCTCCCCAACACAAACGCGATAGGTCGGGTTTGCTTCATATTTTGATGATAAGTGTTGAAGTTTTGTTTTGAAAACGGAGGGTTAGCCTACTTAACGTAACTGTGGTTCTCTGAGTATCAATGTCATAAAATAGTTCATCACATTACACATCATGACATTACATAGGCCTACTACGTGCACACATGTGCAGGCCAATTATAGGTTTCGACTTCAAGTAGCCTAGGCTAGCCACCTGCAAACGTCTAAACTGACTGCATAACGTGAATATCTCTGAGATTCTGCTACGTTTTCAACCCGGAATTTGAGATTTTTTTTATTTTTTTGCGGTGATGACGGTGACGAGCTCAGACCCGCGGCATGGGGTCACGTGACCGCGGTATTGCGGTAATTCGGTTACCTTCCCAGCCCTAGCCACAATACATGACGTAGCAGCACATAGAACCTTGTTTACGTTTTTAACCAATGATATCTGCACATATATTTATCTGACACTGCTCTTAATCAATTTGTTAGACTAGATATGTTACTGCATTGGACGTTGTGCTGTGTCCCAGCAAAGATTCTAGAACTCCGCTCTTCAACCCTGTCTCAAAAAGCAGGACAAATACGCGTTCTGCTTGATGTTGCGCAGGACGCAGGACAGGGCATTGAAAATCAGGACAGTCCCTCCTAAAGCAGGACGTCTGGCCACCCCTAGCTCCACTACACATGTACAAACATATAGGCTACAACATATACAAACCTGGATGACAGATACATTTGTATCCTCCAATCTGGTCAAGACATGTTGCGCCGTTTTGGCAGGGATTGGATGCACACTCGTTAATTTCTAACTCACAGCGTGAGCCTGCGTAACCAACTGGGCACCGACAGGAGAAGGACCCAACAGTGTTGATGCAGCGCCCTCCATGCTCACATTGGTTATGGCCTGGAAGTTCAAATAAATACAAATTAAAGAACATACTTACATGTTCAAACACATAATCAGTGTCTCTTACCTAATGAGCACTCATCAACGTCCACACTGCAGTCACGACCCACATATCCTGTAGGACAGGTGCAGATGAATTTCCCAGTTACTGGGTTTGTGTCGCAATTGCTACCTTGTGGACATGGATTGGTTATGCAGGCATCGTCTAAATGACACAACAGACCTATAAAAACATAACACAGAAACTAGCATAGCATTCAACACTTGGACATTTTCAATCATTTAATAGCATGTTATTTCTGAGAATACCCTCCAAATTAATGACAAACCCCTTTTTCTTCTTACATTTACTCCCCGCCTAAAAAACACTTTAATGAATTAATGAATAGACTTCATTAATTGCCCCTGTTATTTGTTTATGATTTGTTTGATTTTAATGTTGTCAAAGACTGTTTTGTCCTCACCAGTGCGTCCATACGGACAAACACAGCTGAACGAGTCAACTCTGTCAATGCAAGTTGCTCCCTGTGAACAAGCTGCATTTAGGCAATCATCAATGTTCTCGCTGCAGTCCTCTCCAGTCCAGCCACGCGCACATTCGCAGTGACTCCCTGTGTCTGTTTTTAAGCACTTTCCCCCATTTTTGCACCAACCAAAGGAAAAGCAGTCCTTCTCTGTGCAGTACTGACCTAGAATCAAAGACGAGTGCTTTAGCATTGTCAGTTTGCAACATGAAGAGGGGAACCGAATCTACCCCACAATCGCTCTTCAAACAGTGTCGCAGCTGTTCTTACTTTATCTTCAGCCACTGAATGGTGAAAAGTGCAAGTGAAAAAGACAACAACAAACATTAAGATATTTTGGGGGATTGCAGAACAGTACAGGCAAATCATTTATGGCCAGGTTTATGTACTATGTCTCGTGTCTACCTAGTGACACTTTGGACTGCCCTGTCTGTCTTGTGAATGTGTTACCTGTCCACTGTTTTCCACATTGACAAGAGGAACCATTTAGAGTTATTAAACGGATAGTTCCGGTCCTTAATTATGATTGGTTAAATCACATTTGATGCCGTTGCATTTTTTCCCGATATAGCACAGCTGAGACCGCATTTCGTTCTATATTAATGCGCTTAGAATGCATAATGGTTAAAATTCAAAGTTGCTGAGCAACAATGCAGATAAGAATCTACTAGCGGTGGAACTATTTTATGGGGACTCCGTGGAAGAATGGACATATGTAGATGAAATAGCTGTTAAATTTCATGATTATTTGTTATCAATTTCTAATGTCCTATGTGTGGTAGCTCGTCTTGTCTTGTCTTACCTGAATTACTGAAGCTAAGCAGGTGTGGGCCTGGTTAGTACTTGGATGGGAGACCTCCTTGGAAAACTAGGTTGCTGCTGGAAGTGGTGTTGGTGGGTGGCCAGTAGGTGGCACTCTTCCCTCTGGCCAAAAAAAGATTGATCCCAATGCCCCAGTGCCGTGACGGGGACACTGCACTGTAGGAGATGCCCCCCTTTGGATGAGACGTTAAACCGAGGTCCTGACTCACTGTGGTCATTAAAGATCCCATGGCACTTATCGCAAAGAGTAGGGGGTTCCCCGGTGTCCTGGCTAAATTCCCAACCTGGCTCATTCAATCTGGCCCCCTAATCATCCCCCACTGTAATTGGCTCGTTCACTCCCTCACTCTCCACCTCAAGCTGGTGTGTGGTGAGCATTCTGGCGCATAATGGCTGCCGTGCATCACCCAGGTGGGTGCTACACATTGGTGGTGGTTACTAGTGAGGTCCCCCCATCCATGTGACGCGCTTTGACTATCGAGAAAAGCGCTATATAAATGTAAATGTAATGTGTTGTTGTAGCTGTTTTCTAAAAGCAATAAGCCGCGAGAGGCCGTTCTATATCGTGAATATAGCACAGCTGAGGGTTGTTTAACGGCAAGCTGCTCGCTTCGTGCCTAACAACACCCCTCAGCTGTGCTATATTCACAATATAGAAGAACGGCCTCTAGGTGGTCATTGCTTAATTTTTACACACGTTCCTCCATTATGTCACATGTGCTGACCACAATCAACATCCTCACACTGCGGACCAGCAGAGAGAGAGAGAGAGGGCGCTTCCATTCACTGAAAACATCACAGAGCTGTAATTAACAGGTTACAGATTTTATCTAAATAGGCATGCAGGATCTAGGAAGAAACATTTTAAACATGGCGCAAATGTTATTCTTTAGTATTTAAAGAATATTCAATATAGGGCTTGAGTCATCAAACTATAGCCTGGAAAATCCAGACCCTGATTATCTAGAAAGATTAAGGGTCTGGCCACGAACAATGTAATGTCCCAACTCGAGGGGCGGCACCAAGCAGGCATTTGAAAATCTCACTGCACGCAATTGGATAACACTAGACCAGTGTTTCTCAAAGTGTGGTCCGGGGACCACTGGTGGTCCGCAAGCTATACCAAGTGGTCCGCGGGCAGACGTGGTAAAATATAATATAGATGAGTTGTTTGCAATATTGAACCAACTTGTATGTAAATCCAAACAGTTCTGCAACACTGTGTAAGCTACGCCAGTTTAAATCATATGAGTCCTCTGACACAATAAGCAAGGTGCCAAGATAATAAGCAAGGTTGTTCAGTGAGCATGTCTATTGTGTAATATACTGTTGAAGTAGGTCTACTGTTTTTTTTATTTTTTAGCTAGGTGGTCTGTGAAGTTTCTATTTATTGGTTAAGTGGTCCTTGGTCTGAAAAAGTTTGAGAAACACTGCACTAGACCAATGTTTACTCTGAATGATTCCGGACTTCGACGCAATTGGATAACACTACGATCAATGTTTCCAACGTTGCAGCGCTGTCGTCATCAGTTTAGCTTGCCTCTGGCCCGCCTATATCAGATACGACTTGATTGGTTCCACGGGATGCCAGGGGAAAAAGTAACTACTATCTAACCCAGGCCAACCAATTGTTAGATGGTAACGTTACTGCTGTTCCACCACACATGCTTATACAAATGTATACAACATATACAAACCTGGATGACAGATACATTTGTATCCTCCAATCTGGTCAAGGCATGTTGCACCGTTTTGGCATGGATTGGATGCACACTCGTTAATTTCTAACTCACAGCGTGAGCCTGCGTAACCAACTGGGCACCGACAGGAGAAGGACCCAACAGTGTTGATGCAGTGCCCTCCATGCTCACATAGGTTATGGCCTGGAAGTTCAAATCAAGTACAAATTAAAGAACATACTTACATGTTCAAACACATAATCAGTGTCTCTTACCTAATGAGCACTCATCAATGTCTACACTGCAGTCACGACCCACATATCCTGTAGGACAGGTGCAGATGAATTTCCCATTTATTGGGTTTGTGTCGCAATTGCTACCTTGTGGACATGGATTGGTTATGCAGGCATCGACTAAATGACACAACAGACCTATAAAGACAGAATACATATCCGTAAATCACTCAACGTTTAACAATGCTGTAAAATGATAATTTATCAAACAAGTATCGATAATTATCAAACAATACAATTATTTCACAACCAGGATGTAACATCATGTTTACTGAACATTTCAAAGCAGCTGGACTTTTTGCATCAGATTAAACTCTTTTAAGACGGATAGAATCAGGGGAATCTGTGAATCAAGCAAGTTCATGCTGCTGCTATCAACAGTTGTCTTGGCTCCAGTGGCAATGTCCACACACATACTGTACACACAAAAGTTCTCACCAGTGCGCCCTAGTGGACATTCACAGAAGAATGAATCAACTCTGTCCCTGCAAGTTGCTCCCTGGAAACAAGCTGCATTTACGCACTCATTAATGTTCTCGCTGCAGTCCTCTCCAGTCCAGCCACTCGCACATTTGCAGAACTTGACTGGGAACAAAGTATAATAGTTTCCATTAGCTGCACATAAAATGGCCTTTTCCACAGATTGTTCTTTCAGTCGAAGGGTACCTATGTCGAATTCAAACCCAGTGTGTGTGTTACCTGATCCGTCCTCCCGTAATTTTAGACACGTTCCCCCATTGTGACATATGTGCTGACCACAAACTACATCCTCACACTGCGGACCAACAAAGCCTTAGAGAGAGAGAGAGACAGAGAGAGACAGAGAGAGAGAGATAGCTTCCATTCACTGAAAACATCACAGAGCTGTAATTAACAGGTTACAGCTTCATATAAATAGGCATGCAGAATCTAGGAAGAAACATGTTAAACATGGCACATGTTATTCTGTAGTATTTAAAGAATATCCAATATAGTCATCAAACTACACACCAACTTTCTTCTACATACCAACAATCTACATTTCACTACTTTGCAGCCATGCAATAATGTTTGACAGAACTACATGGCTTTTTACTCTTAGTTTCCTCTCCGACATGTCTAAATATGGGAGAAAGACCAAATTACTAAAGTTGACTAAAGTGAAAGTGAAAGTTTTATCCAAAATGACACAGATTCGCAATGGTGGGTTGAGTAACTCAGGCCAACCAACTGTCAGATGGTGACGTTATGGCTGCTCCACCTAGGGTGACCATTTCCATAACACCAAAAAGCAGGACATTATGTGGCATATCAATAAATTACTATGGTGTACATAGGACTCTGGTATACTCTCATTTACAATACAATTTTGTGTGGTTTAACTATTTCGGACAGGTCGAAATCGCACTGTTCTTATACTCTAGAAGCTACTGTTCTCACCCAATATGACCCACCATCAAATGCTTGACCGCTTTGGAAAGCTGAGACACAGTAGTTTCAGTAGAGACCATCAGAATAACTGTGATGTACTGACACAGGACTGCAGAGACTAGAATAGTTTTTCCTTCCTGCCAGATTGCAAGCATCTCTGAGCTGACCACAATTCAGCCCTCTAGGTCACTTGAATGGACTTAGAAACACAACTGAGCCCTAGCACCAGGTCTTGTGAAGCTTTGTGCAAAAGTAAATCAAAATAGAATGAAAAATGAGTACTTTAGACCAGTGTTTCTCAAACTTTTTCAGACCAATGACCACTTAACCAATTCAACAAAAACTCACGGACCACTTAGTTAAAAAAAAAAAGAGTAGACCTGTACACAATAGGCCTACTCAGTGTTGGGAGGGTTACTTTCAAAACGTATTCCATTACAGAATACAGAATACATGCCCAAAAATGTAATCTGTAATGTATTCCGTTACGTTACTCAATCTGAGTAATGTATTCTGAATACTTAGATTACTTCCGCATTGAATTGCATTTTATAAGTGTAGGAATGCGGTCATCAAATCCTGTTTAGGCCTACTAAGCAGGCCTATTCTGGTGTGTTCTTCTGTTCCAAGTGTTAGACCCACATAGGAGAATGTAAAGTCAACTAAGCTACCTGATACAACGTTAAAATAATTAATTAATATAATTAATATAGTTATAATTAATAATTAATTAATTAAATTAATTAATTAATTTATAAATTATAATTAAGGTGTGCCTGTGAGATTTTTCGGTGGCATCAACCCAGTACAAGTGAGGGGCGCATGTGACAGGTGGAACGCAAATGACCTGTAAATGTAAACATGGGCTACTGTAGCCTATATCAGTGCTCTCAAAATGAGCGTGATCGGCGTAATAATGACAATCAAAAACCGCACGTTAAAATATGCTAGGGCTACTCGCAAGAATAATTCTTCAGATGCTGAACCATATAATTCATTTTAAAACGTAAATGTAGATCTAATTAGAAAAAATAATAATCCATGAAGCTATTTTAAGTTAGAATAAAACACGTAGAATGCAGTGCCTATTTTAGAGATTGGTTTTATTGTAGGTCTGAACTAGGCTTTGTAGCCTAGGTCTGAACTAGGCTTTTGCTTTGAACAGACATCAGGAACCACGATCAGTGAGTAACAGGAGTTACCTCCACTTACTTTACTCCTAATTTGCTGTGCAAACAGTCATTTCAGGGTCTCCGATGACGCGTCCATAATGCGCGCTGGCTGCGTTTTGAGGCTAGTGCAAGACGGCGGGGCTTGGATTTAAACATGTAAACAATTTCATCATTTTGCTTTCAGGAGCTTCTGGGAAATGGAGTTGCTTTAATTTATTTAGAGAGTGAACAAACTTATGAAACAGAGAAGTATCGTCAAGTAATCCATTGATTTCAACAATGTAACTGTATTCTAAATACCAACTATTTAACTTGTAACTGTATCGGAATACAGTTACTCATAATTTGTATTCTGAATACGTAACGCCGGTACATGTATTCCGTTACTCCCCAACACTGGGCCTACTAAACCACCTGCTTTTTGCCTTTTTACGCTTTGCTTATTGTGTCAGAGGATTCATATGATTTAAACTGACATAGCTTACTATAACTATTTGGATTAATAGGATTTAATTTGGATTTGGTTCAACATTGCAAACAACTCATCTATATGATATTTTACCACGTCTGTTCGCGGACCACTTGGGATAGCTTGCGGACCACCAGTGGTCCCCGGACCACACTTTGAGAAACACTGCTTTAGTTAGACCATTATTTACCAAAGTATGCTCATGCGTTTTGTAAAATTCCCTATGGAAACTCCCCATAGGACTTTTGGTTACCCAAAATGCATACTGACAATAAAAGCCTTACTGTGTAGGAACCTCTTTAGAAGCATAATCTTGGTCTCAAATGAAAGGTAACACTCTGAGGTTTCTTGTAGACTATTTGGATTATATGTCAGGTGTTCTGATATAGAATGACTACACAAAATATGGAATAATTACACAAAAGTCTCTATTTTTGCATTTACTTTGTTGGTTCAATGGTTGTGTATAAGATACACTATACATCTGCACAACTAATATTGGATAAAACATCATGAAGATTCAATTTCTAAGGATTCTTTTGAATATTTCAGTACAAAATATGTTGCATCTACTTACTGTGTTGCAGCTACACTGCAGCCAGAGGTCAGGGTAGCACCAAAAGCGGAGGAGGGCAGCAGGGATTAAATTTGACATATGATCAATCTGACAATGTAAAGCACTATACAGACTGTACATAAAAAATGGTAATTTTTTGATTCCCAAAAGTCCAAGCTTTCACATGGTGTATAATATTACTATGCTAGCTACATAGCAATATGGTGCATACAATTGATTTTGAATGTTGAGGGGGGGTGTCCGTTACAGTTTAAAGATGATGTTTGTGTTGCTGAATAGGAAAAAATATTAATGAAATGTCAAAAAGTGTTTGTTCACAGTATTTGTATTTATTCAATACCTTATAGTGTGTGTGTGTATAAAGTGTATGTACTCTTGATCCCATGAGGGAAATTCAGTCTCTGCATTTATCCCAATCCGTGAATTAGTGAAACACACTTAGCACACAGTGAACACACAGAGAGGTGAAGCACACAGTAGCCTAATCCCGACGCAGTGAGCTGCCTGCTACAGCGGCGCTCAGGGAACAGTGAGGGGCTAGGTGCCTTGCTCAAGGGCACTTCAGCCGTTCCTACTGGTCGGAAGCGCTAACCAGTAGGCTAACGGTGCCGATCCACTTGCACGACAACTCATTTTGTCGTGTCGCATTCCACTCTAGTCCTATGGGTGACGTCAAGCGACTTTAACGCGCCCGCAAAGCATTCCGGGAAGGCAGCGCTGCATTTGAAAATATGTCGCGCATCAAAAAGCTGGGCGAAGCCCATCTTTATGCAAATGAATCCGTTGAACGCGAGGCGACTCTCCAATAAAAGGACGAGGTTGTAGGTCCTTTGTTCTACCACAACGGTGCCTGTGAAACTTTGGTTCTGCTTACAAGACAAATAATGTTTTAACGATCTCTTCCACGACCACCTAGTAGTCCATAAAACAAACGTAACTAGGATTTGGATGAATATATTGACTGTTGGTGTTTCTGGTAAGGATTTGAGATTGCATTGAGTAGTTTAAATAAAACAAGATTTCCAAATGGCTTGCATAGTTTGTTTAGGCTATTAATGTGTTGTATACTGTTAAGTACATGCCTAAAATTGTGGTCCATTTGTGGAAAAACACTTAAGATACGTTAAAACGAACAGAGTATGATCTGGTAACTGACATTTTAAACTAGTGTTAATTTTGTCACCTATTTTTAATTTAGTCTTAGTCTTAGTCTTGTGATGAAATTTCCTTTTTAGTCTTTGTCATATTTAGTCATTCAAATATCATTTTTGTTAGTCAAGTTTTAGTCGACTAGAGGTCTCGTCATTTTAGTCTAGTTTTAGTCAAAAGAAAACTAAAGGTATCTTAGTCTTAGTCAGTTTTAGTCAACACATTTTAGTCTTTTTTTTTATAACAAATTATTTCTCACCATTTGAGTCAAATAGTGTTTCACACATCTCAATTTTCCAACAATATTGTGTGTCCACAGGGCTACTCGTCTGTTATAATTACTCATTCTGATTTTTTGTCAGTCAGTATGTTTACATGCACAGGTAAGTCGAGCTACAGTTATAGCTCAGCTGGGATTTGACCATAGACAGTAAAAGATTTGACTGGACCACTGTCATATTCGTAGACCAGTGTATCTCAAAGTGTGGTCCGGGGATCACTGGTGGTCCGCAAGCTATCCCAAGTGGTCCGTGAGCAGACGTGGTAAAATATAATATAGATGAGTTGTTTGCAATATTGAACCAACTTGTATGTAAAAACAGTTCTGCAACACTGTCTATGTAAGATATGCCAGTTTAAATCATACAGTATGAATCCACACAATAAGAAAAGTGCAAAGACAATAAGCAAGGTGGTTCAGTGAGTAGGCCTATTGTGTAGACTAATTATAGGCTACTGTTGAAGTAGGTCTAATCTTTTTTTTTTTTAGCTAGGGTTAGTTATGTGGTCCTGAAACTGAAAAAGTTTGAGAAACACTGTCGTAGGCCAAAGTATTAATGTTTTACTCCGCCTCGCTAGATGGCGATATGCGCCCAAACACAACACATTCCCCAAACAGACTCTCCATCTTAGCCATAGCTAACTTGCTAGCGAACTTTCCATATTAGCTTACTTGCTAGCAAACTTTGCATCATCAGTCTAACTAGTTAAATAGTTGACATTACATGATGAACATTTTCGTATGGACATTCTGGGGGATGTTAATTTGTATGAGAGAAGCTTCAACTTCTGGGTATGTAGCTTTGTGGCATAAAGCTTAGGTAGTTAGCTTGCTAACTCTGGCAGAAATCTCCAGTGTTCTTGTTCCATGTAGTTTCGTGTTGCAGCCACAGGGTTGCAGCAACAGCATGTAGACCAGCCTACAGGAAAGCTGTTGCGTATGAACTCATTCGGAATATTTTGAAAACGTAACAGCTAGATATTCTGTCTTCTCATTTTGTAGACGAAAATGAAGAGAGATTTTATCTTAGTTTTTATTTCATGCAAAACATTTTAGTCTCGTCTTTTTTCGTCAACAATAATGCATCTTAAGATAGTCTTAGTCAGTGTTTCAGGACATTACTGCCGTCTCGTCATCGTCTCGTCTTAGTCATGAAAAAAAAGGTCGTTGACGAACATATTTCCTCTCGTCTCGTCTGACGAAATTAACACTATTTTAAACAAAACGCCCACACACGACTGAACGTGGGGAGGCAGCGCGACATCTATGCGACACGACAAAATGAAGTGTCGTGCAAGTGGATCGGTACCGTTAACTTTCTGTCATTGAAGCCGGAATTAGGGCTGGTACGGTATGGATGTTTTCTTAGCAAAAAATTACCGCGGTTTTGCGGTATACCCCCCCACCCAAAAAAAAAAAAAAAAATTGGATTGGAATTGGATTATGCATTTTGTGCCAACATCAGCCATCACAGCCAATTCAACTTTAGACAGCCGCAGCAACTTCAAAGACCACTGGACCAAATGCTTCAGACATGACAGAAATAAGCAGTTTATCAACAAGGCTATCACGATTTTAGAACTGTTACATTCATGACGCTTATGCTAGTGTTACAACGTTAGGCTACTGCACGTTTTAATGGCTGCGTCAGGTTGTAACAAAGGTAGGTCCTAGGCTAGCCAGCCTAGACCTACATGTCGCTGTTAAGTTAAATTCTTTACATATTTTACTTATATATTATACTTTAAATTCTAGAACATATGTTTTAAATTCTTTCATGAACTAAACATGTAGGCTATGACTCCTTTCTGGCCAAATTTCACAGCTTTCGCGTTTAACGGCTTTATGCAAATCGAGTTTGAACGGAGAGAATGGAAAAGTGGTACGATTCTGCCAGTTCTCCCCTACTCTTGCTTAGTAGGCCTAGGCTAAACAAATGGAATGTTGGAACATCGCGCTCCCCAACACAAACGCGATAGGTCGGGTTTGCTTCATATTTTGATGATAAGTGTTGAAGTTTTGTTTTGAAAACGGAGGGTTAGCCTACTTAACGTAACTGTGGTTCTCTGAGTATCAATGTCATAAAATAGTTCATCACATTACACATCATGACATTACATAGGCCTACTACGTGCACACATGTGCAGGCCAATTATAGGTTTCGACTTCAAGTAGCCTAGGCTAGCCACCTGCAAACGTCTAAACTGACTGCATAACGTGAATATCTCTGAGATTCTGCTACGTTTTCAACCCGGAATTTGAGATTTTTTTTATTTTTTTGCGGTGATGACGGTGACGAGCTCAGACCCGCGGCATGGGGTCACGTGACCGCGGTATTGCGGTAATTCGGTTACCTTCCCAGCCCTAGCCACAATACATGACGTAGCAGCACATAGAACCTTGTTTACGTTTTTAACCAATGATATCTGCACATATATTTATCTGACACTGCTCTTAATCAATTTGTTAGACTAGATATGTTACTGCATTGGACGATGTGCTGTGTCCCAGCAAAGATTCTAGAACTCCGCTCTTCAACCCTGTCTCAAAAAGCAGGACAAATACGCATTCTGCTTGATGTTGCGCAGGACGCAGGACAGGGCATTGAAAATCAGGACAGTCCCTCCTAAAGCAGGACGTCTGGCCACCCCTAGCTCCACTACACATGTACAAACATATAGGCTACAACATATACAAACCTGGATGACAGATACATTTGTATCCTCCAATCTGGTCAAGACATGTTGCGCCGTTTTGGCAGGGATTGGATGCACACTCGTTAATTTCTAACTCACAGCGTGAGCCTGCGTAACCAACTGGGCACCGACAGGAGAAGGACCCAACAGTGTTGATGCAGCGCCCTCCATGCTCACATTGGTTATGGCCTGGAAGTTCAAATAAATACAAATTAAAGAACATACTTACATGTTCAAACACATAATCAGTGTCTCTTACCTAATGAGCACTCATCAACGTCCACACTGCAGTCACGACCCACATATCCTGTAGGACAGGTGCAGATGAATTTCCCAGTTACTGGGTTTGTGTCGCAATTGCTACCTTGTGGACATGGATTGGTTATGCAGGCATCGTCTAAATGACACAACAGACCTATAAAAACATAACACAGAAACTAGCATAGCATTCAACACTTGGACATTTTCAATCATTTAATAGCATGTTATTTCTGAGAATACCCTCCAAATTAATGACAAACCCCTCTTTCTTCTTACATTTACTCCCCGCCTAAAAAACACTTTAATGAATTAATGAATAGACTTCATTAATTGCCCCTGTTATTTGTTTATGATTTGTTTGATTTTAATGTTGTCAAAGACTGTTTTGTCCTCACCAGTGCGTCCATACGGACAAACACAGCTGAACGAGTCAACTCTGTCAATGCAAGTTGCTCCCTGTGAACAAGCTGCATTTAGGCAATCATCAATGTTCTCGCTGCAGTCCTCTCCAGTCCAGCCACGCGCACATTCGCAGTGACTCCCTGTGTCTGTTTTTAAGCACTTTCCCCCATTTTTGCACCAACCAAAGGAAAAGCAGTCCTTCTCTGTGCAGTACTGACCTAGAATCAAAGACGAGTGCTTTAGCATTGTCAGTTTGCAACATGAAGAGGGGAACCGAATCTACCCCACAATCGCTCTTCAAACAGTGTCGCAGCTGTTCTTACTTTATCTTCAGCCACTGAATGGTGAAAAGTGCAAGTGAAAAAGACAACAACAAACATTAAGATATTTTGGGGGATTGCAGAACAGTACAGGCAAATCATTTATGGCCAGGTTTATGTACTATGTCTCGTGTCTACCTAGTGACACTTTGGACTGCCCTGTCTGTCTTGTGAATGTGTTACCTGTCCACTGTTTTCCACATTGACAAGAGGAACCATTTAGAGTTATTAAACGGATAGTTCCGGTCCTTAATTATGATTGGTTAAATCACATTTGATGCCGTTGCATTTTTTCCCGATATAGCACAGCTGAGACCGCATTTCGTTCTATATTAATGCGCTAAAATTCAAAGTTGCTGAGCAACAATGCAGATAAGAATCTACTAGCGGTGGAACTATTTTATGGGGACTCCGTGGAAGAATGGACATATGTAGATGAAATAGCTGTTAAATTTCATGATTATTTGTTATCAATTTCTAATGTCCTATGTGTGGTAGCTCGTCTTGTCTTGTCTTACCTGAATTACTGAAGCTAAGCAGGTGTGGGCCTGGTTAGTACTTGGATGGGAGACCTCCTTGGAAAACTAGGTTGCTGCTGGAAGTGGTGTTGGTGGGTGGCCAGTAGGTGGCACTCTTCCCTCTGGCCAAAAAAAGATTGATCCCAATGCCCCAGTGCCGTGACGGGGACACTGCACTGTAGGAGATGCCCCCCTTTGGATGAGACGTTAAACCGAGGTCCTGACTCACTGTGGTCATTAAAGATCCCATGGCACTTATCGCAAAGAGTAGGGGGTTCCCCGGTGTCCTGGCTAAATTCCCTAGGGTTAGCTAACCCTTGGACATTTTCAATCATTTAATAGCATGTTATTTCATGCAACCACTATAGCAACTACTTCCACAGTTACAACCTAGCAACCAATATAGCAACCGATAAGTTTAACCTAGCAACCAGCATAGCAACCACCACAACTAACCTAGCAACAGCCTAGCAACCACCTGAAGTACCATAGCAACAGCCAAGCAACCATGTCAAATACCCTAGCAATAGCCTAGCAACCACTTCCACAGTTACAACCTAGCAACCAATATAGCAACCAATGAGTTTAACCCAGCAACCAGCATAGCAACCACCACAACTAACCTAGCAACAGCCTAGCAATCACATCAAGTACCCTAGCAACAGCATAGCAACCACCACAACTAACCTAGCAACAGCCTAGCAACCACTTTTATGATGACAACCTAGCAACCAACATGATTACCTTAGCAACCAGCACAGCAACCACCATAACTACCCTAGCAACACCCTAGCAACCATAGTTTACCCTAGCAACAACCTATCAACCACCACAATGTCAACCTAGAAACCACCATAGCAACATACAGGATTACCCTAGAAACCAGCATAGAAACCACTTAATTTGGCATATCAACCATCATATGTACCATAGACACAGTACTGTAATTATATCTGAATTATTTGTTTTTACTCCGTATGATATTTACATCATATTTTTTGCATTTTCATGCACTGGTAATTCCTTGGGAATTGCATTTCTAGTTTATCTTGCTCTTTCAGATTACATTTGAATGCTTTTAGCGCCATTCTTTAATCTGATAACTCATTTTAGTAGCACAAGACTACAGGCTTAATAGGGAAGGTGAATGAAGATGCTACAAAGATAATGACGATACTACCACTAAAATGGTTTTTACCTTGGCTTTGTTGAATAAAGAGAGTTTGGTGCATGGCTATAAAGCTACTGTGATTTATAGACCTCTGAAGTTCACCTACAAAAAAGCTACAATCTTTCCCCATATAAGGAGATCTGGTATCTTGAGATTTTTTTCTCTGGAAAAATAACATGGGGATTTTGAATTATTGCACCTGTTAAAGGGAAACTTGGCAGGATTTCCCCCTCTGCTGGAGAAATTGTGCATTATGCTATTTCAAAACTGTGGGAAAAGGTAATGATAAAGCACATGGATTTGTTTACAAGCTAGCAAAACGGTTAGCATAAGTTCGGCAGACAATGTGGATGTTACAAGGTAAGAAACACGATTTAAAACGAGTTTCTTGTTTCTCACTTCTCTTTCCGGGACGGTAGTCTCAATGTTGCAAGGTTGGTTTTCCGCCTGGGGACGCTAGGGGCAGCGGGAAAAGTCACCATTTTCACCGGAACAGGTCATTTAACCATCCAAATGATTTCTAAACGGGTTTATTACGTCGAAATAGTTGCCAAGTTCCCCTTTAAACTCTCGCGGAGATAAAGAAATCAGAAATGCAGACTTTTTGCTCTACACACTTTTGTCCTCTGCCTTCTAGTGTATACCTTCGGTACCTTAAGACGGCAAACTTTGTTTTTTGCTACCCCAGAGCTAATGTGCAATGCAACTTGCCAGCTTCTATTAACACTTCTTATATGATCAAAGATGGTAGCTTTGGTTCTTTTTGTCGGCGAACTTCAGAGGTCTATCACACATGTTACATTATGACAACCAATCAGCATAAAGCTCAGTTAATTATTCATGTGGGTGTCAGATAATGGCAAGGGGGTTGATAAAAATGGGCTGTTTTATTCCCCCAGCCTGATACAGTTTTTCACAATTGCTAAAACACTCAACTCATTCTCTAAACCAAATTTGCCTGAAGACATTTCTTGAATCAATCCCCCTTTTGGCAAACCCTTAAACAGTTTTTACATATAAAACACAATTTGCAGATCTTATAGACTCTTCTTCCAAATATTTTTTGCACATTCTCATGCAATAAGACACATTTTGCATTGTGATGCAAATGCAGGTTGTAGCTGCAATGTACTTCTCATTTACAGTACTGAAATGCCTGTATATTCCAGCATACAGTTTTTCACAATTGCTAAAACAATTTTTGAAACCTCAGTTTTCTCGAAACACAGTAAACACAAACACCGGTTCTCAATACTTTTAATTTATGTTTACTGGATTTACAGTAAATTAGAGTTATGAAATCTATTTGCTTTGTTTTGTTTTGTTTTTTAGATGCAAAATGCATTTAATGTATTGTAAACAATGACAATTTATCATGGAGCTATATGAGCTGACCTGAATACTGTTTTCCATTTTTTGACGTAGTGTCCAATGACTGCCCAGAAGTGTTTTCATTTTGACTGCTTTGTGAGATGAACTGAAGACAGTGTTTGGTTTTGAGCACTGTTTTGAGGCGATTGTTTAGTTTTGCAGAGGTTGGCAAAGGTTTTGGGTATGTAGTTTAAAATTTGAGATTTTTGTTTATAGTTTTGAGAAAAGGGTGGCAGGTTTCAAAAAAATGTGTTTTGTTAAAAACTGTAATAGGGTGGAAATGGGATTGTAAAATAGCACCTGAGCCAGTTTTTTGACAGAAAGTTGCACACATTCTATAGTATGTAAACATCAGGAAACAAGGTCAAATACTTTGTTCATCCATTCTTTAAGAGCGGTGTCATATTTCTGTGTGCTGTGTGTGTTGTTGGCTTAGATGTTCCCTTTGACATCATGAAAAGAACAAGGAATCACATCATTGAATATGACTGTTGCAATGGATTAACAATCACAGCATAAGGTCAGTAACATTTCATTTGTTTTTTTTATCATTGATTTTATTTTTCAAACTGATTGGAAGTGCTAATTGGAAGTGCTGATTCCAGTAGGTCAACATGTGATCAGTGCCCCTACTGCCCCCCTTTCACTTCACACTGATTCCATGAGAACCCTGAAGGGAAACTGGATCACAAAAGGCCTTAATACATATCCCCCCACACAATACCAAAGCATCTCAAAGGAGCTTTCACCTGGGCAACATGCTTAACAGTTCTCCAATGAATTGACTGCTGAGATCCAGTAAATCAGATACATGTAAGTCTCTTTTTTTAGACCCACATAATAGGAAAACAATGAGGGTAACCTACAGATCAGTGTTTTCAATTTTGTGAGTGTGAGATTAGTTTTGATTACAAACTAAACAATTCAAGCCTGGCCATTAAAACATTCACAGGATTGGCCTGGAAACAAAGTATGATAGCTTCCAGAAGTTATATCTAGATAGGCATGCAAAAGAAACTTTTTAAACACGGCGCATATTATTCTGTAGTATTTAAAGAATATGCAGAATAGGTCCTGAATCAACAAACTGCACAACAACATACAAATAAAATATAGATACAAATAACAAAGACTGACTACAATATGTAACGTTGACTAAAGTGAAAGCGAAAGTTTTATCCAAAATGGCACAGATTCGCAACGGCGGGTTGAGTAATCCAGGCCAACCAATTGTTAGATGGTGACGTTACTGCTGATCGATCACACATGCTTATACAAACGTATACAACATATACAAACCTTGATGACAGATACATTTGTATCCTCCAATCTGGTCAAGGCATGTTGCACCGTTTTGGCATGGATTGGATGCACACTCGTTAATTTCTAACTCACAGCGTGAGCCTGCGTAACCAACTGGGCACCGACAGGAGAAGGACCCAACAGTGTTGATGCAGTGCCCTCCATGCTCACATAGGTTATGGCCTGGAAGTTCAAATCAAGTACAAATTAAAGAACATACTTACATGTTCAAACACATAATCAGTGTCTCTTACCTAATGAGCACTCATCAATGTCTACACTGCAGTCACGACCCACATATCCTGTAGGACAGGTGCAGATGAATTTCCCATTTATTGGGTTTGTGTCGCAATTGCTACCTTGTGGACATGGATTGGTTATGCAGGCATCGACTAAATGACACAACAGACCTATAAAGACAGAATACATATCCGTAAATCACTCAACGTTTAACAATGCTGTAAAATGATAATTTATCAAACAAGTATCGATAATTATCAAACAATACAATTATTTCACAACCAGGATGTAACATCATGTTTACTGAACATTTCAAAGCAGCTGGACTTTTTGCATCAGATTAAACTCTTTTAAGACGGATAGAATCAGGGGAATCTGTGAATCAAGCAAGTTCATGCTGCTGCTATCAACAGTTGTCTTGGCTCCAGTGGCAATGTCCACACACATACTGTACACACAAAAGTTCTCACCAGTGCGCCCTAGTGGACATTCACAGAAGAATGAATCAACTCTGTCCCTGCAAGTTGCTCCCTGGAAACAAGCTGCATTTACGCACTCATTAATGTTCTCGCTGCAGTCCTCTCCAGTCCAGCCACTCGCACATTTACAGAACTTGACTGGGAACAAAGTATAATAGTTTCCATTAGCTGCACATACAATGGCCTTTTCCACAGATTGTTCTTTCAGTCGAAGGGTACCTATGTCGAATTCAAACCCAGTGTGTGTGTTACCTGATCCGTCCTCCCGTAATTTTAGACACGTTCCCCCATTGTGACATATGTGCTGACCACAAACTACATCCTCACACTGCGGACCAACAAAGCCTTAGAGAGAGAGAGAGACAGAGAGAGAGAGAGAGAGAGAGAGATAGCTTCCATTCACTGAAAACATCACAGAGCTGTAATTAACAGGTTACAGCTTCATATAAATAGGCATGCAGAATCTAGGAAGAAACATGTTAAACATGGCACATGTTATTCTGTAGTATTTAAAGAATATCCAATATAGTCATCAAACTACACACCAACTTTCTTCTACATACCAACAATCTACATTTCACTACTTTGCAGCCATGCAATAATGTTTGACAGAACTACATGGCTTTTTACTCTTAGTTTCCTCTCCGACATGTCTAAATATGGGAGAAAGACCAAATTACTAAAGTTGACTAAAGTGAAAGTGAAAGTTTTATCCAAAATGACACAGATTCGCAATGGTGGGTTGAGTAACTCAGGCCAACCAACTGTCAGATGGTGACGTTATGGCTGCTCCACCTAGGGTGACCATTTCCATAACACCAAAAAGCAGGACATTATGTGGCATATCAATAAATTACTATGGTGTACATAGGACTCTGGTATACTCTCATTTACAATACAATTTCTTTGTGGTTTAACTATTTCGGACAGGTCGAAATCGCACTGTTCTTATACTCTAGAAGCTACTGTTCTCACCCAATTTGGCCCACCATCAAATGCTTGACCGCTTTGGAAAGCTGAGACACAGTAGTTTCAGTAGAGACCATCAGAATAACTGTGATGTACTGACACAGGGCTGAAGAGGCTAGAATATAGTTTTTTCTTCCTGCCAGATTGCAAGCATCTCTGAACTAACCACAATTCAGCCCTATAGGTCACTTGAATGGACTTAGAAACACAACTGAGCCCTAGCACCAGGCCTTGTGAATCTTTGTGCAAAAGTAAATCAAAATAGAATGAAAAATGAGTACTTTAGACCAGTGTTTCTCAAACTTTTCAGACCAATGACCACTTAACCAATTCAACAAAAACTCACAGACCACTTAGTTGAAAAAAAAAAAGAGTAGACCTGTACACAATAGGCCTACTAAACCACCTGCTTTTTGCCTTTACGCTTTGCTTATTGTGTCAGAGGATTCATATGATTTAAACTGACATAGCTTACTATGGATTAATAGGATTTAATTTGGATTTGGTTCAACATTGCAAACAACTCATCTATATGATATTTTACCACGTCTGTTCGTGGACCACTTGGGATAGCTTGCGGACCACCAGTGGTCCTCGGACCACACTTTGAGAAACACTGCTTTAGTTAGACCATTATTTACCAAGGTATGCTCATGCGTTTTGTAAAATGCCCTATGGAAACTCCCCATAGGACTTTTGGTTACCCAAAATGCATACTGACAATAAAAACCTTACTGTGTAGGAACCTCTTTAGAAGCATAATCTTGGTCTCAAATGAAAGGTAACACTCTGAGGTTTCTTGTAGACTATTTGGATTGTATGTCAGGTGTTCTGATATAGAATGACTACACAAAATATGGAATAATTACACAAAAGTCTCTATTTTTGCATTTACTTTGTTGGTTCAATGGTTGTGTATAAGATACACTATACGTCTGCACAACTAATATTGGATAAAACATCATGAATATTCAATTTCTAAGGATTCTTTTGAATATTTCGGTACAGAATATGTTGCATCTACTTACTGTGTTGCAGCTACACTGCAGCCAGAGGTCAGGGTAGCACCAAAAGCGGAGGAGGGGGAGGAGGGCAGCAGGGATTAAATTTGACATATGATCAATCTGACAATGTAAAGCACTATACAGACTGTACATAAAAAATGGTAATTTTTTGATTCCCAAAAGTCCAAGCTTTCATATGATGTATAATATTACTATGCTAACTACATAGCAATATGGTGCATACAATTGATTTTGAATGTGCATTTATCCCAATCCGTGAATTAGTAAAACACACTTAGCACAAAGTGAACACACAGAGAGGTGAAGCACACAGTATCCCGACGCAGTGAGCTGCCTGCTACAGCAGCGCTCAGGGAACAGTGAGGGGTTTGGAGCCTTGCTCAAGGGCACTTCAGGCGTTCCTACTGGTTGGGGTTCGAACCGGCAACTCTCCGGTTACAATCCGAAGCGCTAACCAGTAGGCTAACTTTCTGTCATTGAAGCCGGAATTAGGGCTGGTACGGTATGGATGTTTTCTTACCGTGGTCGGTAAGCAAAAAATTACCGCGGTTTCGCGGTATACCCCCCCCCCCCCCCCCAAAAAAAAAGAATGGATTATGAATTTTGTGCCACCATCAGCCATCACGGCCAATTAAACTTTAGACAGCCGCAGTAAGTTCAAAGACCACTGGACCAAATGCTTCAGACATGAAAGAAATAAGCAGTTTATCAACAAGGCTATCACGATTTTAGAACTGTTACATTCATGACGCTTATGCTAGTGTTACAACGTTAGGCTACCGCACGTTTTAATGGCTACGTCAGGTTGTAACAAAGGTAGGTCCTAGGCTAGCCAGGCTAGACCTACATGTCGGTGTTAAGTTAAATTCTTAACAAACTAGAACATATTTTTTAATTCTTTCATGAACTAAACATGTAGGCTATGACTCCTTTCTGGCCAAATTTCACAGCTTTCGCGTTTAACAGCTTTATGTAAATCGAGTTTGAACGGAGAGAATAGAAAAGTGGTACGATTGTGCCAGTTCTCCCCTACTCTCGCTTAGTAGGCCTAGGCTAAACAAATGGAATGTTGGAGCATTGCGCTTCACAACACAAACGCGAAAGGTCGGGTTTGCTTCATATTTTGATGATAAGTTTTGAAGTTTTGTTTTGAAAACGGAGGGTTAGCTTACTTAACGTAACTCCGCTCTTCAAGCCTGTCTCAAAAAGCAGGACAAATACGCGTTCTGCTTGATGTTGCGCAGGACGCAGGACAGGGCATTGAAAATCAGGACAGTCCCTCCTAAAGCAGGACGTCTGGCCACCCTAGCTCCACCACACATGTACGAACATATAGGCTACAACATATACAAACCTGGATGACAGATACATTTGTATCCTCCAATCTGGTCAAGACATGTTGCGCCGTTTTGGCAGGGATTAGATGCACACTCGTTAATTTCTAACTCACAGCGTGAGCCTGCGTAACTAACTGGGCACCGACAGGAGAAGGACCCAACAGTGTTGATGCAGCGCCCTCCATGCTCACATGGGTGCCCTGGAAGTTCAAATAAATACAAATTAAAGAACATACTTACATGTTCAAACACATAATCAGTGTCTCTTACCTAATGAGCACTCATCAACGTCCACACTGCAGTCACGACCCACATATCCTGTAGGACAGGTGCAGATGAATTTCCCAGTTACTGGGTTTGTGTCGCAATTGCTACCTTGTGGACATGGATTGGTTATGCAGGCATCGTCTAATTGACACAACAGACCTATAAAAACATAACACAGAAACTAGCATAGCATTCAACACTTGGACATTTTCAATTATTTAATAGTATGTTATTTCTGTGAATACCCTCCAAATGAATGACAAACCCCTCTTTCTTCTTACATTTACTCCCCGCCTAAAAAACACTTTAATGAATTAATGAATAGACTTCATTAATTGCCCCTGTTATTTGTTTATGATTTGTTTGATTTTAATGTTGTCAAAGACTGTTTTTTTATTGGATAAAACTCTTTACATCGACAGGCAGTTCTTTCTGAATTTATCAAGCGAGCTCCAATGGCAATGTCCGCACACATACTGTACATGCATAAGTCCTCACCAGTGCGTCCATACGGACAAACACAGCTGAACGAGTCAACTCTGTCAATGCAAGTTGCTCCCTGTGAACAAGCTGCATTTACGCACTTATCAATGTTCTCGCTGCAGTCCTCTCCAGTCCAGCCACGCGCACATTCGCAGTGACTCCCTGTGTCTGTTCTTACACACTTTCCCCCATTTTTGCACCAACCAAAGGAAAAGCAGTCCTTCTCTGTGCAGTACTGACCTAGAATCAGAGAGGAGTGCTTTAGCATTGTCAGTTTGCAACATGAAGAGGGAAACCGAATCTACCCCACAATCGCACTTCAAACAGTGTCGCAGCTGTTCTTACTTTATCTTCAGCCACTGAATGGTGAAAAGTGCAAGTGAAAAAGACAACAACAAACATTAAGATATTTTGGGGGATTGCAGCACATTACAGGCAAATCATTTATGGCCAGGTTTATGTACTATGTCTCGTGTCTACCTAGTGACACTTTGGACTGCCCTGTCTGTTTTGTGAATGTGTTACCTGTCCACTGTTTTCCACATTGACAAGAGGAACCATTTAGAGTTTTTACACACGTTCCCCCATTATGACAAATGTGCTGACCACAGACAACATCCTCACACTGTGGACCAGCAAAGCCTGAGAGAGAGAGAGAGAGAGAGAGAGAGGACTAGGATAGAGATCAAACAATTCAACATTCTAATTACATGAACAAAAATGAGGTTGACTAGCCTATAATTTATCATAGCCTATAAATATGCAGCATTACCTGATTTGCAGATACATTTGTATCGTCCAATCAAATTAAGGCAGGATGCATTGTTTTTGCAGGGGTTTGATTCACACTTATTCACCTCCAGTTCACAATGTAAGCCCATATAACCCAGCAGGCACTGGCAGCTGTAGGAGCCCAAAGTGTTGATGCAGCGCCCACTGTGCTTGCAAGGGTTGGAGCCTGAAACACACATCACACTCCTAGCTGACCTACGCACTGCTAAAATGAACAATAAATGGTCAATTCAAATCGGTAATCACAAACCTTCCTACAGTGCCTATTAAAAAGTACCCCCTTGGATATTTCCACGTTTACTGCTTTTATAAATGGAATCTTGATCAATTTAATTTTAACCTTTTTTACAATTATTTACAAATGTCCCCTCTTTAATTTCAAAGTGAAAGCAGATTTCTACAAAGTAAGATTAGTTAATTGAAAATATATAATGCAAAATAAGTGATTTTACCGACTGTGAATGAATGAATGAATGAATGAATGAATGAAACAAACGTAGACAGGCGATCTGCTAAAATTGTAATATGCGACAGGATTGCAAGAGACAGCAAAGATACCCATGAAACTCCAACATGACGCATCACATGTGTACATTAATATGTGGAAACCTGGGACAAAGTACCGCAGCAGGAATCAAAATGGCAATGTATCTTTCATACATGTGTAAATTCATGTTATAGAAATAAGCCAAAAACAGTGTGTCGTGGACCACATCGTCACTCTCACACCAGGTTATTTTTTCTTGTTCACCTGCTGAGCACTCATTGATGTCCTGGTCACATGCACTGCCTTGGTATCCTTGAGGGCAAGCGCAGGAGCTCTTAGAACCCGCAGGAGCTTCAACACAGATTTGACCCTCTGAACACGTTTTAAGCACACAGTCATCTGAGGGCAGCTCTGGTGTGGAAAGACATTTACATAAATAATATGAAGCACGTCACCATTGGCAAAATCTAACCTGATGGCCGAAAGGTTGAAAGGAACACATCTTCTGAGGCAGTAGTAAATCAAGCTGTACTCGTGTTCATACAGTATGTAGCTCATATGGCTTAGTCAGTTAGGTAGTAGGGTGTATTTTTTATAATATTGAGTAGGATTATACATCTGTTCAGGTCAAAGGAACATCATTTTGCATGGTACACTGACACACTCTGTCTACACAAACACATATACATGTAATCAATTAACAGTAAAACATAAAAACAGTGCTTTTATAGCATGCTATTGTTACCTGTGCAACAGGTGGATTGGAGGTGTATGATGAGGGAAAAAAGTAAGAATGTTTTTGATTTGAGTCGCCTGGTCATGGTGATCACTTTCTCCATCTAAATATGCCAAAATAGACTGAACACAAAGAATGACACAACATAAAAAAAGTATTGTGTGAATGGAGCAACCCTCTCATCCTCTGTGTCTGTGTAGGCATAGCCTATCTATTTACTCTTTGAATTTAAAACCTTGAGGAGCACATTCTTTATTTTGGGAAGGTTGCCGATTTGTATTTAATTAGTTCAGATTTGCTGCACAATGCGAAAATGTTGCTGTAGTGCTATTTGGCTGCAGAGGGAGATCAGTTCTCCCTAGACAGCTGGAGTCATCCATTTAGCATGGTCAGATAGTCCACTGAGGATTAATTTACTGACCACAGGGCTCTTGGACTTTGATTGTTTGAAGTTTACACTGCATGCCCTCATGTCTGGGGACTGCCGATGTTGAGTTGTATTTTCAGTTTACCAAATGGGTGAGGTAATCTACTTCATCAGCAGTTGTGTATTGTTCTGTAGAGTTTTGTAAAGCTCTGCATATTATTGGAAAAGTCTCCATTCACTGTGCAGTGTGTGGCAATGATAGCTGATTTAGGCAAAAACAGAGGAAATACATTCATTTACCGACATGATTTCGGTAAATGAATTTCATTTACCGAAATCATTTTAATGAGCTTGTAGATGATTACTTCAAACAAGCTTTACATTGCTTTTCAGCTTTGCGTAACATCAAAGTCAAAGTCAAAGTCAAAACATTTGAATTATGTTGATATTACAGTACAGTTGATCATTATGAAAGACATGTTGCTTGGTGCATACATTAGTGTTTAATTCTAATGTTGTGCCTTTCATTCGGGTCTGCTTTAAAGACTAGATGTCTTTCTGCAATTGAATATCAAAAAGAATAAAGGGAACCTGGCTCACTGAAATTTAGCTGCTAATGGAAGGAAATATCTGCATCTTACCTTTCCTAGGAGAAAATTGGCAGCCAGTAGCCGTCCTCTCCGCTAACTGATATTTTTGCCTCTCTTTGAAAAAAAATAAAATAGGCCAAGGGCATTCAACTGATCAAAACAAACACACATAACTGCCAGGAAATGATGAGCCACTTTGTTTGAGTTTTCAGGGTTAAACAAATGTACAGATGAATAGATAACGAAAGGTAAAGTTTAAAGGAGGTCTTTGCTACAGTCACTGACAAAAGTATTGGCACCCCTTTAGAAATGTTGGTTTTTAAGCAAAATACACACACTTTTGGAGTTATTTTGAGAAAACAAACAAACCACAATAGCTCAACATAACGGAAACAACAATTTGTTTCCCCAAATTCAACACAAAATATCACCAAAATGGAGCGGGAAGTGACAAACTGACACAGTCAAAAGTCTTGGCACTCTTCACAAAAAGTGTCTTTTTCATCAAATCAAAATAATCAAGTCTAGACCTATTAGGCTAGAAAAGGACTACAGAGATATGCAACCGCCACATGATTATAGTTATAGATCCTTGTATACAATATCATCAGTACATCATATCTATTTCTTGAAAAGTACTGCAAATGAGTCAACATAACATAAAGACGACATAATCTCTGAAGTGTCAGTTCCAGGGCAGGATAAATTCTGTCACACAGAATACTTCACCTCTGACCAAAGATGATGGGGTTAAATATGCTGCTCAGGGCCACAATGGTGGCAGCACCTCATAGGAATGAACTCAGCTCTCTGCTATTCCACTTCAGAGGCCAGGTCACTGACCACTAGACCACAACCACCACTAGACCACAACCTAATATGTTCTCTATCTAGTCTGACCAGCCCATTCAGTTGACAAGCTCAGACCATTTGCTGAGCTCTCTTTTTGAGTATTTTAGAGGACTCTAAAGCACAAAGATATGCTCCGCAGTGAAAAATGACTGTATACTAAACTACCTCATGTCTAATCCATGGACACACCATAAAACCAAATAGATATATAGACAGACATAAGTTTATGGCTAATAAATAACAGTATTCTTGCTTGGCATAGGGAGCACCACAGAAAACATCAGGATGGATGCCTCTCCCTAAGTCTTGCTGCAACCTCTGTCAGCCTCTCTCCTAATTGAACAAATTAGCCACAAACAGCTGTTACCTGTTAAAATGACCTGCTTTCATTTCATTGCCTTGGACAAGGGGTCTGATAGCATCTGCACGCAGCAGCTGTCAGCCTCTCTGATTAGCTTACCGATTCCTGCTTTCAATATATTACGACAAACATAATTACCCGGACATCTCATTTTATGGATTCTACAAATCGCTGGGTGCAGCAACCATGCCAAGTGGCTATCAATTACAAGTGCAGTCTCCCTGAGAAAGAATGGTGGATCTGCCTCTTTTGTGAGCACATCCTCATAGTCAATTACATCAAAATACACACATTCTACAGAGAACTTTCAATTATTATGACAGTCACAATAACACCGCAATGCGTTTGAATAACGCACATCTGGATATAAGAAGTAAGAATAAAACAGAGAGATTTGCATGCACCAGATCCTCGAGTGTATAGCCTGTTTGGTGTTGCAGCAGCAAATAGTCCTCTCCAGATGTCGTCATGCTATTAGACAGAGGACATAATGTGCAATGAATGATCACGGCAATTACCTGCCCACTCAGTGGAATGAAGCGAGTCGTGCATACATTCCAAACCGCTCTCCGAAAGGAGGCTCAGTTGTAAGTGATGCGAGAGGCATGTGCTGATATCCAGCCATCATTTTCAGCAGATTCTGAGAGACAGAAATTGGCAGGGAAAACATTTATGTCAGTTGTTACAGACCAACTTTACTACTTTCTGTAATGCCATTCAAAATCTTCAGAATTAACTACAATTCTTCGTTCCAACAAGCTCATTTTCCACACCATAAATGACCAGAGACCTTAACAACCCTTAGTAGACCTGTTCCAAGACATCGAAGACACAACATACATGTCATATGTACATGTAAGTAATTAACTGGTACACTTAATAGGTTTATTCCACTGTATCAAAGAGTAACAAGGTTGTAGCAGCACAGCTGTTACATTTACACTGAAGACAATGAGGCCTTGACTGGAGCTAAGAATGGTTTGTATATCAAATCTATCATGACCAGATTTACCCCATCCAGCAGGTCTCAGGTCAGCTCTTTGCCTTTGATGAAAATTTAGGCAAATTGGCAAAGTTTTGTAAAAGCACTCAGTATTACAATGTAACAACTAAATGTAGGTACCCACAAATACATAATGCAAGTACAATGATAGTACCTGAAACTATATGTTGTTACACAGGTTGTACCACTGTGCCTAATTAGGTAGGTACACTGTAACAGCGACACATTAAAATAAAGTGTTACCAAAAGGTCTTCATAAGTCTTTCCAAATGAGCCCCTGTTGATCATCCCACACCAGTTTAACTCCAGCCCTGGGCTCATAGCTGATGACTTTTATTAGTACGGCTTGCGTAGACACCTCTGCACTCTAGGGGATGATGCATTGTTTTTGAAGCTGTGCTGGCAAATTGAGATTGCTAGAACTAGAACTGTGTACAGATTTGGATATTACCGTGTGTGCTCCGTAGTAGCTTGGTTGTAATATGTTACATGTGAAAATCCTGTATTCTCGAATATCCAAGACAAATATATCTTAAGGGAGACAGTAAAGATCAACTTCACTTAATGTGGCTTCAGATGTATGCTGTCTGTATGGCTATTTTTCCCCTCTTGTTATCATAATAACTTAGTCTGGCCCAACACATGGAGTGGTTAGCTGTACACATGGACAGAGTAGAGTTGGCAACATGTGTGTCAGTGTGCTTCCTTTTCCTGGTGAATGTCTCTCAGCTTTACAGCCAGCCAGGGGTGCGTTTCCCAAAACCATAGTTGCTAACCTGTTAGCAACTTAGTTGTTTTGCAGTGGGTAATTGCGTTGCAACCAACAAAGTTGCTAACTTAGTTAGAAACTATGGTTTTGGGAAACACGGCCCAGTATAGTGGAGTGGAACCCCCACTACCTGATATTTTTTACAATTCCGTTCAATTCAAAACACTTTGAATTGCCTGAGGGGCAATTTTCACAGTCATGTAGAGTAGTATAAACTAAAGACATGGCACACAGAGAAAATAATATAAATAGATGTGTAAAAAGCTGTAGAAAATAAATATGTGTAAAAACAGGTAGTTCTATAAGTGTGCTTGTAAGCAATAGTACATACACCACTTAGCAAAACAATGTTCTCTCTGCCCTATCTGCTCTACTGCTACTGTCAGTTTGCTCACTTTCTCTCTCTCTCTCTCTCCCTTTCTATTTGCTCACATTTTCTGCCTATCAATCTATCTGTCTGTCTCCTCTCTCACTCCCCCCTTCTCTCTCTCTCTCTCTCTCTCTCTCTCTCTCTCACACACACACACACACACACACACACACACACACACACACACACACACACATTCTCCTAAGTATTAATTGCTTTTACAGTGATGGCTGTTTTCCTCAATTTCTTAACTTTTTCTCACAGTCATAAATGCTGATTGGTTCAGTTGGATTTTAATATATTTTTTTCTCTTTATATAAATCTCTCCCTTTCAGTAACTTTATGCTCATAGGTATTCTGGCCTGAAAGGATCCCTTTGAAAGTTGGTTTATGTCCACCCCTTATTAGATCACCCCCCCCCCCCAAAAAAAAAAAAAGAAAAGGAAGAAAACCCGAGAGAATGAGAAAATGGAGAGCTAGAAAATGTCTGATTAGATTTTGTCCAAGGAGAGAGCCCGTAAAGTCTCTGATGCTGACCTCTCGGCTGGCGAATGCAGTTATGTAGCCTATACCTTCGCTTCCTCTGGAAACACGATTGGAAAAACAATAATCTCAAATTAGCTCTGATTTTTCTCTTATCATACTGGATGTGACAGCTCCATTGAGGATTGTTAGATGTTGTTCTCCATTTTAAAAAACGATTTCCAAAGATTGTATCCAGGCTTCTTAGATTTCAAACATGCTGCCCGTCCGTCTCAGGGGGAAAAAATATTTGAACCTTTTCTAGAGTATGACTGGCAGTCTCTGATAATATGGAATTGACATACTGAAATGTCGTTGAAATGTCATGTGCTGTGATTAAAGTGAACGTGTCCATTCTATGGACCTCTGTTTTTAAAAAAAAAAAAAAAAAAAACATTTCCTTCATTATCAGTATGTTTTGGTTACATTATCTATATTGTATGGGTGACTCAGAGGACACATATTTGGATTTGGCTGAGTGTGGTCACCAAGACTGCATGATATAGACCCAGGCCTTGGCTGCATATTTCCCATAATCAGTTTAGAATATATTGGACTTGAGCGACTATGAACAAGTGGATGAAACTGAATGAAATATGGGGCAATACCGGTACAGTGAGGAGTAATGGAGGAATGCCATTTGTCCTGCTGACTGTTTGAACTGGCTGCTCAGTCGTGGAATCAAGGCTTCGGGCATCGCTCTTGCCAGACTTTTGTTTGATAGAGGTAGTTTGAGATGAGTTCATGCCAGGGTCATGCGGCTCTTTGCATATAACCCACTGCACATTCAAATCAATCTGGCCATATGTGAGACAATAAAATCAATAGCAACAATTGCTTTGCCTTATGATGTTAGCGATGCTAACCCCCTCCTTGCAAATAGAACCTCTCATACAAGAACACAGCGCTAAATCCTCCCCTTCTCCTCCAAACCCCCACATGCACCTCCTCATCTGTATTTTCTCCATCTCCTCAGGGAATATGCGCCGTGCTCAGCTATCTCCAGCCATATATCAGGGAGGGAAGCCATTATGAGTGGCTATTTTCTGCCCTCTCTCGGCCCACTCCCGGCCCCCTCCCTGCCGGCCATTACAATTGAATTCATCTCCACGCTGGGGGACTGCATGGGAGACGAGGAGAGGGGATGAAGCTGGAGGAAGCCCAAAGGGCACTTTCATGCTGCTCGCCATCACAAATTCCACCAAGTCAATATGAACACTTTTGCACACACACACTCCTCCCTAACTTCTTCCTTACTTTCTTTTTTTCTTTTTCTCGTTCTTTTTCGCTCTTTTCCTCATCTCTCTACCTACCTTCCTCTACTCCACAATCGCTCTGAAGAAACTCAGAGAGTGGCTCTGAAATTATTAAACTTTTGATATGTAGACCTGACAAAATGTTTTGCTCTATAATTGCTGCTGGATCACTGTTTAGTTAAGAGCCTCCTCAAATGTGTGGGGATACAACCTGTCAATAAATGCTTGAGTGCTGCTTAAGTACAATAAAAAACAAGCAAAAAGTAGATTTGCAAAGTACAATTTATGAATAATGTTTACCAGTCATACACAAATGTCAAAAGAACGGCATGGCTGCTAACGAGGTCTGTGAAATAAACTGCTCTGTGTAGTATTGGAAAATATGTGGAAATACTGAGAGGATAATCAAGTCATTTATTGTAAAATGCTCTTTAGCTCTCTGTCACATTATTAGCCTTGAAACTGGACTCACCGTTAGAGCTGCTTGGGTAAGTAATTTGAGGTAATAATGATGTGTTTGGGGCCTTCTCTTATTATCGAGCACATAACATTTGTCAGGCTTAATGTGTGATCTCTCCACAGATGCACCTCCAATCCAGCAGGAAAACAACATTTTAGAAGAGTGAACCATAAACTCATCTTCTTTTGAACTCAGCACTGAACACTGTACGTGCGTGTGTGCATGCATGCGTGCGTGTGTGGAGAGGCGGGAGAAAGACTATGTATCTGAGTGTGTCTATAATGAAAAAGACCTCACCTGTTTGGACCCATTTGAACTCACGTTATCATGAGTTCTTGTGACACATACTGTACATAAGTTTCAAACATTTCTTTTTTAGCTATCTGACTGGATCCTCCTCTTATCTCCTGACCAGTGGTGTGAACCCCATAGAGCGCATGTCTCCCGTATGCTGGACTCCTCTCTGCCTCACCTGACAAGGGCGACTTCCATGCTGTATGGGTATGGAACTTATCTTGACTTCCTATTCTATTCCTAAGATATCAGTGTTTATGAATCCACAGCAGGATAATAGGGAATCATTTTCATCTTAATATGTTGGCCTGGTGGTGTTGAAATAGAGTAAAGCTCCCTTTTATACAAAACTCTAAATTCTTTATAGATGAATGACAATTTGTTGTCTTTCCACTCACAGCAGGCATGCTTTCTTAGAGCAAGAAAGCACTATTATGTGGACAACTACTGAGAGAGAGATGAATGCAAACTATTATGATGAAAAATAAATGGGTGAGATGATATACTCAGGTGGCTCGGCGTTGTTTGATCTGATGTCTCGCCTCGCCTCGCCTTCATCTCTCTAAACAATGACAGTCTGACGTTGTGGTAGTTTATCATGTCCGGTTCAGTTACTCAGTGTTAACACACACACACACACACACACACACACACACACACACAAACACACACACACACACACACACACCGCCCTATGTGCTTGTGCGTGTGTGAGGAAATTGTGGTCATGGTCAACTAGAGTTTTCATTAGGAAAAGACAAGCCTTAGGGTGTGGTGGCGTTAAACACCACACTGGTGTCTCATAATCAACTTGTAGAACAACATGACAAGAAATATCGGTTCATGTGCCAATGTCACATTTTCATAAATGTGAGATATATTTCTGATAAGGAAGGGTTTGTTACACCTGCAATATAGTGAACATACTATATTAAAATGATGTAAATTCTAGATTCTAGAAATCCTTTGGATGTTTTTTTTCCATTTTTATTGGATGTGTGGTCTCAGCGACATGTGCCCGATGTTTGTGTCCAATGTTTGTCCATGAAGATAAGCAATGTTAATGAGGGGAGATATGCAATATCACACATTTCATCCCCTACCATAGAAAATGTGAGAAAAATGGCTCTGTCACTGATGAATACATGAGTGGTGTATAAATGGGTGCATTCGTGTGTTTGTGTGTTTGTGTGTGTGTGTGTATGACATTAGGCTTATGTTTCAAACTTGATGACTGTTATGGATTTTGTGTCTCTGTAGAATAATTCATCCAACACCTTATTGATTCATCATAATTAAAGAAAGCAGACCATGTGTTTCATGGAAAAAAAGGTTTAAATAATTGAGGAAAGAGTGCATTGTTGGTCCTGCTTCAGTGGTTACAGAAAGTCACCGTATCCCTTGCTCAAAGGGCAGACAGATGTTTTGATTGACTAATGATTTGTTTGTGTAGACAGACCTGGCAGACAGTCTTTAAAATCAATGCGCCAGATGATGCCTTTTCTATTGAAAACGGATGGAACATTGTCTGCCAGGTCATGAGGCAGGTACGTGCCGCTTGGAGATAATGTGAGGGAGATCTAGGCTCTCACAGGGTCATGTTCTCCATATCCAACCGTGTTTTACCTGGTTGAGTCGTTTGCTTTGATCTTCTGCCATTCTCTATTGTTTTTTTGGTCACGTATCATTTCCTTAAGACTTTCTGACCTAATAGTAAGTCTGAATCACTATTTGCTCATGTGGATTTTTTGAAATACTCAGAGCTTACCCCCCCCCCCCACCCCCACCCTTGACACTGGTCTTCATTTTCTAAATATAAATGCATTAAGCATTAAGGGTGATCAACCCATTACATTTTAAAACTACAAATGAACATGGTGTACATGGTGTGTGTGAAAGTCTATTTTCATTCAAGACTTATAGGTTATCTGGCCTCCTAGACAGTCTGGGCACTATCAGAGACCAGGAGGCAGAACATTTTCAGACAGCTCAATGCTGATAAGATGGCTGTTTTGATTGTTGCTTCAGAACATATTGCCCCTGTGACCCGTCCATTGCATGCTCTGTTCTCCTCTCTTAGTGAATATGCCCTTGGTCATCTGCAGGCAATTCTGAATGCTGCTGCAAGACTTGCCAGGTGAAATTGGCAGTCTTACTTTAGACTCTTACTCATACCCATACTCATATGCAAATTCTCACTCTTACAGAAAATTGCACAGCCAGGCCCTTGCATATATATCAGCTGGCTCTGTTAGGTCAAACAAACCAAATATCCTGTCTCACACACTTGCCGAGAGACCTGTGATCAAGCTTTCGAGGCTGTAGTACCTTAACCATTAAGGTTTGCCAGTTCTGTTGGTTATTTCAAAAGGAAAGTAGGCTATAAAGACAGTATCTGCTTAGACATGTTGATAAACTGCATGCACTTATTTATGTACTTTATTGTGCATTGTATATTTCTTTTATGCATTGTTTTTTGTGTATATCTTCATTCTATGCTCTATTATGTTCTTGCAAAATATAAGTGACTTTAGTCTGGAGAGAGCTGCTATACAAATACATATTACTTAACTTATTTCTACACAATCTTGTAGCGGTAGAAGCTGCTTTTCATAGGAACATTTAGATTTCAATTGCAATGTAACTTTTGGATGAGCTTACATGATGCATAAAAATGGGACTAGCCACTCAAACTTCCTAGGAAACAGCTGTTGCCAGTTTGTCAAGGCCTCTGATCAGGTAACTACAGTACAGTGATTGACAGAGCACATTGACATTGACGGTGTTTAGACTCAAAGACCCTGTACCCCCCGCCCCTCTCACAGGTAAGTTCCCTGATGCCTGAACAGAAGGAGATTGATTTTTGTAATCCTGTTATCTTGGCATTTGCCCATGTGCTAGTGGGAGTTCTCTACCCGGTATGCGGGACCCCCAAACTGAATTGCAGTCCTTTTGAGATCATGATCAAATGCGGTTAACAAGTCACATGAGGAGGAATCCCGTGAAGGAAATTTGGTCTCTGCATTCATCCCAATCTGTGAATTAGTGAAACACACTCAGCACACAGTGAGGTGAAGCACACACTAATCCCGGTGCAGTGAGCTGCCTGCATCAACAGCGGCGCTCGGGGAGCAGTGAGGGGTTAGGTGCCTCTATGCTGTGTGAATAATGTCTCTATGCTGTGTGAAAGTAAATGTAACTTTGATGTATTCACCATATACTTCATACAAAACTAAGTGATGTATTCACCATATACTTCATACCAACAATGAATATCATGAGATTTGGTAAAAGTGCAAAAAAAGCACACAAAGGCCAAGGCATTTAAAATGAGGGGAAACTTTATTTATATAACACAGGGACACTGGCAGGGGAAGGGCCAGCCCAGCGTCTATATTACACCATTGATCTGCAAGGCTGCGTACATACTCAACTGGATTTGGAAACCAAGATTGCAGTGGCACTAGAAACACACGCTTAAAACAAGAAACTTTTCCCTTTTTTTTCTTATGCGTTTTTTCTCTTTTTGGTACAAAATGGTACAAACAACAATACAAAATATTTGTGCTGTTGACAGTTTACAAAAAAGTCAATTTTAACTTCATAACTGTGCAATGATTGTGTATTTTTTCTATTTTTGTTTTAGATGTTTTATTTTTACTCTTGAATCGATGTGAGTATAGTACACTCCAGAAACGTCCTCTGGAAACAACCTCGGTCATGCGGGCTGCTACACGTTTTTAAAATGTTCTGTATGATAGTTGTTATATAATTACTTTGTCTGTTATAAAAAGACACATGCAAAAAAAGCTCCAATTGTACATATATATTTCGCCTAACTTGTTTAGCCATTTAGCTTCAAGCAATTACTACATTATGTACACACAAATGTGAGTAACATAGGGCGTCTCCAATTAAGACTGAGTTTTGTCTGCTCCCAGCACGAGCGCGAACCCTGTCTGATGTCGCCGTTTAGTATGCCGCACGCTCCGTGGGTTTGTGTGAGGTCCAGAGATGTGTGGCCTGCCAGAAACTCACTTTGCCCTACTTTCTGGTGGCCGGCTCCTCTTATAGCTTGTTTCCATTACACTGGAGCGAATCGCCTCCTCCGACAACTTCACTCCGCTTTTGGGGCTGTGTCGCAACATAGCGAGGCCTACTTAGCTGGGTAGAGGGGAGAGGATTAAAATGGCTGTGTAGTCGAGTTCAGTGTTCTGAAAATGGTGTAGCAGCAACACTGACTTCATCAACCAACACAGCTTCTCCTGCTGTTTCTGCAGTGTCTGTAGTAGGCTACAGTTAAACCTGACACTGACATTATGGCCTTATACCAATTGTTGCATGGCTTCACTTATAAATAATATGGTCAATTATGGATATTTTGCCACATCAAATCCTGATTGACTGATCCCTGGCAAAATTCAATCTCCATTTGTATGTGGTTCAGCTCTTTGTTTTAATTTTATTCCAAATTAATTCCTAATTTTATTTACGCCAGTTAAATTTGCTGCTCAGAATCTTCATCACGTAGGCTACGAAATGACTGGGAGAAGAGGCAAAACATAATTCACTCCCATGTAATGGAATCAGCTGTGAAGTTTGTGAAGCACACAGTGGCGCGCCTGACTGCAATTCTCTCTCACTACACTAGAGGGCACTGTTAAACAAGCCAATCAACTTTCAGCCACTTCAAATCAAAGTGTGCAGACCCATACATACACACACGCACACTGATGTGCTGCCACACAAACACACACTCAAGATAATCAATGCACACTACTACAAAAAACAAAATCGCACGGTGAGAAATCGTCCAGACAGACGCACGGATCCCCATGCAACCAGATTCCCGCCGCTTAGCCCCGCGGACAACCTGCAGTCAACAGGCCACTTCCACAACATACAGAAACAATCCGTGTTTTTTCCCACTTGTCAATAAATAAAAAAATAAATACGTGGAGAAAAGTCTGTCAATCCATGATCTTCTGCCCCATGCTCACCCTCCCGTGATGGCACCATTTCTTACTTCAACCATTCCATCATCCAGCCAGGGGTTTGCCTGCTGATATGAGCACCTTGTATGGCTTAGTCTTGTCCTCTCTCTCTATCCAACTGTCTGCAGCCCACAGACTGATCCGTAAGCAATGACTGCTGCTGAAAGCGAACAACTCATTTTTAGATACGGCGAACTCAAATGCGGAAAAAAAATGGGTGGCTAGGTGGGAGACAGGTGTTTATTTTTGGGGTGTCGCGCTGAGCGCTCGCCTTTCTCCCCTCATCCGTTAAGGGCCGCAGGGCCTGGCAGCTCTGCCTCCTGTTTCCCAGACAGCGGACTGAGGGGATCTGACGCGGCACCAGGTATAGACCAACGAGGCGAACAATGGCGGCAGGGGATTGAGCTGTCTGGATAGCACCGCAGCATGATGGATTTTGGATGCAGACAGGGTTTTAGACCCAGCATTTCTCTCTGGGTGTGCATGAATGTGTTTTGGAGTGTGTGTTTTTGGGGAAAGGAATTGCATACAACAACTATGTTTTCAACAATAAACAGTGGTTAGATGGGTTGGCCATAGGCTTAGAATTCCTTGGAGTTTACTATAAACTCAAATGGCTTTCTTGACTGTGTTGAAGCTTGCTATTCTTCACAGATAAACAACATGAAATAACCAAAAACACTGCGATCAAACAAAAAAGCAAAACAAAAAGTGAAATACATATAAAAAAAGAAATCTAAGAGAATATACAAAACCAGCTAAGTTCATACAGAATGATGGTTAAAAACATGTGTAGTGGTAAAAAAAAACAGAAATAAGTTTATATACATCAGTTACATTTATTTCAACTGTTTGTGACATACAAATAAAAAAAATGCAGTGGCTGTTTCAGAGAGAGTGTGTGTGTGTGTGCCCTCCGGCTTGCTATGCCAAAGCGAAACAGAAGCAATGAGACATGAAAACATATGATAAAGCCACATCCCCTGCAGGGAACTGTGAGTGTGCAGAGGCATCTCCAGAACGGCACAGCTACTGCACTGCACTGCACTGAACATAAAGCTCACCTTGAACTAACTACGACGGCTTCCTGCTCATTGGCTAACGCAAGGCATTTGTTGTGATGGGGGTTGTGGTGTGGGTAATGGGGGGTTTGGTAGTCGTAGGGTCACACGGTTCTGGACGGTTCGGTACAGCAGTGGGGTCTAAGTTATGGCAAGCGTGGTCACACCAAGAACGTGGTCACAATGACATGACGCCACCAGCCCAATGGCTGTCTGAAGATAAAAGGTGTAAGAGGTTGAAGTACCTTTAGTTGGAAACATGGATGGAAACACCATCAGCCATGTTGACCACTGACAAATAAGACTGGCCAATGGCACTAGCCGGACCTTGAAGGCTGCTAACTAAGATACAATGGACAGCAGGGGGAAAGGCAGGAGAAAAGACTAGACCACTTCACGACACAAATGACAAATCCTGTGCTATCCCTCCCCTGCCTCAGGAATCGATAAGGCATACTGTCCTGAAATGTGAATCACTGTTACATGGGTGGCAGCACCCAAAGGGGAGAGATGGGGTGAGCCAATGTGTGGCAACACAATGTGTCATCGGCCAGTCTGGACTGGAGGCCTTCTCTCCCACACCTCACAGGTGTCGCTAATCAGCTCATATCAGTATGAGCTGACAGATTGCATCACATTCTTATGATGATAGTGATCAATAGTGGCTCTGACACAAGGATGTCGTGACTGAACTGACTGGGAAAGACCCGACAGGAGGTGGGCTCCCCCTGGATTGGCGGGCCCTGTTCCTGCTTATTCCCAGGGTTACCACAGTAATGGCTTGTGGAGAGAACTCCTGTTGCAGTCATATAGCATTACCATATTTAACTAGGGAAATGGCTCAGAGAACAGGGGGTGCTGAACACTGTGGGTTGGAGGGGGAAGCTGAGATTTCCAAAAAAGGTAAAGGCAAAAGTTTGCATATCTAATCGTTACAACACACAAAGGAACTATTTTGCACTTGCTGCCTAGTCTATTTGGAGACTGGTGGGTAGGCCTTACGAGAATTACGACGAGTATTTCACTGGCAGAGTGGTGTGGAAGTTTTTTTTTTTCATCCCTTGAGAACACAGCTGTCATCACGCGAACCACTGGCAATTAGAAAAAGACTAAAACAACCACATTTTCCCCAAGTATCAGAATAACAAATAGCTTTCAGGGTTAATGATACTGAAAACGTGTAATCCAGGCAGTTTCACTGTCATACTGTGATCTCACTGGCTCACTGTGACTTTAGAAAGATATGATTTGAAAAGGAGTCATCAATCGTCTATTTCAACCGCAACGGGGGGTAAATCAGTAAGAAGAACCCCTGCGGAGGCAGGTTCTAAAGGGGTAGAGAAGTCGAGGCTCAGAGACCTTTGAGTACTTTGGGTGTGGTGCTCTGTAACCCTCTCAACAGCACAGGAAAGAAAAGAAAAACATCAACTTGAGCACCAACTGCTTAAGATTTCCTAAACACTTCAAAAATAGGATCTTTTTCCTTCCTTTTTTTTGTACATCGTTTTGACTTTTTACAGTTTATATATATTGGTTTAATCAATTCAAATAATCAACCCTACGCACTAGAGTAACACGTTAAGGGTGTTGGGGAGAAACATCATGCATTTCCCGCCACCCATTCCGCACACACCAATCATGTCACCTCTGAAAAGAGAGGTTTAATCACGATAGCCGCTTTACCTTTGGGCTTCGCCCAATACCAATTCCAATCCTTCCTAACAAATTAACAAAGTCAGTACAGTATACACACACACGCACACACACACACACACATACACTTGCTGCCCTAAAGTGTCCTGCTTTCAGCAGATGGATCAAACACAGCAAACACACACACACACACAGAATGGCACACACACACACAGGTGGACATCCAAAAATTGAACAGCCATCCAAGCTACAGCTTGTTTCTGCACGTTACGTATCAATACAATCAACAATCATTGAATTTCCACGCACAGTTTGATTAAAGGATTTACACATAGTCTGATTAGGAATGCACGTCGCTGCTGTGCCAACCCACAGGCTCTCACACTCAGCACACTCCCGTCTCAGCCTTTGGACAAAAAAACAAATCTGTTTTCTCCCATGTCCTCTCCCAACTAATCCCCATTTCTTTAAAGCACGCAATAAAAAGGAGACAACTTACGTGAAGCACTTACAACATGATTCTGTCTACACTACTGGTAACCCTACAATCCCAAGGCCAAATCTCAACTCAGTAGCCAGACAGCCGATTAGGCTTCTGCACTGGGCCGGAGGTGGGGCGCTGGATGGGGCTTCAGACTGGGGACACGCCAGCCATCCGTGTGGCCAACCAATCCTGAGATTGACGAAGTTCCAAACAGCGAAATAACAAAACAAATTACAAAACAAAACAAAGAAAGCAAGTAAGAAAGAAAGAAAGAAATGCACCAGTGAAGGCACTTCTTAAACAACAGCGCTTCTCTCTTCAGAAGAATTCAAGTTAAGTGAGATAGCAACTCTTTCCCTTTCAAACACTCTCTTCCTCACGTGAGAATGTTGTGGGAGTATTTTTTTTTTTTTTTTACTTTTCAGTCTCCTCAAGCAGAATGCAACTCGACCTGGCTGTCTGTGGAGGACTGCAGGACGAATGAGGGGACATGGGCAAAGGGATGTGCCAGGTAAGGGCAGCTGGGCAGAAACTATGGAGCGACTGGCATCCCTTACACATCTAAAAAAAGCTTGCACTTACGGAGGGCTAACTCAAATAAGTAAAATACTGTGAACACAAGCCTTCATCAAAGAGAGAGAGAAAAAAATCATAGTTAAAATCAGAATACAAAAGAAAGGAGAGTAGAACCACAACATAATGTTCTTTTGTCTTTTTTTTTGTTTTTCAAAGACTGTCAGCAGAGGATAGTACACAAGATGCCTCTGTCAAGTCCTTGTCTGTTTCATGACGTGTCGGTAAATGTTGGTTTGAATCGGTTGGTTGTTTTGTGGGTTGTGGGTGTGGCTGTTAAGAGAGTCCTGCTCTGTGATTGGAGAGCTTGGCCAGTTGGCATGGGGTTGGGTGGTGATGGGGGTGTGGGAACCTCCATTTTTCATTTTTGGGCTGGGGTGGGGTGTCGGGAGTCAGAGGTGCTCTAGTCATCGTTCCCTCCGCCGTACATGTCAGCCAGCTTCTTGAAGCGCGGGCCCCAGTCGTTGAGGTAGTCGTAGTCCTGGTCGCCGGTGCTGGAGGAGTTGAGCGAGCTGACCGAGCCGGCGGTGGAGCCGCTGCCCTCGTAGTCGAACACCAGCAGTGAGTCGTACGGCGGAGCCGTGGGGTCGTTATCCGCTGCCCTCAGGCCCTGTCGGAGAGAACGTCACAGGAGGGGGTTAGCCGGCGTGGCTTAGAAAGGCCTTGCACCACGGGGAGGACGGCAGGGGTTCTCAAAAGGGGAGCGAGACAGTTACTGGCCGCTGCTTTAAAATATTGTGATTCAAAGGAAAAGAAACTGTGTGTCTACGTTTGTGTGTGTGTGTGTGTGTGTGTGTGTGTGTGTGTGTGTGTGTGTGTGTGTGTGCGTTTTCTATTTGAGTGCTATCGAATACCATGTTCCTCACGTGTGTCTTCTTCATTTAAACACTAAGCAGTATTAACACGTCTGTCTGGCCTGTCTTGTTTATTGCAAAACTACAGAGCCTTGTCCGCAAACTCCTCTTGTCCATTTATTCAAATCCCTGCGGTTCAACTAAGCTGATCTAAGCTATGTTTGGGATGTGTGAAATGCAAGCAAATAATTAAAACTTCAGAAACTGATCCAGGTAGTTCCAAACGTGACTGGAGCACTATCGACTAGAAGTCAAAAGGAATGCTAACAGCACTATACCCTCCACCTTATAAGTGTATAGACTTCAGATCAGATTTTGGAGCCCCCGCATTTTAAATGGTTTAGACATTTCAAACATGCCTACTATTGATGCTGTAATTGTTGTCACCTATATTTAGTCCACATTCCATTATGACTACCTCTTGAATACTATATTAATATCATGCAACACACCATGGCAAGACTAGCACTTCATGAACCAAAAGTTTATGATATTAATTGTCAAATCAAATCAAATTATTGTGCCTACAAAGACAGGGAAAAACCCTCCTTCGGTATTCCACACCAGACCCACTCAGCAGCCCTGCCAGCTTGCCCCCGGGCAGGCCGTGTATTCCGAGCAGGCCGGAGATGGTATGCTACTCATCACCATAACGTTTCCCAATAGGGATCCGATGCTGCCAGTGTAGACTACACCCGCTCCCCTCTGCCCGCTTGTGTACACAGGTCAATTACAAGAACACAGGCAGCCGGGGAGAGGGCTGGGCTGGGCTGGGCAGTGCTGGAGGTGGAGGTGGAGGTGGAGTCCCAGGGCCCATGGTGTGTTTTTGGGGCAGGCAGCTAGCTGGACAGCACATGCTAGGCCCAGCGCTGGCACACGAGTGGTACAGAGAACAAGTGTCAGTCCAAACAGAAGGGAAGCAGGAGGATCACATGCTTCAAAAGCTACATGCAGCTCCATGTTTAGCTACTGAGATCAAACTGAAAATTAAGAAAACTAGAATGTTTAAGGCAACCTCTTTCCCTGGCCTTAATGAGGAATGTGACTTTTCCCCCTTTCTATGAAGTATGGACATTTTGGTGTGCTTTTATTGAAATCTACTTCTCTCTCTTTCTCTCTAGAGATATGTCTCTTTGTCAGTGTTTTGTCAATTAATTGTGTTTTGGTAACCTACTAGTTGGTCACATGGAAGGCTCCACCCACTAATCACCTAAGGGTGTCCATTTTAAGCTTTGTTCTACTTCCTGTTTCTATGCCCTGATGAAGGCCAATATGGCCATAACGCGTAGGCCCATGTGCTTTTAACCAGTTCTCGTCATGTTAAATTAAAGGCTTTTTTAATACTTTTTCAACTTCAGAGTGCCTCTGTAATTTCTCTTTTTTGAGAATCTTTTATCTCTCTCTCTCTCTCTAGCGTAACCATCTTTTATCTCTTTCTCTCTCTCTCTCTCTAGCGTAACCATGACAATATATATATATATATATATATACAGTATATATGGGTCATTCTATACTTTGGGGTACATTTCAAGTGTAGAGAGAAACCAATCATTAAACTTTTTATAGTCATGGAACACATGTTAGTTAACATGACAATCATTCGCTGATCTTAAACCTGTAAGACTTAAGTATTTATTTGAAAAAAATGATGCACTAACAGACAAATCTGTCAACTCTGTTAGAGACAACTCTGTAAATTAGCAAATGTGATACACTTTTAAATTATGGGCCCTATTTTTTGGCGGAAAGCGGATTATTATCCCAGCGCAAAGTTTATTCTTATCTTGCACGTCTCTTTTTTTCAGCAACATGCCAAGGGGTGTGTCAATTAAGAAACTAAGGAGGGGTCTGGCGCGTTGTCTAAAAATCGCTATCGTACACTACCTAAAATGCATAGCGCCACTGACCAAGAGAAACCTGGTCAGGGAAACATAATTATAATAAATATATTACAAAATACATCTCACAATGATTGGTCAATAGTTATTCACCAATATGGCCATAACGTGTAGACCCATGTGCTTTTAACCAGTTCTCGCCATGTTAAATTAAAGACTTTTTTATACTTTTTCAACTTCAGAGTGCCTCTGTTCTAATTAATCTGTGTAAGGGATAACGGTCACTGAGGTGTCCTGTTATACGGAATTAATGGACGAGGGCGAGGGGCAAATAACTCCCCGACGCGCAGCGGAGGCCTCTGCCCCAAATCCATTAATTCCATATAACAGGACACCTCAAAGGCTAGCCTGGCGGGCCATCCTATATCATTGAAATGTATAGTCCGGAATCGACCCATTCACCTCGCTTAATCCAAGGGGCGGGCAGAGAATTGTCTTTCAAACTGCCTAGGCATGCAATAGGCTAGAGCTACGACCATATCCGTATCCGGTCGGCAAAACGGCAAATACATCCTTCTTCGAAAGGAATGACTTAAGTGCATTGTGTTGCTCAACTTTCAAAGAAAAGCACAAGTCCAACTCCTCCAAAGTTGACGCCAACGCCGATTCAAACAACTGCTCTTCGTTCGCCATAGCCACCTTCCTTGTTGTTCACCGTCGTAGGACTGTCATCATCCTGTTAAGCCTGCCTTAAGACTCTCTAACAAAATAGAGCGCTGTGATTGGATGACGTCCACGGCGTCAGCCAATAGAAATTCCTATGGTTTGATACTAGACGTACAGGCTGAGCAAATTAATTTGCCGCCGCTAGGGTGCGTCTAGATTTCTAGGCTACTCAAAGGCCGTTATCCCGCTTATCACCCGGTTGCTACTATAGGCAATAGTCATGCCTTTATAGCACACTTTTCACTTCTGGAACGTTGATCTACATGGGAACATCACACTCTGCCAGAAGCACGCCCCATTTGCATTGAGCTCAATGAGCATCAAACCAGCTAATAGGCTAACTGAAATACAGTACACACCATGCCAATCTCTAGGTATGGTGAAGTGTATGTGATTTGGGGCTATTTTAATTCCAAAGGCCAAGGGAACTTTATCAGGATGCATAGTATCCTGGATCCATGAAATAACTGGCCTTTAAAAATAAAAATCTGCCTGCCTCTATGGGAATCTAACATAGGGGTGCAAATACTTATGCCCCCTGTATTTTAAGGAAGAACACTAATTTATTTATGATACATTATTCATTCACAAAGAAAAGTGGTGTCCTTAAAGGTTGGATATTTCCTTTAATTTTTTTGATTAAGATCATTTCCAAAAGATGATTTTATAATTTTCTTATTAGCTTTAGTTTAGTAAACTTTAGCATGGGTTCAAATACGTATGGGCCTCACTGTAGGTCAGCAGGGCCTATAGAACAGTTCACTTGGTTTGGTCCTCCTATCCTGACACACAGTCCATCTCTACCCCCCAGTGAGAACACATGTGTTGTATATGGCTTGACAGGCAGCAGGAAGACAGAGAAGGAGTAAAGTGAAAAGCAAAGCAGGAGACAGATTTGCCCAACCTGTAGTGTGTGTTTGTGAGTGTGTGTGTGTGTGTGTGTGTGTGTGTGTGTGTGTGTGTGTGTGTGTGTGTGTGTGTGTGTGTGTGTGTGTGTGTGTGTGGAGGGGCACCTTGTGTGTGTGTTTGTGTGTGTGGGTGTCTGTGTGCACGCGCTCACCTCGTTGATGAAGTCTCCGATGTCCCCTGGGTGGGGCAAAATGGGCCGGATGGGGTACTGCGACTCGGGGATGACCGGCCTCTCGTCCACCCTCCGCACCCCTGCGGGCTTGCTCATGATGTGCTCCAGGGATTCAGGCTGTTGCAACTGGCTCAGGTC